>NC_081407.1:614033589-614358436 GCF_030272615.1 Cryptomeria japonica
TTTTAAAAAAACTCTTTATAATTAGGAAATTCATTTAGAGAGTTTCATATAAAATACGATGTTAGAAACCTATAAATTTGTAATATGGATTGAATAAAGATAGTCAAGAAGAAGAAAATATAATATTATTGTGTGCTAAATATGCTCCTAATTTCTCTCTATCCATATTTTAATATGGTATCAAAGAATGACATGGGCATATTGTCTTTCTAAGATAAAGTGCAGATTCATTGGAGTTGTTGCCATAACCCTCCTTTTAGACCTTGTTATGCTTATTATTATTACTACTACTTTCATTATTATTATTAATTTTAAGAATAATGTTAGTAAGAAAATCATAAATTTAATATGGTTAAAATATTTTAAAGGGAGAAGAATGAATAGTGGTGACTCACACGTGAGGTCATAATTTACTTGAAAATTATTTATTTTTCTCAATATTCTAATTGAGCACATGATGTAAGAGAAATAAGAAGATCCTAGAAGCAAATTTCAAATTCAAAATGCATGGTCAAATGTAACCACCACTATGACAAGTTGTAAGAAATATGTCTTGCATGAAAGAATTTCAAATTCAAATTAAATATGCATGTAACCCCCACTTTTGCATGGAATTATTTTGGAAAAAATAAAATATGTAAATCATTTAATTCTCTTGTAGTGGGAAATGGCTCTCATTTTCTATATATTGAATACAAGATTTTCAAAAAAGGGGGAGTTCATTGTTGTTTTTTGGGTGAAGAGGTAATTTCTCAAGTTCTTGTAGATGCTTGTTAGTAGTCATAGAATTTTGTAGCCACATTTCATTGTAGAATTTTTTTTTAAGTTTGTTCTTGAAGAATACTCGCCAAGCTACAAGGAAGGATTGAAGAAGATTAGGGGGAGATTTGGAGATGGTTCTACAACAATTTCTCATTCAATTCAAGTTCCATTTTTGTTCACTTACATGTCTTCTTTCATGATGTATTTGTATGGTAGGTATTGTAGGAAAAAGATCTCTTATATCTCTTACTTGCATGCATAGGTTTTCTTTGTAATGGGTTTTATGTAGTTGAAGGAAGAGATAATTTTATTCACTTGTATGCATTTCCTATCATAAATTTGGGTAGCTAAAATAATATATCTTTTCCAAAAAAAATTCCCTTCATTGGTTCAGATTTTGATAGAAAAATTGTTATGCTAATAGGAAACAAAGTTTGTATAATTTGCCTATAATCAGTAGACTTCTTTCAAAATATACATGCAATGAGAATATTGTTAAAATCTCTTCTTCCCTTTACCTTGATTCCATTTTTCTACTCAAAAGTTGCCTTTTTTTCCCAAGAGATTTAAAATCAGAATAGGGATCAAAAAGAAATAAAATGTTTTTATGTGAAGTGCATATCTTTTTTCTTATTCATCTATGTGAAAATGTATACCTGAAAGGTGTATATATATATATATATAACGTGTTTATTTCTCTAGAAAAAATTTATCCCTAAAAAAATATATTTTTCTTTGAGAAATCTGTATGTTTTTTCTCTAAAAAAATTGTCTCTAAAAAATATTTTTCTCTGGAAAATCTCTATATTTATTTCTTTGAAAAATTTGTCTCTAAAAAAATATTTATCTCTAGGAAATCTTTGTGTTTATTTCTTTGAAAAATTTATCTCTAAATATGTGTGTGTGTGTTTCTCTGGAAAATTTGTCTTTGAAAAGTATAATATGTGAAAAACTATCTCTTTGTGAAATTTTTTGAAATCTTTTATTCCCAAAGTGAAATCTGTGGAATCTATCTCTTTGTTTTTTTATTTCTCAAAGTGAAATTAGTGAAAATGTCTCTTTGTGAAAATTTTCACTTCTCAAAGTAAAATCTGTGAATTCTACCTCTCTGTGAAATCTTTACCTCTCAAAAGTATGATCTGTGAAATTCATCCCTCTATGTACAAATATCTTTGTCTATTTATCTCTGGAATACTCATCTACCTTTGTCTATTATCTCTGGATTATCCATCCCTGTGTACAATATCTTTGTAAACAAGAAATTTTATCTTTGTTTTCATTAAACAGCAATAATAATAATAATAATAATAAACCACAAAATCATTATATAAATTTGGATATATATATATATATATATATATATATATATATATATATATATATATATATATATATATATATATATATATATATATATATATATATATATATATATATATATATATATATATATATATAACACCTTTTATTTATGATTGTCGAATATAATAATTATATATTTATTTTTCCATCAGTTAAAAGAAAACGCTTTTCATTGTTTCCTGTTTTTTTTTTTAAATTTACTTTTTGAAAAAAAAAAAATTGTAATTTTAAGATTGTAAATTAATTTTTGAGTGTTATGAAATAATTAAAAAATTTATTTATTTGAGTTTATTAATAAAAAAGTATTTTATTAGTGAAAGATAACTAAAATTTATTAGTGATAATTATTAAAGGTAAAGGAAACAATCAGAGCTTTTTAAGATTATTTAGTTGGAATTTATTTATATTTATGTTGTTAGCAAAGATTTATTTGTACCATTAGGATTAATTTGCACATTTGAAAATTAAAAATTATTCATATTAGTTGAATTAATTTATAGTTAAGAATTACAAATAATTTTAATAGTTAAAAATTTGTTCAATTTATTTAGAATCTAAGGATTTATTCTTAAGTGTAAAATATAGTATTAAAGAAAAAATTAAAGTGGTAATAAATTTCCTAGGGAGAAGGACGACAAACGTAACTCGTGATAAAAGAGTTCGATATGGAAATTTAAGTTGTAAATCTGGACCTTCCTTTTAGCAAAAACTTTATTTATAAAGATTTCACTATCTCCCTCAAAGATGGGAAAAGAGCCTTTGGGGTTTTTAAAGGATAAATATTGCATAAGCCGAAATGGTCAAATTACACTTGTGGGATTCAAATAGATAATTGAACATTAAGAGATTTGTTATATTGAATCAATCCTTCTTAGGATGTAGATAAAACAATTAAATCTCCTCATTAAATAAAATAGTTGACTTAAGGAAAACAAAAGAAAGGGAAATGGCATTGCTCTCATGCATCTTGGGAAGCTTTTGCACCAATGAAATTATTCCAAGAATTGGATTCTCCCTCATTAGTTAGTCTCAAATGGAACCTAGTAGTAAATGGAATTTTCCAAAACTTTTAATACATTTCAAATATTTAATTTCTTTATTTTGAAACTACCCCTTTGTATATTTAAATTTGTGCAAGTATTAAGGGATAAAATAATTTACCTACTATGTAAATGTACTTAGATTCATTGTACTCTTCATGTATTTCAAGCAATATGAATTTCCTTCAATCCAAGAAGTCGAATATTTGTTTTGTTTCTTTGTTAGATTTCAAGGCATAGAGGATGGTCATTTCTATTAATGGTTAAAAACATTTACTTTATTGCTATAAAGAAACATAGGGCTAGTAAAGGAGAAGTTACTTTTATATTGCAAGTAATTAGTATAGATAAATTTGATTAACATTCAATTTCAGAAATGATTTTCATACAATCTAAAGGGTATAATCTATTTTGGAAGAATAGTAGTATTAATCAGGGTGTAAAGAAATTTTATTTGAAAACCAAAATAGTTTAGTAAATGGGTAAGACAAAGGTTGAAGTATTTTACGTGAGATTATTAAACCTGACTTACCTTGCGGACCTCAAATTTAGTACTTATCTCTTACTTGTAAATTATCTAATGAAATTTACCTTCGAAGATGAATAAGTTAGGATTCATTATTCTAAGATTATTGGGTTCTATCATAATCAAGCAAATGAGTCTTCAAGAAAACTACCCCATGATCACTTGGAGAGTAAAATAATAAATTTTAATTGAAGTACATTTTAGGAGCAAGCATTAGCTCACTTCTAAGAATTTGGAATTGAAGAGGTTGTTATATGTAGGAAATATCTAAGGATAAAGTTAACATTACTTCAAGTGGAAGAAATAGTTAGTTATCTCTTATAATATTGTAAGGAATTGACATTGGTTCTAAAGCAACTAGAGGAAGATTGATTCAAATTTCTTAGGGTATTTATTTTAGTTGATTAGCAAGTATTAGACTCTCTTCTAATCTTATTTTCAAACAATTAGTGATTAAAATTATTGTGGTTATTAAAGCATATTGTTAATAGTTCTTTTCTTTTTCCTTCAAACAAGTGAATATTAATTTTATTTCTAAAGTAATATTAGATAAATTAATTTTCTTTAAGCAAATTAGTACCTTTCAAGAATTAGGATTCATAATTAAAGTAAGGTTATCATTTGTGGAAAAAGATAAATAAAGATGAAATTTATGTTGCTTCAAGTGGACGAATTAGTGGGTTATTAATAATGCAGTTACTTTCGAGCCTATTATTATTAAGTTTTTCCTTCAATCAAGTAAGTGTTAAAATTCATTTCTAAAGTCCTTCTACCTAGGCATTATATTTTCTTTAAGCAATTTAGTACCTTTCAAGAATTATTTCAATCTTTTCATAAGTTGTAATTTTACAAGAATTTAAACAAAAATTCCTTGTATATCATAGTTTCATTTTCATGATTGTATTAGTATATTGCTTTACATAAGATTCATGAATTCAAAGTTAAATTCCTAGTTAGACAAATAAACAAGAGGAGATGAAACCAAAACTTAGCAGTATTCGGTATCTATGGTGTCTCTGGGTCACACTTATGGGTAATGTCATCGTGTTGAACTACTACACTTAATGCTTAACAAAGCTGCAACAACGACGTCTGTGGGATCGTCCCTCTAAATTGTCAGGGAGTAATAAGGGTCATTTGGAAGTTAAAATCCAAGGGTTGGGTAATCCCCCTTGGATCGATAATCTAAAAACATAAATCTTAAATAAATTTACATTCACTCAGATAACCTTAGAAAACCCCCTTTAGGGTTTGGTTGTGAGTGATGATTTTAGATATATATTTTATCTTGATGGAATTTAGTAGATGAAAATGGATTAAGGGTGACGTATTTAATAGAAAAATGGATTAGTTAGTTTAGGGCACAAGCAGAAGGCCACCTTGAGCCTTTTTGCTATAGAGCTACCATCGTGGGTAGAAACCGCAGAGAAACTGTATGGGACATTGACCCTAGAAAGGGTTGCGTACCCACCATATAGTTTACATTAAATCATAGTTGGAAACCAGAACTACATACTCTATGCCTTGATCCCATGTGAAAATGGGTATGTAGGTAGTCTAGGGATGGAGTTGTCCCTTGTACTCAAGTGTTCGGGGATGGGGATTAGGATTTGATTAAGGATGAGTTGATCATGTTTTTTTTTCAAAGTTCCTTGGTCTTTCAATCAAAGGGTATAGTAACACTAATTGGAAGATTAAAATTAATTCAATGCATACTCGGAAGGGATCCTGTATGGATTCGCTTGACTTCCTGAGGCTTTAGGCCAAATTTCAAGGTGGAACTTAAGCTTGTTTATTTTTATCTTTTTTTATTTACTCCTAAAAACACTGACCTCAATGCATTCTTAGTAGGGGAGTGTAGTCTTTAGAGAGTGACTTAGGACCCGGATGGTCCCGATGAGTCTAAAGTATTTGGCCAGAGCATTTCCTATTCTTTGAATAGATGCCTACTTCGTTTGGGTAGATGCCTATCCTGAATTGGATAGATGAAACCCCCTGTCCTGTATGGGAAGATGCCTAACCTATATGGTTAGATACCCATCCCGGTTGGATGGATTCCTATCCCATTTGGATAGATTCCTAGAGTATGCGATTGAATCAAACATAATTAAGAATAAGTGGGAATAAGTAATCATCAATCAAAAATAAAAAATAGTTGAGATTTTTGGATTAAGTTAAGTGGGTTATTACAGTTGCCTTTAAGAATTGGATGAGATTTTGCAGCTTGATCAGCCAAAAAACCTTCATTGGTGGTTTATATTTTTTGACACTCATATCGTTATCTTCTCCTTTTCCCATCATTTATAAGTTATTTTGGTTGGTTGTGGGTTGCAAGTGATACTGTTGGTTTTTGTAGTAGCATACGTGTTAGATCTACATCTTACAAAGCCTATTGTGTAAGCCAAATTCCCATTGCATAATTCTCGAGGCTACTCTCTAAAGACATCTTAAGTGAAATATGGAACAAATGATGTAGGAGCTAGATGGAGTTTTACTATTTCCTGAGCAATGGATTTTAATAGAAGCGAGGAGGGAAATTTTTTTATTTGATTACATTTCATAGTTCATACTCTAATCAACACTAGCTCTCTTCCTCATATAGTGATATATTTTACCAATTTTAAATTGGCATCATGGCATAGGAGAGATGAGGAAGAAAAGAAAGTTATCAAAAGGTTCGTAAGCTATCATGCAAGTGTGCAAATGGGAGCTTTGGCTATGGTAGCTATGCTTCAATTGCAATTTTAATTGCTCTATGGAAATAGCAACGTTAGTAAATTTGATATCAAATATCAAAGGGTAGTTATGGATAAAGTAACTTTCATCAAGAAATTTGATGGTAGAGACTTTCATAAATAGCAGGTATAGATGTAGCTACACTTGATAGAAAAGGATCTTTGCAATATTTTCAAGCCAAACTTAGTCATACCAACTAATGCAAATGAACTTTCAAAGTGGAATATCAAATATCAGAAAGCTTTGTGAACTATTGGTCTTGACTTATCAAAATAATATATATACTGTGTGGATTTTGCAAAATCAACAAAAGAGATTTAGAAGTTATTAAACAAGCTCTTTGGATCTAAAGCAGAAAGTGTGAAGACAACATTGAAATAGAGAATGTATGGATTGAAGATGAAAAAAGGTACAAAAATGGCAGATCATATTAGTAATTTTTACTCTCTTCTAAGTCAACTAGTTGGGATTAATGAGAAAGTAAAAGGTGATTATGTCAAGGCAATACTTCTAAATAGTTTTCGTAAAATATGTTTGGAATGGTGTTCACATTAGGTAAGGTAACCATTAGTCTTGAAGGGTTATATCTACTCTTCTTGACCATAATGAAGACTCAAAGTCTAAAGAAGTCTTATTTGTAACAAAGCAATAAAAGGCAAGTACAAATCTTGGCATATTCATTCAAAAGGAAAAATTAAATGCTTCTATTATAATGAAATAGGACATGTAATTTTGAATTGTAAGAAGAGGGCACTAGATCTATTGGATGATAAAATAGATCATCATACTTCTTTATTTGAAGAAATTGATTGGGAAAACCATGCCAATGATGAAGAGTTATCATGTCAAAGTGATGAAGAATATGTTCTTTAGATAAATTCAAGATTGGAGGTAGGAGGCAACGAAGAAAGGACACTCAACGTCCTCTTGTTAGCCATCAATGATGGGGCCACTTATTAGCTCTGGTGGCATTTCATTTTCTATTGTAATGTGTGTTTATTTTTTTTTGTTTTAAATAATTAGAAATTTCACATGATTGGGGGGGGGGGGGGGGGTGGAAATATTTCATCTCTAGTTGCAGTGAAAATTTCCTTTACTGTTGGAGATCAAGTATCATGATCATCAACAATTGTTATGTGTGGGTTATTTCCTTATGTAACCCCCTAGTGTAAAATTTTATAATGAACAAAACACTACTGTAATGTAGTTCATGGATCTTGAAAGGGTTTGTGGGAGGATCTAGAAACCACACAAGATGGATAGCTAATGGGTTCATGTTCATGTCTAGTTTTGTGGTAAACATGTGTGAAAACCATGAAAGGTTGATGGGAAGTGCCTTTCATTTTGAATCAAGATCATAAGCCACAAGAGTTGGGCTTACTGCAGATGTAGAGTGTGAGTTCTTACCATGTTCACACTAAGGGGGTAATGTTGAGAAATTAAATCTTAGGGTTCACATAAGTTAATAATGTGATTTATTATCACAACTCACATAGCTATTATAGATATGAGAATAGTTATTTGTTCAAATTTGTTTATTTGTACTTAGATTTGTCAAAACAACTCTTTATAATTAAGGAATTTTTTTAGAGAGTTTCCTATAAAATAGTATGTTAGAATCCCATAAATATATAATATGCATTGAATGAAGATAGACAAGAAGAAGAAAATATCATATTATTGTGTGCTAAATACAGTCATAATCTCTCTCTTTTTATATTTTAATAAATAATATGATTACTATGTTAAATCCATCAAAGCATATATAATGATACCATTGGTAAGTTTGAGTGCCACTTCCATATATACTCTAATTTCCATTTTACTAATTCATAATAACATTGTAATACTTTATTAATGTCATATATTTACTTTAGAATTTTTATTTCAATATGGAGTTTTAATACTAATAATGTTGACTTCTTTAGTGTTATCATTAACATTTCTTTTCTTTTTAATTCTTTCTTACGATGACTTGTCAATGCCTATTTAGCTTACAAAATTTGATTGCAACAATATTAATACTATTATACATGACATCAATGTTTGATCTAATCCTATATCTATTACAATATCGATAAGATCAATAAAATTTATATCAAATATGTTAACTATATTTACTAATTTCTTAGTGTGCCTAATCTTACTACATGATGTTATTTACCTCCATGGAAAGATACAGCATCAAAAATGTAAATAACCCCACTAAATATATCCCTTTGGGCATTTTCACTAACATTATTATCGATGTGGGTAAAATCCTAAAGTTGGCAAGCCTTTTATGGTAAGGGAAAACCACATACCTCTATGACCAAAAATAAAACTATTTAATCACTACATGTAATACTATGGTGGGTAGAATTAAGGATAGGTGCTAATATTTATGGAAGGCCCCTATACAAGGTAGCTACTCGCATGTTATCTCATGCAATTGCCATTGACATAAAATTTAATATTTTTTTACTTTCCTTATTATGGTGCTACCAGTATTCTTGTCTCCTACGAATGAAACCCGTCATTTTATATACACGAGGATTCATAAAGAAAAAAATTCAAGGATCATTGTTTCCAACCACATGCATTAGGTAAATTCATTTTTAGTAATAACGTTATCATTTAGCCACCTATAGGAAAGAAAGTTTCACCCTCCCAAATGTTGAGTTTAAATTTTTTTTAGGGAATGCACATTGCCAACCATCAAAGGAAGCATATATGATAGTCATAGGATAAACTACAACCTTAACACCTTAATCTAGGGGGAAAAATTTGGGGCATGTATCTAAAAGGGGATCCTTGTTGGGATTATGGTGTCTCAACCTTGCATTTAAATAGGATTACTATTTATGGTAAGTTTTCATTTGATCACAAAACGGTGCAAAATTCTCCCCGAAGCTTTTGGTTGAATAGATAATCATTTTGATAAAGTTACATCCTAAGATCATAGCTAGTTTTGAAGATATTAAATTTTCCATTTTGGAGGGGTCCAATGAAAGGTTTAAATCTTATTTTGAGGACTTTAGAGGCCCTTAAACACCCTAAAAAGTGGGTATAAATGGTGTATCAGTTTATGAGGCAATAGAGCACTTTGCAAGCTTTTTGGTGCTTCAAACGGTTCATTAATAGGACACGCGTTTCTCAAGTTATGGCCTCTAGAAGTTTGTACTCCTAAAATAGGAAATATAAAATACATCAGACACATAAATGAGTTGGAAAAAGGGAGGGACATGGCATAGGGAATCTAGAAGGGAGATAAGGTTGGCTATACCTTATTGGGTGGTTTTAGCCCATGGTTTTGTAATATTGTTTGATGATTTCTTGTATTGTATCTCCTATATATGAGGTGCTTGAGATAGAGGTTGGCTATAAGAGTCTTATGGCTATTGAGTTACCTCTGAATCTTTGATTATTCATATACCTATGAAGATATTTCTCTAAAAGTATATTGTAATCTATTTTGATTGCTGAATAATATATTGGGCAGCTTTTGGAGTGTGAATTTTTTATCCCGAAAGGGTTTTCCCAACGTAAATCATTGTGTTATGGTTTGAATGTTATTATATCTATTTTTGTTTTCTATAAATATTGTGATGATCTGTAAAATATTCTGCATTACTCTCCTCTTAAGGTTAGTGCAAGAAGTTGTTTTGCTACTTGACTTCCATACAATCCTACCATTGGAAGGAAGCAAAAAAGCTCAAACCCTAAAACTTTACACAACAACAATGATAGCAGTTGAAGGTGCACTATACTAGAACAATGACAATGCTCTGTAAAGGTATTCTCTCTAAATTTAGCATTACTCCACTCTAGATTATTCTCCATCTATATTAGTCCATTAGTCTAACAAGAGCAGTGATCAAGGCTGATGCTTTCCTAGTTGCCCAACCTACAAACCTTTGACAGATTTAAATGTAACCAATTATTTGGAAAGAGCCACATAGGAAGGCAACTAGGTAATTCTAGTGTGGTGAATAGGGTGAATCTATAATGGAATATAAGAAATGACAAGTCATCTACTTTACCCTTACGACTAGGTTAAGACCCAAGCACAAGCTCGAGGATCTACTATTGGTTGGATATCTTTTAACAAGGTACCTACTTCCATTCGTATTTGACTAGTCCTCTTGATACATCATTTATGTCAGTCTTGAGATCTAGATGATGCTCGTAAGTAACCATCTCACTATGAATCAAGATCCAAATAATGTGCCAAACATCCTCAAGTATCATAAAAGCCTCTCTAGTCAACAAGTTAAATAAACTTGTCTTCGAGTGTCATTGCTCAACAAGTGCAGTAATAAAACCCTGATTTATCCTAATCTTGAGCATAAAAAAAACATTATGAAGTACAAGTGTGTGCAAATACTCTCGCTCAACTTCATCTAATCAATGTCACAAAGATAGGCACTTATACCTCTTCTCCTAAGTGCCTATACTAGGAAGGATCATTTATATCCACAACACACACTATGAAAAGTTACAACAACTGTATCATCCTATATTGTACTTGCATCCAATTTTTTCCTCACTTAGGCCTTAGTTTAGCATTCATCCTCTAAGGCCTGATTGAATCTTTGATTATGCTCACACCATATATTAAAGTATGTTGGCATTTTGATAATGTTTGTACTTAGTTGAGGTGGTTGTTGGCATGTTTAGTTGTGATTGCCATTGATGGACACACACTTATTTTATGTATGATTTATTATCAATCGGTAATATGTGTTGTATTGTTCAAACTGGTATTATATGTCATTGTACATATAGTCTTTGTTTATAGAAGACTATCAGTGTTTTGCAGAAGAAGCTTGTCGGTCAAAGCATGACTGAAGACCTCAAGCGGTATGAAGACCTCAAGCGGAATGAGGACCCCTAGAAGTAGTAATCTTTTTTATCGGAACACACTATTCCAGTTTACCAGTCTTTGTTTGTTAAACGGTAATCAGTATACTATGTTTAACTGGTAAACTTGTAAAGTGTGATGAGATATCATCCACCGACACTGATGCGGTGATTCAACCGGTAAACTTGTAAAGTGTGATGAGTTATCATCCAACGACACTTTGACGGTGTTTCTATGCCATGTTACCAAATGCATCTAGATGCTTTGAACCTAGGAAATTGTAATCCAATCTCATTGGACCAACATGAAATCATCTTCCTATTTAAGGACATCATGTCTAGGGTTTTAGAGTGTATGTGTGTGTTGAAGAGCGAAGTTGTTATAGAAGCATCGTGCAATAGAGATTGAACATGCAAAGGATAGAAGAATGAAGTAATGTTGCAATGCATTAACAAAGAGAAGTCAAGGATCTAATCAAGCATTCTATGCTACTTTCTAGATCATTCACTTGTTGATTACTAATCTCTTCAAAAAGTCTGAAACCCTTAATCGGGTAGGCCCAGTCAAGCCTATTGTAAATCCTCTAACAAGGTGGTTCATAGGTGTGAATCTGAAATCCTCTAATAGGGTTGTAGGTCCCGGAGACAACTGAGAGGGGGGGGGTGAATCAATTGTCAAATAAATTCAAACCAAAAACTTATTAACCAACTTAATGCTTAATACCGGTAAGACAGTTAAGTATGCCGATAAACAGTGTTAATAGAAAATTTCTATACCGGTAAGAATTAATGCATGAAACATAAGCACAAAGTCATCCACAACACATGACACCAATATTTGTATGTGGAAACCCTGTAAGGGGAAAAACCACCATGGGAAACCTTACCCACAATTAGATGATACTACTGCAGATAGTAAGTGTACAAAGAGGGGTCTGCACATGCAGAAAGGCCAACAGCCTAGAGCTCACTGCTCAATCACAAATGGGAGTCACACTGACTACAATTGGATGGTTAAATCCAATAAGAATGTACTATACAAAATAGCATCTTCATATGTTGGATTCAGTACCAGTGTAATGATGATATTCTTATGCAAAAACCTAACTTCACCTTCGAATGATGTCTTCATGTATACCTCTACTTGATCTTGCATATACCTTCACACAATCCTTTTTCGCATTCCACACTTGATCTTACAAATAAGATCTTACATTTATACCATACCCTAAGACCAATTTTAGTAGGTCGGCTCTACAAGATATTACAATAAAAACATTTTACAAATAATACAATATCTGATGCAATAACCGATTGAACATGTCAGCTTAATGCATTTACAACAATAATAAATCATCTCCATAGCATGCCATGCTGATCTGGAAAAGATAAGCCTACCAGTGAAACCCTAGATAACCTGGACCTATTTGCCGGTAAAAGAAAATATGCAAATAAGAGTATACTAATGATTATTACTTCAAAATAAAGTGTCCACATGATGTCTTCGACATTGCCAAGTGTCTTCCATGTCATTTCAGGTACTGGTGAACATTATATCCTGCCAGTGAACCTTATATTCTGCCGGTGAACCATATACCAGTAAATGTTGCACAGTTTACTGTTTGTTGGTGATTGTTGCTGGATCTTCAAAGTAGGTGTATTTAGTAGGTGTTGACATCAATGACAAAACCATACCAAAATACCAACAAGGGTAGTCTTTAACAGGACTTATCTCCTAACAGAGATTTGGATTCCTAATAGGATATGTTCTAATGAAGAACATTGTAAGGCCTTAACTGGTCTGACCTTAACCGGTGTGGTTACTATTCTGCAGATAGTTGACTTGTGAGTTTTACTCATCGTGGTTTTTCCCTTTTGGGTTTCCATGTCAAAATATCTTGTGTTATGGTGATTGTTCTTTTGTGCATGAATGCTTTATTTTCTATTTGGCTTATCTATGTTTTAACTAGTTTGTTGTTTAAACTACTATATTGGTCTGCAGTAAAATTGCTTAAGAGTTTGGTTAAGTTTTTTGGCATACTAACTCACCCGCCCCTCTTAGTATTCATCAATTGGTATCAGAGTCAAACCTTTCTCTAAGTCTAACCACTTAAAAGGAGATATGGGGGAATACAGCATGAGGGAACTCACTCACCATTTGGCTGAATCTAATAGAGCTTATGATGAACTTAAGATCAAGTATAAAGCCTCTTTAGCCAAAAGAAGAGAGCTTGCTAAGAAAATGATGAAAATTATTGAGAACAGCTCTTCTAATGAAGCAAACATGGATGCCCTAGTCCAAGAAGTTGAGAAACTGAATGAGTCCAAAACTAACCTAAGGAGGGAGTTGGAAGGACTGACTATCAGGATGAATCAGGAGCTAGAAAATAGAAGAAAAGTTGAAGATCTAGTGAAGGACAAGGAGCACAAGATCTCTAAGCTGAAACAAGAGATTGGTACCATCATTGCTTATCTGCAATAGAGTAAGGAAGAAAAAGAATAAATGCAAGAAGAACTAAATGCAGCCATTTCTCAGAATGAAACCCTAAGGAAGACCAGTGAAGCTCTTTCCAAGGAACTTGCTGAGACAAAGGAGATACTTACAAAGTTCAACCAGAGTGTTGTGAAGCTAGACCAAAAGCTAGATTCAATGAAGCCATCAAAGGATACCTCTGGACTTGGTTTCTTTGCATATGAGGAAGTTGAAACTTCTGGAACCAAGACTGATGCACCAAAGGAGCAGTCGGCACCTAAGATCAACCGAAGCAAAGGTAAGCTAAAGTTCAAACTTTTATGCTTTAACTGCCATAAGGAAGGACATACTACCAATGTGTGTAGAAGCAAGGCTTATAATAATTTTCCTTACATGCAAAACAATGTGTATAACCACAAGGCTAGAACTAGTAGATTTAATGGTCATTTTTATGCATGAAACAAGTTTGGGCATAGATCTTTTGAGTGTAGATCAGTTATGAACAGCCCTGGAAGTTATGCACCAAGATCTAAAGGAGTTCTCCCGGAACATCCTATGAATCGGAACCCAAACCAGTACCATGGTTATGGAGTGGCAAATAGTTGGAGAGCAACCTGTTTGATCTATTGTGGTAGCAGTCACACAGTTGCAACATGCAACAGGAAGAATGGAAATGTGAACATCGAACCTTGGAGAGCACCTGGTATGGTATGTTATCATTGTCAAAAACTGGGACATATTGCCAGAATATACAAACTGAAAAGAATCCACCAGAAGATAGACCGGTTGACCCTGAAGGTGAGAGGAAGGTCGATTACTTGTGGATGGATGTTCGATGGCCAACCTTGGTGTGGGGGCAGGAAGCTTTGGTTGTCGATTTTGTTGATAAGGAAGATAATTTCTCCTAGGAATATCCTAATATAAAGGTGGTGGATTTTGTGGCAATTGTATCCTTAGCTGGAGAAAATCATTCACCAACTTTTGAACCATTGGATTAGTGGTTGCAGGGTAGTCTTGCGTCTTTCCTTTCTGCAATTCCTTGTTCCATTTTCCTGCACTTAATAGGTCATCTTCGACCTCAATAGCTAGCCTTTGTGCTGCTGCAAGATCAGCAACTCATCCTCACCTTATTTAAAAACTTATATCAAGAGGTTATGCATTAATAAAGAAACACTTTTGATTCCCCTCCGTGGGTCTCTGATCAACCGCAAGTCTATTGACAAGTTTTTTGAATTGTGCCATGAATTCTCTCATAGGTTCATACACTTCTTTCTTCATATGAGTCAACTATGCAAGAAGCAAGTGTCTATTGGTATTTTGGTATGGTTTTTTCATTGATGTCAACACCTACTAAAACACTAGCACTTTGGAGATCCAGCAGCATTCACCGGCAAGCAAGTAACTATTGCACAATTACTGGTATATAGTTCACCAGCAGGATATAATGATCATCAACACTTGGAATGATATGGAAGACACCTGGTAATGTCGAAGACATTGTGTGGACACTTTTTTTTGAAGAATTAATCACTGGTATAATCATATTTGCATATTTGCTTTTACCAGCAAATAGGCCCAGGGTTACCTAGGGTTACACCGCCAAGTTTATCTTTTCTAGATTAGCATGGCACGCTATGAAGATGATTTATTATTGTTGTAAATGCATTAAACCGACATGTTTAATCAGTTATTGCATCGAATATTATATTGATTGTAAAATGTTTTTATTATAATATCTTGTAGAGCCAACCTACTAAAATTGGTCTTAGATTGTGGTATAAATGTAAGATCTTATTTGTAAGATCGAATGTGGAATACGAAAAAGAATTGTGTGAAGGTATATGCGAGATTAAGTAGAGGTATACACGAAGACATCATTTGAAGGTGAAGCTAGGTTTTTGTGAAAGCATATCAGCATTACACCGGCATATGAAGATGCTATTTTGTGCAATACATTCTTATTGGATTTAACCATCCAACTGTAGCCAGTGTGACTCCCATTTTGTGATTGAGCAGTGAGCTCTAGGCTGTTGGCCTTTCTGCATGTGCAGACCCCATTTATGTACACTTACTATCTACAGTAGTATCACCTAATTATGGGTAAGGTTTCCCACTATGGATTTTCCCCTTACAGGGTTTCCACATACAAATAAAGGTGTTATGTGTTGTGGATGACTTTATGTTTATGTTTCATGCATTAATCTTTACGGGTATAGCAATTAACTGTTAACACTATCTATCAGCATACTTAACTGGTTTACCGGTATTAAGTATTAAGTTGGTTAAGTTGTTTTTGGTTTGAATTATTAGACAACTGATTCACCCCCCCCCCCCCTCTCAGTTGTCTCGGGGACCTAACAATTGGTATAAGAGCTTAGTCCTCTTTTTGCAAAAGTTTAACAACTTGAGGAGATCCAATGACTACTAATTATTTCAGGAAGGACAGTCCTAAACTTGATGGAACCAACTATGCGATATGGAAGATTAGGATGGAGACACATTTGAATTTCATTGGTAAAGACATCTAGGAAGTTACAAAGAATGGTTATATTGTTGTTGTAGCTGGTCAGACTGCTCCAACTACCTTAAATAAAGATGAGGAGAATGATTGCAAAGAAAGAGAAGCACTTTTAAGCACTTTATCAGATCAACAAATCATGGGATTATCAGATAGGTCTACTGCTAAAGCTATTTGGGATCATTTGGAAACACTAAATGAAGGAGATTCCACAGTCAAGATTGCAAAACTTGAAAGCTTCCGAGTCAGGTATGAACATCTAAAATGGAAGAAGATGAAAGGATTTCTACCTTTATGGAAAGAGTAAATGAAATTTTTTTGGGTATTAAATGTTGTGGAGGAACCTCGAGTGAGGATGAAATTGTTTCAAAAATCTTAAGAGGATTGCCATCGACATATAAAATGAAGGTTACTGCTATAGATGATTGGAAAACTTTCAGCTTTTGAAATTGAGGAATTTGGTCATGTTGCTACTATAAAGACAAATTTAGCCTTTAAAGCATCAACATCATCTGCTCCATCATTTGATAAATCAGATTGGAAAGCCTTTTATGCAAGAGAACTTGAAAAAACTAGGAAGGAGAATGAAGAGCTTGAAGAACTTGAAGCACTCTTTCCAAGGAAAATGCCAAAAGGTCTAGTTGGAAGTAAGTATGAAGGTAAAGCACCCTTTAAATGTTTTAACTACAATAAGATTGGTCATATGGCTTTGAGATGCCCTGATAGACATGCTAGACTAAGAGAAGAAGCTAGAAGAACATACAAGCCTAATCCTGAATATCAAAGATACAAATTTAAGAAGAACAAAGACAAATCTCATTACATTGCTGATGAAGGTGTGACTGATGATTCTGATGAGGATCCAGTAGACAATGGATGGGTTCTTGTTTCTATAATAGAAGATCAACCATCAAAAGAAGTTGTGACAAATGAACCTACACTAAATCCACCAGTACAGAATGAAGATCCAGTTACCCCAGTACCGTCAGAAGATTCCACGATAATTGAAGAACAACAACAAACTAAGACACTCTGGTATGTAAGATTGAATCATTCTGAAGATCAGATAATTGGAAACAAATTTAAAGGAGTTATGACAAGAGGAAGATTGGCAAATGAAGAGGTATGTCTTATTTCTCAAATTGAACCATCATCTGTTAATGAGGCATGTGACGATAAATTTTGGATTAAAGCTATGGAAGAAGAATTAGGACAAATTGAGAAAAATAATACTTGGACATTAGTTGTCTGACCTAAAGATAAAAAATGTAATTGGAACCAAATGGGTATTTAGAAACAAACTTAATGAAGATGGTAAGGTTGTCAGAAATAAAGCAAGGTTAGTGTGTAAGGGATATTCTCAGAAAGAAGGAGTTGATTACAATGAAACCTTTGCATCGGTAGCTAGAATTGAGGCAGTCAGATTATTCTTGGCCTTTGCAGCTCACAAGAACTACAAAGTTTATCAAATGGATATTAAATGTGCATTATTGAATGGAGATCTTGAAGAGGAAGTCTATATTGAACAACCTGATGGATTTTCTTTGATAGATGACAATGATATGGTTTGCAGGTTAAGAAAAGCTTTGTATGGATTAAAACAAGCCCCAAGAGCTTGGTATGCAAGGTTGGATAAGTATCTTTTAAAGATTGGTTTTACTAAAGGAAATGCAAATAGCAATTTATATTACAAAATAACTAATGATGACATCTTGATTATAGAAGTATTCATTGATGATATAATCTTTGGAGGAGAAGATGGATTATGTAAGGAATTTTCTATTAAAATGCAGCAAGAATTTGAAATGTCTATGATTGGAGAAATAAAAAAAAATTTAGGATTACAGATTTCACAGACTGACAAAGGTATATTTTTGAGTCAATCCAAGTACCTGAAAGAGTTACTGAAGAAATTTGGGATAGAGAACTCTAAACTGGTAAGCACACCTATGACTACAAATGACAAATTATCTCAAAGGGATGAATCTACACCTTTTAATCCAACTAGATACAAATCTATGATAGGAGGTTTACTATATTTGACACAAACCAGGCCTCTTATTATGAATGCAGTATGTATTGTTTCAAGATTTCAAAGCAATCCTAAGGAAAATCATGAATCAGCAGTAAAAAGGATTTTCCAGTACTTACAAGGCACTGCAAATCTTGGATTATGGTATCCTAGAGATGAAAATTTTGATCTATGTGCATACACAGATGCAAATTGGGTAGGAGATGTGGATGATAGGAAGAGCACCATCGGCGAAGCATTCTTTCTTGAAAAGAGATTAGTTTCTTGGTTGAATAAGAAACAGAGTTGTACATCTTTATCAATAGCAAAATCAGAATATGTTGCAGCAGCAACTAACTGTACACAGGTACTATGGCTTAAACAAATGTTGAAAGACATAAAGGTAAAATGCAAGGAACCTATCACTATATATTGTTATAACACTACAGCAATTGATATATCTAAGAATTCGGTATTACATTCTAAAACAAAACATGTTTCTATCAAACTGAATTTTCTAAGGGAAAAAGTTGAAGAAAAAGAGATAAAACTGGTTTATGTGAATACTAAAGAATAGCTTGTAGATATTTTCACAAAACCTTTGCCTAAGGAGACTTTTGAATATCTCGGAGATCAGCTTGGAGTCATACCACCACCGGTAGAAACTTAGATAGTTGATGATTGTCATCAACCGGCAGAATTGAAAGACAAATATTTTACTCTGGTCTTTGATGAGGAAGCTACTTCTCAAGGGGAGTAGTTGGTATATTGAATTGATTGGTATTTTATATATGAACTTGGTTTTATTATAACTTTGGCATTTGATGTCAAAGGGGGAGAGATATCTATGGAAAAACACATTATCTTTTAAGAAACTGGTATTGAAAATCTTTAGATAAACACATGTTGCTCCCAGGGGGAGAGATTGTTGTTTAAGGGAGATTGTTGGTTTTTGGTATTTGGCATTTCTGTTTAGGCACTTTGATGGTTTTTCCATCTTGTGTTGCCATCAATGCCAAAGGGGGAGATTGTTGGTATTTTGGTATGGTTTTGTCATTGATGTAAACACCTACTAAAATACTAGCACTTTGGAGATCCAACAGCATTCATCGGCAAGCAAGTAACTATTGCATAGTTACTGGTATATAGTTCACCAGCAGGATATAATGATCATCGGCACTTGGAATGATATGGAAGACACCCGGTAATGTCGAAGACATCATGTGGACACTTTGTTTTGTAGAATTAATCATTGGTATAATCATATTTGCATATTTGCTTTTACCGGCAAATAAGTCCAGGGTTACCTTGGGTTACACCGCCAAGTTTATCTTTTCCAGATCAGCATGGCACACTATGAAGATGATTTATTATTGTTGTAAATGCATTAAGCCGACATGTTTAATTGGTTATTGCATCGGATATTATATTGATTGTAAAATGTTTTTATTATAATATCTTGTAGAGTCGACCTACTAAAATTGGTCTTAGGTTATGGTATAAATGTAAGATCTTATTTGTAAGATCGAATGTGGAATGCGAAAAAGAATTGTGTGAAGGTATATGTGAGATTAAGTAGAGGTATACATGAAGACATCATTTGAAGGTGAAGCTAGGTTTTTGTGAAAGCATATCAGCATTACACCGGTACTGAATCCAGCATATGAAGATGCTATTTTGTGTAATACATTCTTATTGGATTTAACCATCCAACTGTAGTTAGTGTGACTCCCATTTTGTGATTGAGCAGTGAGCTCTAGGGTGTTGGCCTTTCTGCATGTGCAGACCCCATTTGTGTACACTTATTATCTTCAATAGTATCATCTGATTGTGGGTAAGGTTTCCCATCGTGGTTATTCCCCTTACAGGGTTTCCATGTAAAATAAAGGTGTTATGTGTTGTGGATGACTTTATGTTTATGTTTCATGCATTAATCTTTATCGGTATAGCAATTAACTATTAACACTATTCACCGGCATACTTAACTAGTTTACCGGTATTAAGCATTAAGTTAGTTAAGTTGTTTTTGGTTTGAATTATTAGACAACTGATTCACCCCCCCCCCCCACCCCTCTCAGTTGTCTCTGGGACCTAACAGTGTCCATCATCGACAGTTTTGAAACTGTCTTCAAATTTTTGTATCAGAGTCGCCCAATTATGGATAGAACCTGCTGACAGCTGATTAAACCATTCAGTTGTGGCGTCGATAAGAGTTTCAAAAAAGAGTCAAACAGAGACATCTTCATATTGAACTCCAAGGATCGCACATGTAGTAAAGAAAGCACTAATGTGATTTTTTGCAGAAACTTTTCCATCTCCTAAAAAATTTTGGAAGATGCTTTCTTGAGCCAGTTGGTAAGTCATGTAACTAATTTCCCAAAGCCAAAGGACCTATGGCAGCGCCCCAGGGAATGGGTGGAGGATTTTGTTGCATGATTGGTGGTATAAAATTGATAACAAGAGGATGAAGTAAGCTTAAAGCTTGAAAATATGGTGAATATATAATTGCTTTCTTTGGAGAAGAAGGTCTACTAGTAGACTTAACTTTCTTTTTATGAGATATGAAAGGTGTTGAAAAATTTATCTTATCTAGTTCAGCAAAATCAGGATCAGAAATACCCTTACTCCTATTACCTCTGGTATATCTTTTGCTTGCAAATGTGCTTATTGGTTATTTTGCTCCAGTTGATGTTATATGTGCTGAAAATTTTGCCTATTGCACCTTGGAATTACAATGATTCTTTCAATGACGATCACCTCTTGTCCAATAGGTGCTTTCCTGAGAAGGTCACCAAACTTTCCTTCTTCAACCAACACTTGATGTACTTGTTGATATTCTTGATCACTTTTACAACTCTTCCACGCAAGCCTATTGAATAGTAATATCACATCTTCTTGTTCAGCTTGCACTTGATTAAGATTTGGTTGTAGGACGGGTGGGTAGTGACGAATCAAAACCATAACTAGTCACAAAACAAAATGTCTTATCTCCTGCGTTGTCTTTGAACTTGAGGCTGATTCAACTCAACAACTGGGTTTATTCCTAAGCACATAGGAGGAAATATTTCCACTATTCTTTTGAACACCACCACTAGATTTCTAGCTTGTCTTTGTTCTTCTTCAAGAATTAAACTAACTCTCTCGTATTCAGCCTGATTTCTTCTATTTTGCCAGGCTAAAGTATCCAGCTATGACACTATATTTTCTTGCTCAGCTTGAGCCTAATTAAGATTTGGTTGTAGTATAGGAAACACATTTTCATGCGGAAGAACCATCTTTCTTCATGGCAAAAAGAAAAAAAATATCAAGGCGATCATCTTCTTGTTTCGATCCCCAGCAGAGTCGCCAAAAATATGTTGGTCAACAGATTTGTCACTTAAAAATCTCTACTATGTGCCCAATGGAGGAGTGATAGAAAAAAGTTCCCAACAGTTGGAGAGATCATTCTGTGGAGCACGACCTTCCCCTGTGTTTGAGAGAGGCAGCCCCCTCGTATGATAGGGGTATTTGTATTTTTAAGAATAATTAACCTTGCAAATGAAAATATAGAATAACTACAAATGGATTCAGAGAGAATCTTCACAACAAACATACGATTGCCACTTGGATTCCATTGGCTTTTAAACTTGTCACTATCAACTCTAGAATGCGCATGAGGAGAGAGTGATACAAAACATTTAATTTGCATAACAATTATATATTTTCGAGATACCAAAGAAACTTGTAACGTTATATGACCATTGTCTTCATGAAACTAGGAAAGTAATTTGCAGGCTCTCTATTGCAATATCATTCGATAATCACATAACATCAAGCAAATGAATACATAACAATCATAGGAGCACTCCCAATTTGCATTGTATTCAAAAATGATGAAATAATACAATCCAAAATTTTCAGCCTTTCCAAAATCATAAAATCCAAAAAGTCCTTCTTTCATCTACATTTCTAGCATTTATATTCTCTCAAAATAACTACCTCATAACTAACTTGATTCTGAGTTAGTAACTAACTCATTTCTGTACAAATTACAATAAGTTAATAACTAGCACATTTATGCGTGAAAATAGTCAACCTATTAACCTTGACTCTATGCTATGGAAAATCAGCAATAAACTAAAGACTAACCAGGTATCACATAACAAACTAAAATATACAAAGATGTGAACATGGTGTTGCTTTTCGATATCCCAAAAAGCATGCTAACTGATTATTTTCTTCTGTTGAATTGGTGCTTTGGCCTTGAATGACTTATATGCTTTGAGCGCGTCCACCATGAACTTGTACCTCGGAATGATCACATTATCCATTTTTCATTTGGCAATTGCTTGGTTATCTTGAATATTGACCAAATCCCGAAAATATGAAGACATATCATAAGCCTCTAAGGCAACTGAAACAACACTGAGTCTCTTCATCTTATTTGCATCCGACACCTGTACATTTGCTAACTCAGAATTAAATATGTCATGAAATTTGATTAAGAGTAGTTGCTTGTCCATTTGCTGAAATTTCTCTTTTACTGATACATCACCAATGATATTCATTGTATCTTCTTTTATCTTCATCTTTACTTGTTCACAAGCTATAAAGAGTTTTTGATATTCATCCAAGCATTGCTTGATATTCTCAATTTTCCAACTTATACTTTTGCACCATGTATGGGACTGATTTTCTTCTTTATGAGAGAAGACCTTCTCAGCAATGAGTACATTCATGTATATTTTCACCATCTTTTGGAATTCCTATAAAGTATCTTGCCAAGACATCTCTTTCTCTTTAGCATTCTTCAATTCTACTGCAATTTCTTGTTCCTATGCATCCAACTTAATGTGAATATCTTTGGCCTTCTCAATAAAATCTTGTGCTTCAGACTTCATTTGATTAATCTAGTCTTCTAGCATCCTACTCTATTTCCTGCATTTGTGTATATCTTCCATTACCTTTTTCTCAATAATTCCTCCAGTGTGTGCCAATGTAGAAGTTGAGGCCGACTCCAATTGTGTATCTAAAGAATCCACAATTGATTTGATGTAGGATGAAAGAACTTGAATTTGCTGCTTAAGTTGATCCTTAGTTTCCTTCTCTTTATTTGCTTTATCGATAAGGATAGCTGCTGAAATCTAAAAATTATTAACAGCTCCCTCATGTGTTGAAGGACCTAGATCCAACTGTGTCATACTAAAATCAGCCTCACTAGCTTCATTTATATCTTTTTCAATAATGGGCTGAGATATTTCAACACATAAGTTTCTTGAGGATGGATTAATCCCCAATTTAGATGCAACTTTCATTTTCTTGGATTTAGCTGTCCTGTGAAGTACATTTCTGACTGCATCAAAACTAGGAGTTACCAGCAGAACATTTCTCTTTTTATTTTGCAAACTTTGTTGTAACCAGAATGATGAGGAAAATGGTAATGATTCTTGATTATTCACATATGCAGAGGTTAAAGATGCTAAATTATTTGGGAAGGGAGAAGATTGAATTTCAACTTGAGCATCATTTAGTTCAACTTCCTCATGAATAGAAAAATCATCCTATTGGGGTGAAGAAATAATGATAGTTGGTGAGATGGAAGGAAATTGCTGATTTTCAATATTGGGAGGATGTTAGGGTGAAACAATTTCTAATTCATTTTCAAGCTCTTGGACAAGATTCATTATTTTTCCCTTTGTCTTTGATCTCTTCTTCTTAATGATAGAGCTAACTTCACATGCCTTGGCAAGATCCTTTCCTTTTTCTGGATATTCTCCATCGTCGCCTCCTTTGGAAATATTTTGGTGTGAACCCATCCCTAGATTAGATCTTTGCGAATTAGTTGGAATGGAAGAACTTCCCTGTACCCCATTTCTATCCTTCGAGGAATTAGCTTTATTTTAAGGTCTAGTTGTCGTAGACTCAATCCTCTTGCCTTTAACCCATTTGAGAGTCCTTCTAACCACATAAGCTGATCTTTCTTGAATACTCCTTATTTCTGAAATTGACCAATTGATGGGCAGAAGTGGAAGAAGTTGAATCTTTTCAAAGTAAAAACCATCGATCAAATTAGATTCATCATCTTCAATGTCATTTACATTTATTTCAATTCTATAATCAATTATTTGCTTGATAGAAAATTCCATCCAGTCTCTTTTCCGCACTTCAAAATCATCTTCACAGTCTTTCCAAAAATCTTCCATATCAGGAAAGTGTTCAAATCCATCACCGAGCTCTAACTCTCCTGTAGCATATCCTTTGCTATCAAAGGGAAATCTCATCTCATAAGGATACACGTGAATCTTTTCTATAGACCTCTTGATACTTTGAGCATCTGAATGGCTCTCACATCTATAATAACCAAGTCCAATGGGAAAAGAAATGATACCCTTTCTTTTATTCCAGCAAATTTTGTTGACTTGTGCAATCTGTCGACATACCTCGATGAGGACCAACTTATCTTCAACAAACCTTGGCAACATGAGAGGGTGGCCATCATAACCTCCTATCTGAATATATGTGAACTTCGAAAACTATATAAAATAACTTCCATATTTCTTAATCAATGTATTTGCTTCTGAGGATATTCTGAGTCCAATATTTCCCTTCAGTTCTCTTATTATCAACATAGTGAAAGCATCATTAATCCTCCTGAAGTGATTATAACTTTCCTCCAACTGCAATTGTGGATGATAATTGTAAATTGGGGTCATATAATCATAAATGCCTTCAACATTTAATCCTGGCCATTTATCCATCCGAGAAATAGCATAGAAGAGGTACGATGTCATGTAGAAGTTATGATTGTCCTTTAGTTTCAGTAATTGATCGCAAAGATTATCATTGAGAATCTCAGCCCAATTAATAAATTGTATGCCCTCACATATGATATTAATGATTAAGAACATCCATCCTTCCAAGTCAGTTGAGTCTTCATTTCCTGTGACCCAATTCAAGAAAATAACCATATTGGCAATATCTTCCATCAGCAGAGACCTGTGAATTATTTTAGGAAGTTGTGCTTTTCCTTTCCTTGGTTTTGCTAACCACTTTCTGGCTATGTTATTCAAACACTAGGTTTCATTATTGATAAAATAACTTTCAGCATATTCCCTATTTACCTTCATGAACTGATCTCTGAAAGGTAACCTGAAAGTTATAGCAATGGAAATTGGATCAAGTTTGGCGACCACGTTACCTTCTGTCGTCCTAATTTCTTTTGTCTTTGGATTAAATGCTTTCATGCATTCCAAAACTAACTCTGGACATTGCACCGATGTGGGATATCCCGCTACATGAGCTAGTCCACTTCCTAATAATCTCTTAGCTATCAAAGTCTTATCTTCCCTTTCCATTGTTTTCCAAAAGTCTGCAAGACTTACATTTCCCAGCTTGGTATCTCCAATATCTAGAAGTGAACATTTTAGAATGGGAGCATAATAAGGACTATGGATCTTGTATTTCATTATGTCAAAATAAAAATAATACCCAATCAACACTATTTTAAAGAGGATTGATAATTTTGTCAAAACACTCCATGTACTCTTTCCATATATTGAAAGCCTTCCAATATCAAGACATCTCCAATCGTGACATAAATCTTGCTTTGATTATTTGCATCAACATGCGACTGCAAGATACAAGTCTGCATTCCTTAAAGGCATTTTATCAAGCTTCATGAGAATCACCTATACCTCTATATCCTATGACATTTCCCATACTTTCACCCTGATTTGCAATATATAGCTACTGGAGCGGTTGCATCTAGAACATCTAACAAAATTTTATCTCAGTGACTTGACTGAAAATCCATATTGCCATTTCAACATTCCTGATCCGCGACATGTAAAACTCTTCTCTCCACGTTTGGAAAGAAGTATTCTATTGAATAGCTTGCATATTGTCTATGCTTCACAGCTCACATACCATGGTGCCCAAAATGCCATGTGGAAAATTTTATGTGTCAACACGATGCCTTATGATCTTCACTCATATTCACCAAAGCTACAAATGTAATTTTTTTTTTACTTATTTGATATAATGCCTGGGATTGATTGATTCCCTCTTATCATTGGCAGGGAGGATGCTGGAAAAGGTTGTGAAAATCAACCTTACTCATTTCATAAGCCATGAGACCATTTTTCTCTGAGGGAGTCCATGGTGCATTCATGTCCACAGTGATTCCTTCCAACAGCAGCTTGAGACATTCTGTCAAACAATATACTGCATTAGTCTATGCATACACATTTTCCATGATCTACAGCATTGTGAAGAATTTTGTCAAACAATACACCCATTGGAATCAATGCTTACCCCAATCCACATGCGTTGTCATTTGTTTGAGTGATTTTGCCAAGGTTTAATATGCGCTACCATACGTGGGTTTCTTGAGACCATGTTTCCTTCAGGAATTTCGCCAAACGGTTTACAGGCGTTGTCAATACTCCCATGCTGCCTGTAACTTGACATGTAATTGACCTTAAATAGTTCACATGTGCTGTCAATTATTTGCAACGTTGAAGTGCATGGTTGTGCAATTAAATTTCGCTTTCCTGAAGATCAATATATTGCTAGTAATGGTGAAGACGTTTTCAATAACTCCATTGTGTGCATGAACTGCAAGTTTGACAGCCATAAGATGGCATCTCTCTGACGCACTATGTCAAATGGTTTGTAGCTTGTCTATGCCTTCCATATTTCACATACATATTTACATTTCATGGCATGTGAATGCTTCCTTAATCTGCAACTATGTTCTCCCAGTGTAACTGCAACTTTAACATCTGATGAACTCCCTCTCTTCTTCAATTCATTTTGAATGCTCATAACCTTGTTTGCAGTCTTCCTTTACTTTCTTTCTTTTAAATTATTTCTTTGATAAAATATATAAGAGGTTAAGAATGCTCAAAAACTGAGCATTTCTAACCTTCTTGATAAAGTGGGGCTCATAAGGTTAAGAAATGAGGTTAGAAATGCTCAATTATTTAGCATTCCTAACCTTTTTTGTGATTTCACCTTCTTGACAAAAGGTAAAGAAATGAGGTTAAGAATGCTCACTTTTTGAGCATTTCTAACCCATATTTCTAACCTATCACAAAAAAGGTTAGGAATGCTCAAAAATTGAGCATTTCTAACCTCATTTCTTAACCTTACGGGCCCCACTTTATCAAGAAGGTTAGAAATGCTCAATTTTTGAGCATTCTTAACCTCTTATAGATTTTATCAAAGAAAGATTTTTTTTTTTTAAAAGTAAAGGAAGACTGCAAATAAGGTTATGAGCATTCAAAATGAATTGAAGAAGAGAGGGAGTTCATCAGATGTTAAAGTTGAAGTTACACTGGGAGAACATAGTTGCATATTAAGGAAGCATTCACATGCCATGAAATGTAAATATGTATGCGAAATATGGAAGGCATAGACAAGCTACAAACCATTTTACATAGTGCGTCAAGGAGATGCCATCTTATGGCTGTCAAACTTGCAGTTCATGCACACAATGGAGTTGTTGAAAATGTCTTCACCATCACTTTTTGAGCATTTCTAACCTTCTAGTTCAGCAAGCTATCCTTTACACATTGGAAACCATTTTTCACTGAGAATGAATCAAGGAAGAATGCCACCGATGAATAAAGAATATTTTCTTATCGACAATGACCAAACATAATGAAATAATTTAAAATATTAAATTATCATTTGAGAAATAATTTAAATATTTTAAATGTAATGCTTTGGCTAGAGAAAAATGGTATAACTTTCAAACGATGGGGAGTTAGGTCTTGAAATTTGAAACATGTGTCAATGGTAGGGAAATAGATCCACACAATTATTTACGCCTCATGAAGAAGCCTTAAATGAGATATTTTAATCATTTGGGAGCAACAGACACTAAAAATTGAAAGTTTAAAATATGACAAAGTATGAACTGGGTTCAAGTGAAAGTTGGACATGTGATACAAAATGATATTTAGATCCTGACTATCAATTGGTTTCTCTCAGTTTGTGGTAATTCTCAAAATTCTTCCATTTTTTCATATTTTGACTAGTAATGACCTTGGACAACACACTCATTACCTCAACGTAAACACTCATTAGACCTCTTTTCAACCTTGGGAATTATTTTAAATTCAAATAATAAGTATGCCAAATATGAGGGCAACAGCTGGCTTTGACTAGGGACAAGGACTACAAAGGACACAGGGTGAACCCAAATCTCTAGTTTCGCAAACCAGTGCACAATTCATTGGGCCAAAGAGTCAAGAGAGACACAAGACAAAAACATGTAGAAGAGGGAAAAGACAAAAACAAAACATGAAGGGAAGAAAAATCCTTCACTACAAACCAAAACTGGGATAAGGACAAAAACCTTATTTATCTTATGTACATGGACGAATGACAGTTCGCCCTACTAATTATTAAGTTTCAAATGTTGCCCACTATAAGGAAGGGGCAATTGTGTTCCATCCATATATGCCACGTAGAATGAATTCTCACCATAAACCTACCTAATGTGAAAAGGTCCTCTCTAGAGAAAATCAAATTTACCATACATTCCCTTTGGTTCTCTTCTTTTATCCCACAATAAAACCAAGCCACCAACATGGAATAGTCTTTGTCTTTCTCTTCTATCAAATAACTCCTTGACTCATATTTTATGTTCTTTAATCCTATCAACCACCGCCTCTCTTTGTTGTTCCATCTTGGTCAAATACATCACTCACTTTTCTAAGGTATCTTTGAATTCATAATTCTCCAAAAATTCCTACAATTTGAGAAAAGATAACTCCAAATGAATAGGCAACTTTGCTTCTGTTCCATAAACTATTTCAAAAGGAGATAACCTGATAGCTCGTTTCTTCGTGGTGCGATACACCCATAATGCCTCATACAAATGTTTGTGCCATGTCCTTTGATTTTCGTCAACTTGCTTCTGAAGAATGGTAATAATATTCTTATTATTGGCCTCAGCTTGACCATTCCCTTATGGGTAATAGTCGGATGCGTGAGAGAGAATGATTCCATATTTATAACAAAAATTTGATATCTCATGGGAAGAGAAATTGGTAGCATTGTCGGTGACAATCTTATGTGGGACTCCATATCTTACTAAGAGGTTTTGCTTGATGAATTCATAGACTACCTCTAATGTTGTTTGTTTCACTAAAATGGCCTCGACCCACTTAGTAAAATAATCCGTAGCTAACAGGATATGGGTATGATTTGCACTAGAGTGAGGATGAATAGGACTGATGAAATCCATGTAGAAGTTGAGAAAGCCAACTTCACAGACCCCGAAGATCACCTGCATGCAAATAACCTGTCACGGAAAGAAGAGATGGAGACAAACAAGCAAGGGTGCTCTGAAAGCTGAAAAAATGTATTCATCCGAGAGAGAGATAAATTATAATGATGAATCCTTATAAAAGGATATTGTGCAACCCTAAAAGAAACCCTAATAGGTAGACATTTAATAATTAATATAATTATTAAATGTCAGAAATGCAAACTAAAGTGAAATCTTAAGAGAGGAATAAAGGTAATTTAATCAACATGATTAAATTAAAACCTTTACTCTAACACCCCCCCCTTAAGATGAGCAAAAGTGCAATTACAAACATGTGCAAGAAAGCAAAGGTAACTACAATGCAAGAAAGTAAACTTGGGTCCGGGCAACAAGGCCTGATCAGGTACCCAATTACAACCAAATCTCTGTAAAGTGGAGAAATAGAGAAAACCTCATGGGAAAAACTCTACTCCAAAAAGAGATGAAAGAAATAAATGCACTAATAACAGAAGGATAGGAGGTGGATAACATGATACCCCCCATAGACAAATTCTATCATATAAGTACATATACAATGGTCTCCATAGGAGAAAAAGAAAGAGACTAGAAGCCCCCCCCACAATGAAGAAACTCCTGTCGCACATATGGATGCCTGAGGTAGAATCCAAAAAGAGATCCTGAAGTGGCATATAATATTCCTCCCCTTGGGAAGAAATGGATCCAAAGGATGAAGATGAAGAAACCCTGTGAAGAGAGAAGAATCAATCTGTCTCAAGATGTGTGCCATAATAGGATGCTGAAGAATCCCTCTGTCTGAACTGAAACAAAAGATATCAAATCCAAACTGAACTGAAGACTCAAAAACTGCAACCTCGGAATGCACAGATGATGGTGGGCTAATAGCTGGAATATGGCTGTCAACAAAGAGGAGCTGAAAATCCTCAAAGTAATCCTCCAAGTCTGCAATATAGGACTCTACAAACAAAGACGAAATGCCTGCAAGATAAGAATCCCAAGTAGCCATGTCTGAAAGATGTATGATGTCCTGCTTAGCTGAATCAATAGGAGCCAAAGAAGAAGCAATATCAAACTGATCAGGAACAAAAAGAGATGATGTTGATACATGTATAATCTCAGTCTGAAGAGTAGGAACTGTGAGACAATCCTCTGATTCATCGGAATATGTAAGGGTGTCTAAATATTGAAGTTCCTTTAAAGTATCATGATCAAAAGGTGTGTTATCTCTCCAACCAATGGGTACAAGACAATCTGAAGCAGGATCCTTTGGGAATGGAGAAAGACTGGGGTCTCCATAGATCTCCCAAAGACATGTCCAAAGTGAGTGAGGACAATCAATGCCCGATATAGCCCACACAGTGTCAGAATCAACACTAGACAAAATAACTCCTACTATGTGATTTCTAATGATATCCCAAGCTATTTTTCCCTCTAAAGTTGCTGGTTCAGGTATGAGATCATACAAATAAGGAAAAATATTAAGCCACCTACAGTGTGTAAGTATGCCCTTTGCCCATGACTCATAATTACCCCGTTCAAGAAATACAACTGAAGGGTGAGTAGAAAAACCCATGATAACTCTTCAAATTAACAAATCTGAGACTAAATGACTTTAATACTAATAAAGCAGATCAAATAAAGCCATCCCACGCAAACAAATCATTTCCAAGTCTGAAACGTCCAAGTAAATTGGCAGATGTGTGAAAACACAAAGTACTGAATAAAATGTACCTAGTGTAGATTCTGGAAAAATAAATGACAGATCTGGAAAGAGCACAGAAACCCCTTTCCAATGCCTATTCGTTTGTGAAAAACGGAGTCCGTATGCAAAAGATATGGCTCCTGGAGTGCAAAAAACTTGTTCTGACTTTGACTAGAAAAAAACACTACAAAATGACAAAATCAGAGAAAACGACCTACATCAATTAGATCGGGCTCAGAACCAGCTTTCCAACGCCTATTCGTTTTTGAAAAACGGAGATCGGACGCCCAAGTTATGCCCAATTTTGTAAAATAGCTCCAAAAGAGCCCAGATAGACCCTTAAAGCCCTCAAGGGCTTAAAAAAAGAAAGCCCCTGGTCCTCTGGGTGACCAGGAGCGAGCTGAGGAGGCGGCGGCGTGGGGGTGGTACAGTGGCGGTGCCGCTAGATTCGGCAAAGGGCAGGCGGCGCGCGGGCGGCATTCGTCGTTGGGCGGCCCGGTGGTGGCCGTCGAGCTGTGCAGTGGCGGCGCGTGCCTCCAAAGGGCTGCGCCCTTTTAAATTAAAAAAACTGCGTTTTTAAAATTTTTTTGTTATTTTTTTTTAAAATTTCTGCCTCGTGCTATGTTCCCTGGGGCCGTACGGCCGTGGGGCATAAAAAAATTTGCCTTTTGGAGCAACTGTGTCCAAATCGAATGAATTTTATATGGAAATAGGGGTTTTTGGGCCCTACGAGCGCAACGATGAGGTCCGTTTGGGCTCAAAGTGCACCGAAAAAAAATACCCCCCTATTCCAAAATAAAAAAATAGAAGACAAACATAGATCTGATGCAACCAAAACCTGAAAGTCAGATCTAACCCTCGTAGCTCCAAATTCTTCAGAAGACGAACAGGAAGCAGCAGGTCTGGAGCTCTAATACCATGTAGAAGTTGAGAAAGCCAACTTCACAGACCCCGAAGATCACCTACATGCAAATAACCTGTCATAGAAAGAAGAGATGGAGACAAACAAGCAAGGGTGCTCTGAAAGCTGAAAAAATGTATTCATCCGAGAGAGAGATAAATTACAATGATGAATCCTTATAAAAGGATATTGTGCAACCCTAAAAGAAACCCTAATAGGTAGACATTTAATAATTAATATAATTATTAAATGTCACAAATGCAAACTAAAGTGAAATCTTAAGAGAGGAATAAAGGTAATTTAATCAACATGATTAAATTAAAACCTTTACTCTAACAATCCAAACCCCATTGTTGAAAAGGCTCCTCTATGATTACTGGCTTTAATGACAAAGTAGCAAGTTGTACCTTTCCTTTAAACTACTGACATGTGTCACATTTCTTCACCCACTCATCAGCATCCCTGAACAACTTGGGCCAATAGTAACAATTTCTTAGCATCTTGTATGTTGTTACTGAGGAAGAAAAATGCCCACCACATGCTTCATTGTGAAAGAACTTAAGAAGCTTCTCTCTTTTCTCTTTATCCACACATCTAAGGAAAGTACCATCAATTCCCTTTTTATACAAGACATCACCCCAGATAATATACTTAGCTATCTTCAACTTGACGGTTCGTTTCTCTTTAGAGGTGAGGTAAGTCGGGCATTCTCCATATGTGAGAAAGTAGGCTATATTAGTGAACCAATCATCCATGGTGCTAAAAAACAAAACCAAAGGCAATTCAGACTCTGAAATAATTTCTCCTTCAACTTCCCCTTTAGATATATTTTCAACCAACAACTTGCATAATCCTCACCCTCGAAAAATCTTGGTAGGTTTGATATCAATATCATATTCCTGAACCTTTGCAATCCAAGAAGCTCTCTTGCTCAATCCAACCTCCTGTTGAGTGAGAATTGTCTTCACAACAGTATTTGGAACATATATATTAGAGTGTGAATTCAAGATGTAGAAACGAAATTGTTTCACAGCCTTCACCACTGCAAAAGCTTGTTTTTCGGCAACAAAATACTTCAGTTCGTGTTTCTTCAAGGGAATGCTCATAAAAGCTATTGGCGCCTCAGCGTTATCATTATGATTTTGAGTTAAAATTGTAGACAATGTGGAATCTGAAGCATAACAGTAAACATTGAAATCCTTGTTGAAGTCTGGATACATCAACGTGGGAGCATCTGCTATGGCTGACTTGATTTGACTAAATGCTTGTTTTCCTTCCTCTGACCATTTGAAAACCTCATTACCCTTCATCATCTCAACAATTGATTTTGTGATCTCAAAAAAATCTGGGATGAATTTCTTTATAAAATTGATTTGGCCAAAGAATGAGCGAACTCTTAGCTTACTAGAAGGTAATTGCAACTATTGAATAGCTTTAACTCACTCAGGATCAATGTGAATTCCTTCCTTTGCAACAATGTGACCCAACAGCTTCCCTTTGGTTACCCGAAAATAGATTTCTTCGGGTTCAAGGAGATCCCTTGTTTCCTGCATCGTTGCAACACACATTCAAGATGGTAAGCATGCTCTTCTTGTTTCTTGGAAAAGATAGTTAGGTCATCCAAATAAACAACCACAATTGTGTTTCTTAGATCACCAAAGGAAAGATCCATTGCACGCTGAAAAGTAGCACCAACATTAATTAAACCGAAAGGCATTCAGTTGTAAGCAAAAGTTCCCCATGGAGTAGTAAAAGTAGTTTTGTGCTGATCTTCTTGATCCATACTGATCTGATTATAACCTGAAAAACCATCAAGCATGGACATCATTTCAGATCCAGAAACGGTTTGAAGAAGGTGATCCATAACTGGAAGAGGATAGTTATCTTTGAGGGATGCTTGATTTAAATTGGGAAAATCAACACAAATTCGGATCTCCCCATTTTTCTTTCTAACAAGAACTATATTTGCTACCCATGTAGAATGATGAATTGGATAAATTATTTTGGCTTTCAGCATTTTATCCACTTCTATGAAGATTGCATCTGCTATCTTCGGGTTGAATTGCCTCTACTTTTGCCTAAACAGAATTGAATTAGGTTTGAGGTAAATTTGATGCTTGAACTCACCATTCATAAATTCTTTGAGGTCATCATAGCACCATGCAAAAACATCAATGTATCTTGTGAGTAGATCAATGAATACCTTTCTCTCCTTTTGTGTAAGGCATTTCCCAAGCAAAACCACTTTGGAATCATTTTCAAAACCTATGTCTATCTTCTCCACTTCTGAAGATCCCGAGGACTTGTGTTCACTTTTCTTCTTCAAAAACTGATCATGTTTATTAAACAAACTCTCAAGAGAAACTAAGCCTTTAGGAATGGTATTACCTTTAAGCTGCAGAATTTCAGGTTCCTTCTCCTCTTCTTTAGTAGTTTGTTAACTAGTCGAAGGCGGGTTCCCATCAAAAGACAAATTGGAAAAAGTTTCCCTCCCTTCCAAGAATGAAATGATATGTTTTTCATCATCAAAGACTTGCCAGTTCTAATTATTGTCTAGCACACTAGGTCGATAGATCATCTCTACAACATAGACACTCCTATCAAATTCAGGATGAGGAAGTAACAAAGAAGCCGAGACAGCAAGAGAATCTGCCTTTGTATTTTGCTCTCTTGGAATGGCTTGTATGGAAAAAGCATCAAAACCTTCAATCTCATCCCACGCTTTATTTCGATATGACCTTAGCCTCTTGTTCTTGCTCAAGTATTTATTCTTTACTTGATTCACTACCAACTCAGCATCTCCTGTGACCTGCAACTTCTTGATACCTTTCTCCTTAGCAAACTCCAACCCTAAAAGGAGAGCCTCATACTCTGCAGTATTATTTATGGTGTCAAATGCAAGTTTATAAGCTTTAGGAAATTTTTCATCTAATGAGGAAATCAGCACCACCCCTGCACTTGAGCCAAAAGACGAGGAACTTCCATCAAATTGCATCTTCCAAAGTTCGGAAGATATATCAGGAGCTAGGATTTTAGGGACATTCTCTCCTTTTGATGACATCATATAAGCACCCAAACCAGTGTCAACATATAACATCTCTACCCTTGGGTCATCAGTTTTAAGGACTATATATTTTGCTTTAGGCTCTTGATCTAACCTAACTTTCTTGCTTCCTAGAGGTATCAAAGCATGGGACCAATCTAGCTGAATTTCACCGCCTAAATCTTCACAAAAACTATGACTTAAGAGCATTCCATAACTGGCTGGGATATCAGCAACCAAGATGCTAAGTTTCAACTTCTTTTGGGGGTGAGTGGCTAAGGCAACTTGGGCATCTTTGATTTGTCCGACAAGAGGGACTTGTTTAGATTCCATTGAAAATACTTTACCGGTTGGTTTGTTCAAGGATAAACCTAATGCATGAGGACCTTTGGAAGGCATTACATTATCAGATGCACCAGAATCAATGATACAATTGCTTAACTTACAACCAGCTATATACAAAGATATATAGAAAGGATCGGGCTTATCAGAAAATAAAGTAGCAGCAAGTGATGATTTCTTTACAATAGATTCCTCTTGATCATCATCATCAAAGTTCTTACCTGATTCTTGGTGTATATTGGAATGAGACTGCTTAAGATCCTTTTTAATACAATGCACCAGTTTATCCAACTATTGTGGATTCTTCTTGAGATACTCAAACTAAGAAATTTGCACCTTGGTCTTTTTACAATGTTCTAGAAAATCAAAAGAAACTTCAAGGGAAGGTTCCCTGTGTTCAAAACCTTTGTCAGCTTTGCTTGACGATCTTGGCTCTTATTTGTTTTGCTTCCTAGATAAGATCCACTTAGGAATATCTTTCGCTTCTTTATCTTTAGTAGCAGTTTTAGCTTTTTCCTCTAGTTTCTGGTGCCGATTCTTTGTAAAGACATTACAAGAATGATTGTTGATGTCACTCTCTTTCTCATCTTCCTCACCAGACTCATATTCTAAAAAGTTAACTGTAGATGAACCAAATTGGTGATCAGTTTCATCTTCAATATATTCTTCAATCTTCTCACTGGTTAGATTCATCTGCATAAACCGAGTCATTTCAGGGCACGAACTTACATCATGATTTGTTGTGAGGTGAAAGTCACACATCGCAGTAGTTTGACGATTACTTGTGGATGGATGTTCGATGGCCAACCTTGGTGTGGGGGCAGGAAGCTTTGGTTGCCAATTTTGTTGATAAGGAAGATAATTTCTCCTAGGAATATCGTGATATAAAGGTGGTGGATTATGTGGCAACTGTTTCCTCAACTGGAGAAAATCATTGGCCAACTTTTGAACCATTGGATCATTGGTTGCAGGTTTGTCTTGCATCTTTCCTTTCTGCAATTCCTTGTTCCATTTTCCTGCACTTAATAGGTCATCTTCGACCTTAATAGCTAGCCTTTGTGCTACTGCAAGATCAGCAACTCGACCTCGCCTTATTTGGAAACTTATATCAGGAGGTTGTGCATTAATAAAGAAACACTTTTGATTCTCCTCCATGGGTCTCTTATCAACTGCAAGTCTATTGATAGGTTTTTTGAATCATGCCACGAATTCTCTCATAGGTTCGTGCACTTCTTTCTTCATCTGAGTCAACTGTGCAAGAAGCAAGTGTCCATCATCGACAGTTTTGAATCTGTCTACAAATTTTTGTATCAGAGTCATCCAATTATGGATAGAACCTGCTGAAAGCTGACTAAACCATTCAGTTGCGGCGTCGATAAGAGTTTTAACAAAGAGTCAAATAGAGACATCTTCATATTGAACTCCAAGGATTGCACATGTCGTAAAGAAAGAACTGATGTGATCTTCCGCAGAAACTTTTCCATCTCTTGAAAATTTTGGAAGATTCTTTCTTGAGCCAGTTGGCAAGTCATGTAACTGATTTCCCAAAGCCAAAGGACCTATGGTAATGCCCCAAGGAATGGGTGGAGGATTTTGTTGCATGATTGGTGGTATAAAATTGATAACAAGAGGATGAAGTAAGGTTAAAGCTTGAAAAGATGGTGAATATATACTTTCTTTCTTTGGAGAAGAAGGTCTACTGGTAGACTTAACTTTCTTTTTACGAGATATGAAAGGTGTTGAAAAATTTATCTTATCTAGTTCAGCAAAATCAGGATCAAAAATACCCTTACTCCTATCACCTCTGGTATATCTTTTTCTTGCCAGTGTGCTTATTGGTTATTTTGCTCCAGTTGATCTTGTATGTGCAGAAAATTTTGCCTATTGCGCCTTGGAATTACAATGATTCTTTCAATGATGATCACCTCTTATCCAATAGGTGCTCTCCTAAGGTCACCAAGCTTTCCTTCTTCAACCAACACCTGATGTACTTGCTGATATTCTTGATCACTTTTACAACTCTTCCACGCAAGCCTATTGAACAGTAATATCATGTCTTCTTGTTCAGCTTGCACCTGATTAAGATTTGGTTGTAGGACAGGTGGGTTATGATGAGTGAGAACCATAACTAGTCACAAAACACAATGTATTATCTCCTGGGTTGCCTTTGAACTTGAGGTTGATTCAACTCAACAACTGGGTTTATTCCTAAGAACACAGGAGAAAATATTTCTACTATTCTTTTGAATACCACCACTATATTTCTAACTTGTCTTTGTTCTTCTTCAAGAGTTAAACTCACTCTCTTGTATTTAGCCCGATTTCTTCTATTTCGCCAGGCTAAAGTATCCAGCTATGACACTATATTTTCTTGCTTAGCTTGAGCCTAATTAAGATTTGGTTGCAGTATAGGAAACACATTTTCATGCAGAAGAACCATCTTTCTTCATGGCAAAAAGAAAAAAAATATCAAGGCGACTGTCTTCTTGTTTCGATCCCCAGCAGAGTCGCCAAAAATCTATTCATAAACAAATTTGTCACTTAAAAATATCTACTATGTGCCCAATGGAGGAGTGACAAAAAAATGTTCCCAATAGTTGGAGAGATCGTTCTGTGGAGCATGATCTTCCTCTGCATTTGAGAGGGGCAGCTCCCTTGTATGATAGGGGTACTTGTATTTTTAAGAATAATTAACCTTGCAAATGAAAATAGAGAATAACTACAAATGGATTTAGAGGGAATCTTCACAACAAACATATGATTGCCACTTGGATTCCATTGACTTTTAAACTTGTCACTATCAACTCTAGACTACACATGAGGAGAGAGTGATACAAAACTTTTAATTTGCATAACGATTATATATTTCCAAGATACCAAAGAAACTTGTAACGTTATATGACCATTGTCTTCATGAAACTAGGAAAGTAATTTGTAGGCTTGCTATTGCAATATCATACGATAATCACATAACATCAAGCAAATGAACACTTAACAATCATAGGAGCACTCCCAATTTGCATTGTATTCAAAAATGATGAAATAATACAATCCAAAATTTTCAACCGTCCCAAAATCATAAAATCCAAAAAGTCCTTCTTTTGTCTATGTTTCTAGCATTTATAGTCTCTCAAAATAACTACCTCATAACTAACTTGATTCAAAGTTAGTAACTAACTCATTTCTGCACAAATTACAATAAGTTAATAACTAGCACATTTATGCGTGAAAATAGTCAACCTATTAACCTTGACTCTATGCTATGGAAAATCAGCAATAAACTAAAGACTAACCAGGTATCACATAACAAAATAAAATATACAAAGATGTGAACATGGTGTTGCTTTTCGATATCCCGAAAAGCATGCTAACTGATTATTTTCTTTTGTTGAATTGGTGCTTTGGCCTTGAATGACTTGTATGCTTTGAGCGCGTCCACCATGAACTTGTACCTTGAAATGATCACATTATCCATTTTTAGTTTGGCAGTTGCTTGGTTATCTTGAATATTGACCAAATCCTGAAAATATGAAGACATATCACAAGCCTCTAAGGCAACTGAAACAACACTAAGTCTCTTCATCTTATTTGCATCTGACACCTGTACATCTGTTAACTCAGAATTAATTTTGTCATGAAACTTGATTAAGAGCAGTTGCTTGTCCATTTGCTGAAATTGGTCTTTTATCGATACATCACCAATAATATTCATCGTATCTTCTTTTATCTTCATCTTTATTTGTTCACAAGCTATCAAGAGTTTTTGATATTCATCCAAGCATTGCTTGATATTCTCCATTTTCCAACTTATACTTTTGTACCATGTATGGGACTGATTTTATTCTTTATGAGAGAAGACCTTCTTAGCAATGAGTACATTCATGTATGTTTTCGCCATCTTTTGGAATTCCTGTAAAGTATCTTGCCAAGACATCTCTTGCTCTTTAGCATTCTTCAATTCTGCTACAATTTCTTGTTCCTGTGCATCCAGCTTAATGTGAATATCTTTGGCCTTCTCAATAAAATCTTGTGCTTCGGACTTCATTTGATTAATCCAGTCTTCTAGCATCCTACTCTGTTTCCTGCATTTGTGTATATCTTCCATCACCTTTTTCTCAATAATTCCTCCAGTGTGTGCCAATGTAGAAGTTCAGGAAGACTCCAATTGTGTATCTGAAGAGTCCACAATTGATTTGATGTAGGATGAAAGAACTTGAATTTGCTGCTTAAGTTGATCCTTAGTTTCCTTATCTTTATTTGCTTTATAGATAAGGATATCTGTTGAAATCTTAAAATTATGAAAATCTCCCTCATGTGTTGTAGGACCTAGATCCAACTGTGTCATATTAAAATCAGCCTCATTAGCTTCATTTATATCTTTTTCAACAATGGGCTGAGCTATTTCAACACATAAGTTTCCTGAGGATGGATTAATCCCCAATCTAGATACAACTTTGGTTTTCTTGGATTTAGCTGTCATGTGAAGTACATTTGTGACTGCATCAAAACTAGGAGTTACCAGCTAAACATTTCTCTTTTTATTCTGCAAACTCTGCGGTAACCAGAATGATGAGGATAATGGTAATGATTCTTGATTGTTCACATATGCAGAGGTTAAAGATGCTAAATTATTTAGGAAGGTTGGAGATTGAATTTTATCTTGAGCATCATTTATTTCAACTTCCTCATGAATAGCAAAATCATCCTATTGGGGTGAAGAAATAATGATAGTTGGTGAGACAGAAGGAAATTGCTGATTTTCAATATTGGGAGGATGTTGGGCTGAATCAATTTCTAATTCATTTTCAAGCTCTTGGAAATGATTCACTATTTTTCCCTTTGTCTTTGATCTCTTCTTCTTAATGATAGAGCTGACTTCACATGCCTTGGCAAGATCCTTTCCTTTTTCTGGATAATCTCCATCGTCGCCTCCTTTGGAAATATTTTGGTGTGAACCCATCCCTGGATTAGATCTTTGTGAATTAGTTGGAATGGAAGAACTTCCATGTGCCCCATTTCTATCCTTCTAGGAATTAGCTTTATTTGAAGGTCTAGTTGTCGTAGACTTAATCCTCTTGCCTTTAACCCATTCAAGAGTCCTTCAAACCACATAAGCTAATCTTTCTTGAATACTCCTTATTTCTAAAATTGACCAAATGATGGGTGGAAGTGGAAGAAGCTGAATCTTTTCAAAGTAAAAACCATCGATCAAATCAGATTCGTCATCTTCAATGCAATTTACATTTATTTCAATTCTATAATCAATTATCTGGTTGATAGAAAATATCATCCAGTCTCTTTTCTGCACTTCAAAATCATCTTCACAGTCTTGCCAAAAATCTTCCATATCAGGAAAGTGTTCAAATCCGGCACTGAGCTCTAACTCTCCTGTAGCATATCCTTTGCTATCAAAGGGAAATCTCATCTCATAAGGATACAGGAGAATATTTTCTATAGACCTCTCAATACTTTCAGCATCTAAATGGCTCTCACAACTATAATAACCAAGTCCAATGGGAAAAGAAATGATACCCTTTCTTTTATTCTGGCAAATTTTTTTGACTTGTGCAATCTGTTGGCATACCTCAATGAGGACCAACTTATCTTCAACAAACCTTGGCAACATGAGAGGGTAGCCATCATAACCTCCTATCTGAATGTATGTGAACTTTGGAAACTGTATAAAATAACTTCCATATTTCTTAATCAATGTTGTTGCTTCTGAGGATATTCTGAGTCCAATATTTCCCTGTAGTTATCTTACTGTCAACATAGTGAAAGCATCATTAATCGTCCTGAAGTGATGATAACTTTCCTCCAACTGCAATTGTGGATGATAATTGTAAATTTGGGTCATATCATCATAAATGCCTTCAACATTTAATCATAGCCATTTCTTCATCCTAGGAATAGCGTAGAAGAGGTATGATGTCATGTAGAAGTTATGATTGTCCTTTAGTTTGAGTAACTGATCGCATAGTTTATCGCTGATAATCTCAGCCCAATTAATGAATTGTATGCCCTCACATATTATAGTAATGAATAAGAACATCCATCCTTCCAAGTCATTTGAGTCTTTATTTCCTATGACTCGATTCAAGAAAATAACCATATTAGTGATATCTTCCATTAGCAGAGACCTGTGAATTATTTTAAAAAGCTGTGTTTTTCCTTTCCTTGGTTTTGATAACCACTTTTTGGCTATGTTATTCAAACACTAGGTTTTATTATTGATAAAAATAACTTTCGGCATATTCTATGTTTACCTCCATGAACTAATCTCTGAAAGGTAACCTGAAACTTATAGCAATGGAAACTAGATCAAGTTTGGCGACCACATTACCTTTTGTCGTCCTAATTTCTTTTGTCTCTGGATTAAATTCTTTCATGCATTCCAAAACTAACTCCAGACATTGTACAGATGTGGGATATCCTACTGTGTGAGCTAGTCCACTTTCTAATAATCTTTGAGTTGTCAAAGTCTTATCTTCCCTTTCCATTGTTTTCCAAAAGTCTACAAGACTTACATTTCCCAGCTTAGTATCTCCAATATCTGGAAGTGAACATTTGAGAATGGGAGCATAATCGGGACTATGGAACTTGTATTTCATTATGTCAAAATAAAAATAATACCCAATCAGTACTATTTTTAAGCGGATTGATAATTTTGTCAAAACATTTCATGTACTCTTTCCATATATTGAAAGCCTTCCAATATCAAGACATCTCCAATCATGACATAAATCTTGCTTTGATTATTCGCATCAACATGTGATTGCAAGATACAAGTCCGCATTCCTTAAAGGTATTTTATCAAGCTTCATGAGAATCACCTATACCTCTATATCCTATGACATTTCTCATACTTTCACCCTGATTTACAATATATGGCTACTGGAGCAGTTGCATCTACAACATCTGACAAAAATTTGTCTCTGCGGCTTGACTAAAAATCCATATCGCCATTTCAACATTCCTAATCCGCAACATGTAAAACTCTTCTCTCTATGTTTGGCAAGAAGTATTCTATTGAATAGCTTGTGTATTGTCTATGCTTCACGGCTCACATACCACGATGCCCAAAATGCCATGTGGAAAAGTTTATGTGCCAACACGATGCCTTCTGATCTTCACTTATATTCGCCAAAGCTGCAAATGTAATTCTTTTTTTACTTATTTGATATAATGTTGAGGATTGATTGATTCCCTCTTATCGTTGGCAGGGAGTATGCTGGAAAATGTTATGAAAATCAACCTTACTCATTTCATATGCCACGAGACCACGTTTCTCTAAGGGAGTCCATCAAACAGTTTACACGTGTGGTCTGGGCTACCATGGCACATTCATGTCCGTGGTGATTCCTTCCAATAGCATCTTGAGACATTTTGTCAAACAATATACTGCATTAGTCTATGCGTACACATTTTCCATGATCTGCAGCATCGTGAAGAATTTTGTCAAACAATACACCTATTGGAATCAACGTCTACCCCAATCCACATGTGGTGTCATTTGTTTGAGTGATTTTGCCAAGGTTTAATATGCGTTGCCATACGTGGGTTTCTTGAGACCATGTTTCCTTCAGGAATTTTTCCAAACAGTTTATAGGTATTGCCGGTACTTCCACACTGCCTATAACTTGACATGTAATTGGTTAAACAGTCCACATGTGCTGTCAATTATTTGCAACGTTGAAGTGCATGGTTGTGCAATTAAATTTTGCTTTCCTGAAGATCAATATATTGCTAGTAATGGTGAAGACGTTTTCAATAACTCCATTGTGTGCATGAACTGCAAGTTTGACAGCCATAAGATGGCATCTCTTTGATGCACTATGTTAAATGGTTTGTAGCTCGTCTATGCCTTCCATATTTTGCATACATATTTACATTTCATGGCATGTGAATGCTTCCTTAATCTGCAACTATGTTCTCCTAGTGTAACTGCAACTTTAACATTTGATGAACTCCCTCTCTTCTTCAATTCATTTTGAATGCTCATAACCTTGTTTGCAGTCTTCCTTTACTTTTCTTTTTTTAAAATTCTTTCTTTGATAAAATCTATAAGAGGTTAAGAATGCTCAAAAACTGAGCATTTCTAACCTTCATGATAAAGTGGGACTCATAAGGTTAAGAAATAAGGTTAGAAATGCTCAATTTTTTAGGTTTCCTAACCTTTTTTGTGATAGGTTAGAAAAATGGGTTAGAATTGAGGTTAAGAATGCTCACATTTGGAGCATTTCTAACCTTCGGGTTCAGCAAGCTATCCTTTACACATTGGAAACCATTTTTCACTGAGAATGAATCAAGGAAGAATGCCATCGATGACTGAAGACGATTTTCTTATCGCAAATGACCAAACATAATGAAATAATTTAAAATATTAAATTATCATTTGAGAAATAATTTAAATATTTTAAATGTAACGCTTTGGCTGGAGAAAAATGGCATAACTTTCAAACAATGGGGAGTTAGGTCTTGAATTTTGAAACATGCATCAACAGTAGGGAAATAGATCCACACAATTCTTTACGCCTCATGAAGAAGCCTTAAATGAGATATTTTAATCATTTGGGAGCAACAGACACCAAAAATTGAAAGTTTAAAATATGACAAAGCATGCACTGGGTTCAGGTGAAAGTTGGACATGTGATACAAAATGATATTTATATCTTTATTGTCAACTGGTTTCTCTCAATTTGTGGTAATTCTCAAAATTCTTCCATTTTTTGGATTTTGATTAGTAATGACCTTGGACAATGCACTCATTACCTATGTGTAAACACTCATTAGACCTCTTTTCAACCTTGGTAATTATTTGAAATTCAAATAATAAGTATGCCAAATATGAGGGCAACACTATTTTTGAAGAAGAATTTTTCTAGCTTGAGCAGTGCAATAAGAGCGATTCATCTTGCATTCAAAAAAATCCAAAAAGAAATCTTACACAAGATTTTGCAGCCATTTCAAGCTATCAGTGTGGAATAAAGTAAGCTCTTGGAGAAGTGTGTTGTGCTCGACATCGGCGAACCCTAGTTTAGAGTGAAAAGGTATTTTTCGTCGATTCACTCTTATCATTCGAAATTATTTAGGCATAGCTTCTGCATCCAAAGCCTCTCCTAGTTCTATCGAACCTGAGGAGTCATCTAAGTTTCTTAGGAAGAAGGTGAAATATAATGCCCTGTCTCAAATTCCCGCCGAAGTCATTATCAAAGGGGATGTTTTTGGTTATATTGATTGTAGACTTGAAGACCTAGGGTCTCTAGTGATTCACTCCTAGTTAAGTTTGTTTTGTGGGAAAGACAAGAAGATTAAACTAGAATATAGTATGATCGAGAAGAAGAAATTTCACAATGCAGTGTATTTTCTTGAAGAATTCACAGATGATCAGATAAGGATCATTCTCAGCAGGGTTCATGGTGACAAAATGTATCTTGAACAAACTCATGATATCACACCTGAGGCAATCTATGTCGTGACCAGTTTTTGCAATGTTGGAGAAATCCCTATTCTCTGCAAGGTCACAAAAACCAAAGTGATAGAGCTCACCAGTTCTGTGAGCGACAAGAGGGCAATGATTGTTAATACCATTAGAGATGATTTGGTGAAGTATGCATGCATAGTAATTGGGTATAGAGTATTCTATGCTAGTAGAATGAACTTTGTTCCTACAGCTGTGGTGCATACCACTTATCAGATGATCAAGGAGAATGTAGAGTACAACTTGTGTACCTGTATGCAAAAATAACTCATGAAGAATCTAAAGTCCATCAAAGAGGACAAGTCTCTAAGGTTCAAATTCGGTCAACTACTTGTTGGTTTATTTTTCTATTTTCAAGGGTATTTTCCAGGAGTCGGTGATGTTCAATGGTCAAGTGACCTATCAGTCACAAGATAAATCAAGGAGAGTCTGCAAGTAGTGGGATCTACTTATCTGGAGACTCTGAACAGGTATTTTGATGAGTTTAGATTGAAGATGAACCAGAGAACAAGAATATCAGGTGACCTGGTTAAAAAGTATGAAGATGACATCTGCTTCACAATCAAAGTGGATCATTGCATAATGGAAGCGGTCAAGCCTAGACAAGATGAAGTTGAGCCTATGGGATATGAAGTGGTGAATGATATACTTACTAGGTATGCCTCTACCCTACTAGATTCATCACTTGATCCAAAGAAGAAGAGGACCAGTACCTACTCTGAGAGGGTTAGTCCTATTATAGTACTAAAGCAAAAGAAGAGGAAAGTTGTGCCATTGGTATCGACACTGGTTACATCTACTGCCAGTCCTAAAGTGACCAAGAGGTCACTAGCCAAGAAGAAATCGGAGGCTATTTCGCCAAAGGTATTTGAAAGGAAGAGAAAAACCAAAAATAGCACACCAGATTCAGAAGACACTGAACTAGAGGTAGAAATGAAGAAGACAAGGCAACCAAGTAAGAAGACAAAGACAACCGGTTATGTTCCTGCAACCTCTACACCGATAAATATACATGTTGCTTCTTACCAGCCTATGACACATTTTCAAAGGATTATGAAGAATATTAGAAGGAAAATTTTTGATGATCTAAAAGATTATTTTGATGATCTTAGCGATGTTGAAAAGGAAGAGCTAGAGCTAGAGATCATTAAATATTTGTGTGATAATGATCGGTCTCCGATTAATATTAAACCTATTATTCCTAATTCTTTGTATAATTATTTGGATAATAAATGGTGCATTTTCATTGCAAAGGGGAAAGAAATTAGGGAAGAAATTTTTGCACAATATTTTCCTGATGCTTCTAATTCAGAATTGTTTGAGATTCTTAATCAGTACAAAGGCATCTTTTTCATGCGAAGAAGAAGACTTCAGTTACTTGAAGGCAAAACCTCTGAAGTGGAAAAAGACACCCATTTGCAGGCTAAAGCAGCTATCAAGATGCAAAAGGTATCTGAAGCAAATCGGCATGTTGAGCAAGAGCTCGACCTATCTACATCTAAACCAGATGAAACCTTCAATAATTAGGGTGAAAGAATAACTAAGCAGAATGACCCTATTGATGTCGATGCACTAGATGTTGAAGTTACTCAACCAGAGGAAGCAGATAAGGAGAAAATGGAGAAAGAAAAAGCAAAGAAAGAGAGAGTGGAGAAAGAAAAAGCGGAGAAAGAGAGAGTGGAGAAAGAGAAATAAGACAAAGAGAAAGTAGAGAAGGAAAAGGAAGAGAAAGAGAAACAAGAAAAAGAGAAAGGGGAGAAGGAAAAGGAAGAAAAAGAAAAACTTGAGAAAGAAAAAATGGAGAAGGAGAAGGCAGAGAGAGAGGAGAAGGAAAAACAGGAAAAGGAGAAAGAAGAGAAGGAGAAAAAGGAGAAAGAGGAGAAGGAGAAATAAGACAAGAGGAGACAAGAGGAGCTCAAACCAAAAGGAGGACAAACTCCCAAGGCAACCGAAGAGAAAGATCAGACTAAACAGGTTGATCTCACCGGTCGCAGTGACCTAACTCTTGCCTGTTTCACCAGATCAAAAGATGAAAGTGAGCTACTCCGAAGCATTCAACTGGCTCAAGAATGATTGGAGGAACTAAGGAAGAAGAAAGAGAAGGACTTGATCCAATTTGTTGTTGATAATCTTTCGAGCTTAGTCCCCAATTCCACTCTTCCCAATACCAATTCTTCAATGGCCCAGCTAAAACTCCTTTGCACTATAGTAGGTGATGAAGTGCAATCTTTAGAAGATGTTGCCCAGGTTTCTGTAGAGAAGAAGCATGAAAAAGCTCTGAAAGTTACTTTAGTGAAGCAAATGGATGAAGACAAAGCAAAGCTAATAAATCAGAGAGATGATATCAATCTGGCCATGGCTTAAGGTAATAAACTTCTGAGCAAAATCTGCCAGCCTCACCTATTTTGCAAGGATTTTATGAAAAAGAAATATCGACTCCAATCAGAACTGAAGCAGTATGTGGAGACTTTCAAAGTTCCTTGTGATTCCTTCACTGTGTATGGGCATACAGTAAAGACTTTCAGTCAACAGATAGCCAAGATTGACTCTAAGCTCTACAAGCAGAATCATGATCTGCAGGAGTTACAGATGTTGTTGCTACCGGAGTTGTAGATTCTTCAGAAGTGCTTTCTGAATCATGAAGCTATCATTTTTACTCAGGAGATGAGTACTATGGATGTCATGGAGGAGATAGCCTTTCAGATGAAGACACAAAGTGAAATTGTAGCCTCACTCCTAGACACCTAGTCTATGGACATGAAAGCATTCCTAAAAGACTTTAAAAAAAAAATTGAGAAGTTTTATTCCTTATTGTCATAGACACATACTCTGTTTTCATGATTATGTAATATGTTTTTGGTCAATTTTTGAGGCATGTTTTACTTTGTCATTATTGGAAAAGGGGGAGTAGTATTCTATCATGAAAATTTTATGGGGAGTAGCATTGAATTTGCAAATGCTTATATTTTTTGGCAAAGGGAGTAGTGTATATGCTTAGGGGGAGTAATTTTGATTATGACATCTATTTTTGTTTTGGAAGCACTTAGATGTCAAAATTTTCCTAAGTGTTGCCCTCAATGCCAAAGGGGGAGATTTTTGGCATTTTGATAATGTTTGTACTTAGTTGAGGTGGTTGTTGGCATGTTTAGTTGTGATTGTCATTGATGGACATACACTTATTTTATGTATGAGTTATTCTCAACCGGTAATATGTGTTGTATTATTCAAACCGGTAATATATGTCATTGTATGTGTAGTCTTTGTTTGTAGAAGACTATCGGTGTTTTGTAGAAGAATCTTACCGGTCAAAGCATGATCGAAGACCTCAAACGGTATGAATACCTTAAGCAAAATGAGGACCCCTAGCTGTAGTTAATCTTTTTGATCGAAACACATTGTTCCAGTTTACCAATCTTTGTTTGTTAAACGGTAATCCGTATACTATGTTTACCCAGTAAACTTGTAAAGTGTGATGAGTTATCATCCACCGACATCGATGCAGTGATTCAACTGGTAAACTTGTAAAGTGTGATAAGTTATCATACACCAATACTTTGACGGTGTTTTTGTGTCATGTTACCAAGTGCGTCTAGATGCTTTGAACCTAGGAAATTGTAATCCAATCTCATTGGACCAACATGAAATCAGCTTCCTATTTAAGGACATCATGTTTAGGGTTTTAGAGTGTATGTGTCTATTGATTAGATCCTTGACTGCTCTTTGTTAATGCATTGCAGCATTACTTCAGTCTTCTATCCTTTTCATGTTCAATCTCTATCGCATGATGCTTCTATAACAGCTTCACTCTTCCTACTCTATCTTCAATGTATGTGGATCCAATGTCATTAAAATCATTCACTTAAAAGCAAGCAGAGCTTAAAGAAAAATTTAAGGTTAAAGACATGGGATGTGATGAATATATCTTTTATGTTGATCAAATCCCACTATCTTGTAAATCATTTAATCAACAAGAATCAGGGAACTATGGATAATAGTTTCATAGAGGAAGATATCAAGTATCAGAATTCTAGTGTTCCTTGCTCATGTACACCAAAATTTGTTCCTTGATAGCCCATAATTTGTAACTTTGGCTTGTGTTCACCATTTTGATACTTGATATCTTCCTTTATGACACTATTATCCATAGTTCCCCGATATTGTCGATTAAATGATTTACGAGATAGTGGGAGTTGATCAACATGAAAGATATATTCACCACATCCCATGTCTTTAACCTTGAATTTTTCTTTAAGCTCTGCTTGCTTTTAAGTGAAAGCTTTTAATGACATTGGATCCACATACATATATATTCACCACATCCCATGTCTTTAACCTTGAATTTTTCTTTAAGCTCTACTTGCTTTTAAGTGAAACAAGACTTATCTCCTAATAGAGATCGGGATTCCTAACAGGATCTGTTCTAGTGAAGAACATTGTAAGGCCTTAACCAGTCCGGTTACTATTATGCAGATAGTTGACTTGTGAGTTTTACTCACCATGGTTTTTTTCATTTGGGTTTCCACGTCAAAATATCTTATGTTATGGTTATTGTGCTTCTGTGGGTGAATGCTTTATTTTCTATTTGGCTTATCTATGTTTTAACCGGTTTGTTGTTTAAACTACTATATCGGTCTGTAGTAAAATTGCTTAAGAGTTTGGTTAAGTTTTTGGGCTTACTAATTCACCCCCTCTCTTAGTATTCATCAAAGTCAATATTATCATTGTTTACACTTTCCCCCCAAGATCCTAGGACCTTGATGTCCAAGAGGAGGGCACCCAGCACCCTGGTCCTCTCAAAAAGGGCCTATTTTGGAGCCTCATAATGGTCACTCAGTTTGAGTAGGGACCTAGATCTTGTTTTAGCCTATGTCAGAAATTTAATTTATTTTTTACCAACAAATATAAAATGAGGTATACCCCTCTCATTTCAAAGGAAACAAATGAATCAAGATAATATTACACTCTAGAAAATTCAAGTGAGTAAGAAATTAGTCTTCTATAAAGAGTTCGATCAAAATTAAAATCAAGATTCAAGCATTGGAGATGACATTCATGTTCTATGTTTTATGAAGACTATCTACAAGAAACCCTAATTCCTTGTGAAGACAAACAAAACTTCATTAAAAAGTATATCTTTAGTATTTCATATATTTTCAGTATTTCCCTCAAAAGGAAAGCATTTACATTTTAATTTTATTTCATGGTTAATTAGAAAATCAAGGTTTGGCCTAAGTCAAATCCCTAATCCCAATAATTTCCCCTTTTTACTGTGTGCAGGAATAGGTACAAAGTTGTTTTTTCAAGGATCAACAAGATTCGCAATGGTCAACGAAATCCCCTTTGGGTGGCAAAAATTTTGGAGGACCAAGGTGACCACCACCATAGTCCTAATAATTCAAGTTGAGTTTTTGGAATAGATCTAAACCTTCATCTACTTCTCAAATCCAGGTTTGTGGCTCTGTTTGACAACTATAGCTCATTGTGTATGTATAACTCCTTCAATATTAACATATTTACCCTAATTTCAGCATCTTTAATTGATGCAATTCAATTCATATGGAAAGATAAAATCCATCTAGGAAACTAGGAATCTTATCAGAATTTAGATCTACAAATTTCCTCTTTCCCTGATGTAATGGTCCTTTAAGAAAAAATTGGCAGTTTTACTACATTCCATAGTGAAACCCTAATTTTTCACCACTACATTTTTTGTGAACCCAACCTCTTACACCTTAATTTTTTAATTACGCTCTCAAAATTTGAGTGTTTATGCATTTTCAAATTCAAATTTACACTTACAAGTTTTATTTCCAATTGAATTACATAAATTTAGAGGTTGAATTCAGGTGAACCCTAATTTATAATTCTAAAATTGAACCTATGAGTTGTTTAATTTGGATTCATTATTTCAAATCTGATTTTTTATGCAATTTAAAATTCCAATTTGCACTCATACATCTAATTTTCAATTGAATTAGACAAATTTAGAGGTTGATTTCAAAAAACCCTAATTTATAATTCTAAAATTGACTTGTGGGTTGCCTAATTTCTCAAATCTATTTTAAAATCTCATCCTTATGATATGTTATTCTATGATTTAGAGGCATTTATCATTCAAATTCACAAATCAAATTGCTTAATTAATTGGTTAATCAATCACTTTTAAAAATGTTGCATTGTTTAATCACAATCTTCAATTTGTGCATTCAAATTTCCCTCCTTTGTGCATGAGTTTTGTTACCATTAGTCCTACCTACAATATTGATCTAAGAAGATGTTGTAGAACTAATACTTCCCAAGGTTTGATTACTAAGGATATGCAGTCTAATTTGGATAACTTATTTCATGAAAATGTTGGTGGTTCCTCTAACCCAACAAATGATGTTGGTTATCCTCATTCTTTTAATAACTCTCATAATGTGGATGAATCGCTAACTAGGGTTACCATTGACCAATTGGAGAAGATTGACAATAAATTTGAAAATCTTCAACAATGGATGAGTTAACAATACCCGGAAAGTGAGGTGATCCCATTGATTGAAGGATTAAAAAGAATGGTTCAAAGTGATAAAGTTAGTGTTGATTTGTTGTGTGGACTTTCTCATATTGTTGACACTAATATCATGCCTATTAAAAATTTTGTTGAATTCCTTCATTACACTCAAACCACTAGTCAATTCAATCATTTCATTCCTATGTCCACATCCTTGCCTAGTATGCCTACATTCACATCTTCTATCATGACTACTTCCACACAAAATGTTAATCAAAATTCTTTTATACCTCTCGTGAGTCTTCCATTTGTGATCCAATCATCTCCAATACCCACATATCATAATGTTCCACCTCCTTATTCTCAACCTCAACCTACATACAATAATGTCACTCCTCCATCACAATCCAATATGTCCAATTTCAATCCATCCACCGAAGCAACCATCAATAACTTAGCCAAACTGTCTCATCCTTACAACAACAATTGGCTTCCATTACATAATCCAAGTTTAATGTGCCCACATTTGATGTAGAGAGCCCACTATTTGATAACATTGTTTGTGTTATCCCTCCTAAATATATGAAAGTTCCTCAATTGAAGCTTTACAATGGAAAAAGTGATCCCTTGACTTATGTGGAAATATTTCAAACTTTGTGTAGTGACTTTGCTCATGATCAAGGAGTAATGGCTAAATTATTTACTTGAACCTTTAGGGATAAAGCTTTGCAATAGTATTTTTATTTGCCTCCTTATTCTATTACAACATTTCAACAATTAGCTAATGCTTTCATTCAATAATTTCATAATAATATTGGTCCTAAGATTACTTTGACTGATTTGATTCATTGTAAGCAAGGTGTTAAAGAAAAGGTGACTGATTTTATTAGTAGATATAAACATTTTTATTCTCAAATTTCTTATCATATTCCTGATCATGATGATCAAAGAATTTTTATTACTAATTTAAAAAGATACATTAGGGATAAGCTTCTCTTTTTTGAGTTTACTTCCTTTATGCTATTGTGCACGGTGTTTCGTAATCATCGACTTCAAGTGAGTCAATTTGAATCATCTCCATTAATAGCTCTGGTTGATAAGAATGAGAGTGCTCAACAATATTTTGTGAAGTTTAAATTGAACAAGTGATACATCAAGATCAATGATGATATCAATACTCAAGTGGTAGCCATAACATTAGGTGTGGCCCTTTTATCCAAATACTTTAGAAAAGAATTTAATCCTCTTTCAAAGTCTTTACACAACATAATGACACAATTGATACCTCTAAACCTTTTCCACCTTATCATGATCCCAAACCTTTCTCCAGTTTCATCGTCAACCTGGTCATGGTATTGAGAAGTGTTATACCTTAAGGAGTAGATTCAATATTTTATTGATAATAATACCATATGTGTAGCTGGTGTGAATGACAAAGGAAACAAATCCATAGCTCCTCCTAATCAAAATTTCCAAATATTTACTAATCCTTTGCCTTCCCATTCTACTAATGTGCTTGAGTCTGAGGCTCTTGATTTTTCTCCCAATGACCTTGGTGTTGAGTCTAATAATGTCATCAATATTATTGATAAACCTACACAGCCTTAGGATCTATGCATTACCTTTGATCCTAGTTGTGATGCTAAAAATATGGTAAATAGAAGAAAGCATACACATATAATAAGACAATAAAACATAATGGAAAGCTTAATTGAAAACTAAATTAAAGATGCAAACCATAAGCCTCCCTTGAAATGTCCCATTTTCCTCTATTCTTGAGGACCTTTAAGGTGTTGGATTGTTTGGCTCTTAGTGGAGCAATGATCTCCAAAGTGGCAACTCAAGAGTTGAGTAGCTAATTCATGATTGATTGTGCAAATGATATGAAATGCATGGTCTAAGAAACTAGATTAACATGCTATGCTTAATCCAAAATGCTAATTACTAGATAATTGAAATGAAAATTTCCTATAGTAATGATGCTAAAACTATGAATGCAAGGGATCCTTATTGCTCCAAAATTGGGGATATTTATAGGAATTCCAAGGCCAAAGTTGAGGTGGCAGGAATCGATAGTCCAAATTTGATCTAAAGATATCAAGGGTCAAGATTGAGGAAGTTGGAGAAGAGGTTGGAAGAAGGGACACTTTTCGTCTCTGTAGTGATAAGTGTCAAGGAGCCTTGCTCATGAGAGGGCAAGTGTCCAAGGGAGGAGACATGTGGCAAAAGTGCCATGTGTCTCAAGGGGAGAATATCCAACCCATAAGAAGTTAGGATAAAAGAGGTTAGGATGTGCAAAGGGATAGGGTTAGTTAGACCCTAGGATTAGATAGAATGGGTTAGGTTAGGGGATGGTTAGGTTAGGTGGTTAAAAGTTAGGAGCCATGTGCTCATTCGAACTTAGAAATTCAAATATTTGAAAAATGGTAATTAATCTCAACAAACTCAAGTTTGTTAATTTTAATTAGGGATTAGAAGAATTGATTTTAAATGGGGGGAGGATTAATTAATTTAGATTAATTAATCAAAAGGGGATATGAAATGAACTATATAAATAAATCATGTGGATTTATTTACTAGTAGACGAATAGGGAAATTAATCAAATTGCTTATGAATTCAACTAATTGGGAAGGGGATTAATTAAATAACTGCATATTTAATTAATTATCTTCAGACCATTTTTAGGTGTATACACTAGCGAGACTATTGTTGCACATGATGGCTCACTATATATCACTACAAAGATCAAAGATAGACTCTCTCAAGGGGTGCTCATTGATCCAACATGTATGGTGAATGTGATCACTGAAGAAGGTCTCTATACTTTACAATTGCATCAAGTAACATATGATAAATTTGATGTAGTGGTCAAGGCGCATGATGGTTTCTCTTGCCCTACTATTTGATCTATTACTCTTCCTATTAAGGTTGGTATTAAGCATTTAGATGTCATTTTTTCTATCATTCTTGCATCAGATCAATTTCATGTGAAGTTGGGACATCCTTGGATCTCTTCCATGAAAGAAATGCCTTCTACTATTCATAAATGTCTAAAATTTCCTCATAATTGCACTATCATAACAATTAATAATATTATGTGCCAACCCATGTTGAGGCATGGGGATGTCACACTTGATTACTTTTGGCCTAAACAATTTGAGCCTCTTAAGCCTCAAAGTGATTCTCTTCTTCTATCTTATCAAAGGTGAAAGAATGAGATGATTTTATCCTTGAGTAAGCCTAGAGATCCTAGACCTATTCTTCCTCCTCATGATGGACATGGTGTAGACACCTAAAATTAATTTAATTAATATTTAATTAATTTAACCCTGTCAACATAATTAACCAATTTAACTATGTTAATTACCTTCTTCTTAAGGTTAATTAAATCAAATTTAATCAATCTTATCACTATATTCCTATAATTAATTTATCAAAATTAATTATTCCCCATTCTTCTAAAGTCAACCAAATCATTAAGTCTTCTAAATTCCTCTTCGTTAATTAATTCTAATTAATTAACTTAAGTCATGTGATTCCTTCAAATCACTTTTTCTAATCCCTACTTAGCTTAATTAATTCTTCCTTAATCATACTTATTATTTTCTCCAATTTTATATTCATCTACTCATGTCACATCACCTTTGATCCTTTATCCATTTAGTCTTCCCACACATCCTTTATTTTAGAATTTTTAATTCTTTTCTCCTTTCCCCAAGGAATTTTATATTCCTTTTTATTCTCCCAATACACCTTGATCCATGTCTTCCATCCCAAATCGGTCTCAACCCTTCATACCAAATCAATCTTGGCCCTCCATTGGCCTCCTCCAATCTATAAATTGGAGTCTCATTTTCTCACAAATTACTACATGGAATCTTCCTCTAATCTTATGTTGCCCCTTTCTTCCTCTATCTTCTTCTATCATATCCATATAATATCCTCATAATATCCAAATAATACCTCATCTAAGACAAATCCCTTTTTCATCCAAATCTATCCATTCCTTATCCATCATAATCCAAATCCAATCCTAATCCACCAATATTGTTATACATTTGGAGAGCATTCCACATCCATCAAGAAGAGAACATCCAAACAAGTGGAGTACAAGGGTGCCTCTACTTCATCAAGCTCAATCGGAGGAACAAGAGAGACTCATCTCTTGCAAGGTATAATCTAGTTAGCTTGTTGTTTTCATTTAGCTTTTATGCTTATTTGGATTTAAGTAACCTACTAACCTTGCATTAAAAGTTTCCCTCGATTCATTTTTGGCACACTCGATGGGACCCATGTCCCAAAAATTTAACCTTTTTTTCAAGTTTTTCACTATTTTAGTCGCAAGTTCTGGATCAGTGTGAGAGTTTGCAAACCAGCGCATGTGCCTCGGCTTCAGTGCATGCACAGGTGCTTCAGCATGTCTGTTTCAAATTTAAATTTTACTAACCTGCCATTTTTGTAGGTTTGTCGATCAGCGTGAGCGTCATGGCTTCAGCATGTCCACTGTTCATGATTTACCCCATTACATATTTTAGGTTTCCTTCTTTTTATTTTCTGCTCCTAATTAGTTAAAATATTAAAAAAATAAAAATTAAAAATTAAAAATTAAAAATCAACTAAAATTAAAAAAAATTGTAGCTTATAATTATGCTTAGATTAATTCTTGGATTTTTTTGCTTAATTGTGCAATCAGCGCATGCGCAGGCAGTTCGGCACCTGTGCCCTTGTTTCTAGCATGACTGCGGAACGTTGTTAACCAGCTTGTTTTGAAATTTTAAATTTTGCTTTTCTGCTAAATATTTTTTATATTTTCTTGTTTTAGCGCGTACTCACGTGCATCAGCACGTCTGCTTCTGCCTCAGCGTGTCTGATCAGGTATATTTTTTGGATTTAAATTCAGTCTTTTTCCTGCTTTCTAATTTTTTTTGCAGCCAACTGACTTACTTCAGCGCATGCGCATGTGGATCAGCACCTACGCAGGCATTGTGGTGTGTCCACCTGTGGAAGAACACATGCATTGTATTCCTTAGGGATTTAGTTACTGATCATTTTTTTAGTTTTGCAGGTCTGCACCGTTTGCTCAAGACCAAAAACTAAGACTACTAACTCATTTTTCTACAGCACGTTTGACGAAGACATGTTCTTTCCACTAGTTTAGATGTTTTTCATGTATTTTTAGATTAGAAAACACTTACTTTTGGGCTTAAAATCTTACAAGTGTTTGTCTCTTTTAGAATAGTTGCACATTTTGATTTTCTAAAGGTTAAAGAACATCATGTATTCCATGTCCTATTTTATTCTGATTGCATGTTTTTACCTTTAGAGGGTCTTCCTTCCCAATTTGTCTGGCACTTCGCACAGGCACTGGTGAAAGGGGAACGACCCAAGTGAGTATGGTTGAACCCGAGCATTCCAACTCACTTAATCAAATTGCCTTTTGAGATAAAAATCTCGAAGGACAGAGCTATCTAAGTTTACTCTCATATCAAGCACTTTATAGGGCCCTTAGGGTCTAGATCATGCTTGTGTGACTACTATTGTGCTTGGTACTTTGTTGGGCTATAGGCCTCAATCGTGCTTGTGTGACTACAAAGGATAGTCTTTGAACGGAAACCCTTACTAAGAACTCTAGGAATAGAAGCTACTCAGCTCACCTCTGAAAGGTGGATGATCTTTGTGCAAGGGAGATAGTAACTCCCCCAAGAAACTTGCCATATCATGCCCCCATTAGCATTTGGAGTTGGCTAATATGGCATTGAGGATCCATTGTGTGAGACTCAACAGCCATATTCTAATTAGCTATTGGGTGTGTGCCTGAGTCAGCAAGTAAATGTTTTCCTCCTCAGTCAACTTCCTTGGATAGCATGTTGTTCTTGAAATCTCTATTTGCGTCAATGGCTTATGTGCTTTCTATGTCTTCTTACCAAGAGTATAATTAGTATAAAAAACTACCCCTTCAAATTCCACCTTGTCATTATCAAACTCCTATTTCCCTCATCATCATCCATATAAAATCCCTAATCTATTTTCATCTATCTAAACAATCATCAATCCCCAACCAATATCTCTATTCTATCATTAATCCAATATGGGGTAACCTTCCCCTTCCTCTTAATACCATCAATCCATTCTTCCACAATCATTTTCATTCCATCCTCAAGGACTTAGCACATCAACCTAATCAAATCTCCAAAAATCCCAATCAATCAATCAATATTCCTTTAATCCAATCATCAATCATCAATCATCAATCCTAATCCAAAGTCAACACTTTGTGAAAGTTTGATTTAGACCTTTATCTTTAATCAATCATCAATTGTCTTTTTGTGCTTGGGAAATAATCTCCCCCAAGTACCTTTGCTTAATCATTTGGGCTGATCAAAACCCTAAATATTTTGCCCTATTTTTCTTAGGCACATAAGTCCACCCTAACTAGAAGAAGGCTTAATCATTTGGATCTTTTTGACCTATTTTTCTTAGGCACGTAAGTCCACCCTAAGTAGAAGAAGGCTTAATCATTTGGATCATTTGCCCCATTTTTCTTAGACACGCAAGTCCACCCTAAGTAGAAGAAGGCTTAATCATTTGGATCATTTTGCCCTATTTTGCTTAGGCACGCAAGTCCACCCTAAGTAGAAGAAGGTTTAATCATTTGGATCCTTTCACACCTCACTTAAGTCCTAATCCAAGGGCTAAGGTTTCATTTTAATTCAAATCAATCTTATCCTAGACCAAGGACCAATCCAATCTAATCAAATTTAACTCGATCCAAGCAAATAAAATTAAATCAATCCATCAATCCAATCTAAAGTTTCTAAGTCCTAGTCCTCATCTTCATCTAACATCATCTCATTACTTTTTTTTAAATCAAGTCTATCTAACCCCAACTTATCCCGCCATTCTCAACATTTTGAGGTCACATGGCTACCCAAATCCACAAAGCTTGGTATGAGAAAATGCTCATGGAAGTTCATGGATCACCCTATCAACCATCCACATCTAGCTCATACATCCCTCAAAATTATCCAACTATCACCTATCCATGTCTCCCATCCCAGCCCATTTACCAAGTCAATCCTAGTTCATCTTGCATCTCTTATCATTCTCTCTCTATTATAGCATATATATTATCCATGGAACTAGATGCCTGAAACAAGCATCATGTGTAGTCCCCCCATCTTCTTGCACTCTACACTTGGGGGCAAGCTTCATCCATGCTCTCCTGTCATCTGCATTATCCATATCCATTATCCTCTATCCGCATCCTATCTAAGTCCATCCTTCTTTCCTATCTTTGGTCTTGACTATCCTATTTATATCCTATCCATATCGTATCCCTCATCTTATCCAAATTCATCCCTCATTCCTACTTTTGGTCTTGATCTTGTCATTCATCCCCCTCCATTTATCTTATATCCACAAACCAATCCCATCATATCATATCATATTCTCCATCATCCAATCCTATTCAATCATTTATCCCCCTTCCATTTTATACAATCCATTTATGACCCCCATCACACTGAGATTTTCCCATCTATCTAAACTTATGCTAACTTGCACATAATCCAAACACCCATACACACTGTGTTAATCAAATCCAAGTGGCAATCCTCTCACCTAGAGGTCTCGCACACCATCTTGTCTCTTGCATCTATCAATCTACCCGTACCTTGCCCATCAGGATGCATCCTTCCCATGTCTGGCAGTTTATCCAAATCCATCTTCCTGCCCATCGAGATGTATCCTCCCATGTCTATCAGCCTAACCAAATCCATGTCCCACTCTTGGCAAGAGATGTCACAATTGATCTTGTCACTTTGATTTTCATCTTGTGTTCCAAGACTATACCTGTTCAAGGTTTCCCTGACCATCCTATATCTTGGCATGTCTTGGTTGGTATATAATGGGGCATTGTTTTTGTGGTATGGTGTGCTTGATGGTTTCTCTTCTATGATCGTATAGTCTTGCATTTATTTCATCATCAATGTTTGTGAGCCTGTGTACATAGAGATACCTATTGTTTGAGAGTCTAAAACATGCCTCAGATATTCAAAACATCCTGATTCCTATAATCAGTGGTGTAGTTAATCTATGGAAATATCAAAAACTAGGTTTTCTCTCCATATCTGCACAACAAGAAATCCTATCCACTTCATTTCATTCACCCATATCAGAGGCTCCAATTCATTTATTCCCTCTTTTATCATCTTTATTCTTTCATTATTTAGTCTTCTAATCCATTTTGAGAGCACACCCATGTTCTTTGAATCCGCATGTCCTCTCGATGGGGCATACCACTACCTCCCCATCATCCTTCCTCATCTCACCTATGACTGGAGCATCATGCTACTAGTCCTTATTCTTTCCATCCACTATGTTTTATTCTTCTTTAATATAACACTTAAAATTAATTAAATTAATATTTAATTAATTTAAGCCTGTCAACATAATTAACCAATTTAATTGTGTTAATTGCCTTCTTCTTAAGGTTAATTAAATCAAATTTAATCAATCTTATCACTATAGTCCTATAATTAATTTATCAAAATTAATTATTCCCCATTCTTCTAAAGTCAACCAAATCATTAAGTCTTCTAAATTCCTCTTAGTTAATTAATTCTAATTAATTAAGTCATGTGATTCCTACAAATAACTTTTTCTAATCCCCACTTAGCCTAATTAACTCTTCCTTAATCATACTTATTATTATTCTCCAATTTTATATTCCTCCACTCATGTCACATCACCTTTGATTCTTTCAAGGAAATTCAAATTCCTTGAATTTCCCCATGCATCCTCTTCTCGAGGAATTTTTAATTCCTTTATCCATTTAGTCTTCCCACACATCCTTTATTTTGGAATTTTTTAATTCCTCTCTCCTTTCCCCAAGGAATTTTATATTCCTTTTTATTCTCCCAATACACCTTGATCCATGTCTTCTATCACAAATCAATCCCAACCCTTCATACCAAAATCAATCTTGGCCCTCCATTGGCCTCCTCCAATCTATAAATTGGAGTCTCATTTTCTCACAAATTACTACATGGAATCTTCCGCTAATCTTATGCTGCCCCTTTCTTCCTCTATCTTCTTCTATCATATCCACATAATATCCAGATAATCCCTCATCCCAGATAAATCCTTTTTTCGTCCAAATCTATCCATTCCTCATCCATCATAATCCAAATCCAATCCAAATCTACCAATCTTGTTATGCATTTGGAGAGAATTCCACATCCATCAAGAAGAGAACATCCAAACAAGTGGAGCACAAGGGTGCCTCTACTTCATCAAGCTCAATCGGAGGAATAAGAGAGACTCCTCTCTTTCAAGGTATAATCTAGTTAGCTTGTTGTTTTCATTTAGCTTTTATGCTTATTTGGATTTAACTAAACTTCTAACCTTGCATGAAAAGTTTCCCTTGGTTCACCTGGTATCCTTCCTACACCTTCTATTCCTCTCATATACATCACAATGTTGCCTCCTACATCTCACAAAGGGAAGTGCTCAACATCTCCTATTTTTTAACCTAGTAGACCTTCTCCCCTTCCTCCTCCTTTAAAAGAAAAAAAAGCCTATGTTCATTGATCCTAAACCTTCACAACCCTTGGCTAAAATTAAAAGAGATCATTGTGTGAGAGAATATTGACAAAGATGTTGTGCTAAGGCTTGTGAACTTGCTTCTCAATCTATTTCTTCCCTAAAGACACCAAATTTTGACTTAGTCCCATTTGTCTACCCTTTTCCTAACCCTAACAAGGAAGTTTAACCTAAATCACCAAGATTAAAAATGCTTAAGAAAGATGATGGTTCATGTTCTATTCGTATTAGAGATCCTTTTTTTATTAATCTTGATGAAGAAATGGATGATGATGTTGTTCATGATAGGAATATTGATTTTAATGATTCTAATGATATGTATGAGCTTGTTGATATTTACAATTATTTATCTAAATGATTTTCAAAAGCATTAATCCTAGCTCCTAGTGACAGACAAAGTGACTTGTCATTAGAGCATGGTCCTTGTTTGGAACTTGTAGTAGCTCCATATACCATGCTCAAATTTGCTCCTCTTGAATCTTGTCAACCTTCCCAAATTAATGTTCAACATGATTGGGGGGTGGATAATTTGTTTGATTATCTTCATTTATGTTGTAGATTCTCTCTCTCTCCTCTCTTGCTTGTTCATAGTGTTTTTCCCCTATGATGTGTTATGTTAGGTTCTCTTTGGATGACACTTGTCACTCTGTTATTGCAAGGTAATAAAGAGGTCAAATCTGTTGTGACATTCCTCTATTTGTATCTTAATTATTTTATTTTCCATCACTTGTGTTGTCTATTTGGGGACAATGCAAATTGTTGAGATCTCTTTTGGCCTCTTCCATGTTGACTCAAAAGACACATGTTCTCTTCTTCTATTGTGCTTGTGGTTCCACTACCTTTGGGGGATGAGGTCAATTCAATACAAATATTCATGATATGCATAATTTATCATATGAGTATATTGACCCCAAAGTTAATGAATTCCTTATGTGTGTTGTGACCATTATCCTTTGATTTGTCCTTTCTCTGGGGGTATATCATTGTAGTATCATGTTTTCCTTTGGATGCATGCTACCTTAAAACATTTTTTCTCGATAAGGCATATGTAATTTCCTTAACATAGGGGCATACACTCTGCTCAATGTTTTAGTTTACACACACACTATTGCATGTCTCGATACTCAAGTTACTTTGCAAACAGGGCCTTTTTCTTTGTAATTTGGTAATTTTATTTTTCATGACTCATAGTAAGCAAACCTTACTAGGCTAGCAATCAAAATTTTCTCTCTCTTCCCTCTTTCTTTAGATGACCCTTTTATCTTGATATTAAAGTAGTAAGATCCTAAAGTCCTTTAGGGTCTTAGTGTGTCTTGTCTCTTTGATGTCTTAATGAAAGTTTTTCAATGCAAAAATTTGTACTTTATTGTGAGTATGCTTAATCTCATACTCCCACTAAAGTGGGGGCTAAATGTAGCATCCTAATTTTTACTCGCCTACAATTTTGTCCTCACATAGACCTCACTTTGGTGCTCATCCTCTAAGTACTAGTTGAAGCTCTGATTTGACTCACACCATGTATTAAACTCAATATTTTCACTATATACACTTTCCTCCCCAAGATCCTTAGACCTTTATGTCTAGGAGCAAGGTTCCCAATGCCATTATCCTCAAGAACTAAGGCGTTGGGCTCCATGGTCCTCTCAAAAAGGGCCCATTTTGGGGCATCGTAATGGTCACTCAGTTTGAGTGGGATATTGGCAAGAGATATTGTTTCAAAAGAGATAAGTGCTTGAGGATTGTTTAGGGGTTGTCATTGATGGCAACTCAGATCAAAAGCGTCATCCAGTTTATGCAAATTCATTCTACTGGAAGTTTTAATTAAGTATAGAAAATGGAACACAATGTTCGACAGAGTATGAGTACATTGAGTAAAACTCAATTTTGGGTGCACATTTTTGTTTATGGTGCAAGAGGTAGTCGATTTGTTGATTGGAATTTCTTAGTCTACAATCCTAGCTTTCGGTGGTTGATTCTCATGCAAGATTGGTGCTCTGATATCTGGTATTTCAGGTAGAACAAGGTTATTGTTGTCTAGCATGTTATATGAAATCTTCAGGATGTTTTTGTTGATTGGTGTTGTATTTGAGGTTGTTGTGTCGACTTATGTGAAGCATATAATTAATTTTTTTGGTCCACATGTGTATTGTAATCGGATTAAGTTGACTTCTTGTTACACATTTCATATATTTGGATATGATATGTTGGTGACCTAAACAAGTGTTGCAGATATATAAGACCAATCTATATGAGAATTTTGGTATTCAATGGTGATGTGCAAAGATTTTATGAGCGTTTGTGTGTAGTTTCACATATGCTATCTTTTGATTTATGCTCTGATATATGATAGAGCATAACATAACAAAGCAATGTGTTATAATAGTGGAAGAAGACTCTTTGTGCTTAACCAGAACTACATTTTAGCATTTGTAGATGATATTCATCAATTCAAACTATTAGTTATCATTTGTAATCATTTGTAGGACAATGAATCCTTTGGGGGTTGTATCCCTCTCTTTTATAATTGAGCAGTGAGCTCTAGGCAGTGTGCCTAAATGCATGTGCATTCTCCTTGTAATATTATTATACTCATGATCACATTATTATAATATTGTGGGTCTCAATCCCACCATGGTTTTTCCCTTTATGGTTTTCCACATAAAAATTATAGTGTTATGGTTTTATGCTTGTGTGTGTTGAGTTTTTGTACTTTTATTCATTTGCATTCGGTGGTTTAAGAATTAGTTGCATAAAGATATAAATTACAGAACACTGATTCAGCCCCCCTCTCAATGTTCATTGATTCCAACAATTGGTATCAGAGCCTATTTCCTTCGAGGAATCCTAATATCTTGAGGAAGATCTGGGATAGTGAAGCAATGGAATCAAGTTTATAGAAACAACTTACTATGGCACTTGAAGATCTAGATACAGCAAGAACAAAAGAAAATAGCCTGAAAAAAAATATGAGCGATGTTGAAGACTTCATTAAGTCTTTGAAAGAAAAAGTGAACACATCCAAAGAAAAGAGAAAGGAGCTTATGGACAAACTCAAGGAGAATGAAGACCAAAGCACTGATGACAAAGCCTTAAAATACAAGATAGATGAGTGTGAAAAACATGCTAGAGATAATGCAGTCTTGAAGAATGAAATGCAATCCATTATGCTGAAGCTGACAAAGGAGATTGAAGACAAGAATAATAATGAGGAAAGCTTGACTTAGTCATTAAAGGATAGATCTGATGAATATTGCAGACTTAATCATGAAAATGACCTGTAGAAACTTGAGTTGATACAATCCAAGAATAATGAGCAAGAGCTTGAAAGGCATATCATAATTTTTAGAGATGAACTTACCACTGCTAATGAGTACAAAGGAAAATTCAATGCTAGCTCAGCTAAGCTAGATGAGATGCTACAAAGTCAAAAGAATAAAGGTTATATGGGAGGACTTGGATTTGAGAAAGGAGAAAGCTTTGGATCTGGTCAAAGCAATCATCAAAAGAATAAGAGATCTCTAGAAAGACAACCTAATGCTTATAAATTAAATGGCAAATGCTTTGTTTGCAATAAATTTGGTCATATGGCAAGTCAATATAAAAATGAGGCAAATCAGAATAATTCATTAGTTTTTGAAAAATGTTTAATTTGCAATAAATATGGTCATAAGTCAATTGAATGCAAAAGTATGGTAAATAGGAGAAATATAAGATATTATGTTTGTGGAAGATTTGGACATATTGCTAATCAGTGCAGATCAAAGGTAAATCAAGGCAATTCTAGACCTAATCAGAGAAACAACATTGTTTGCTATGCTTACAACAAACCCAGTCACATTGCTAAATTTTGCATAAGCAAGAATGTGAACTAGAATGCTTCGGCAAATAAGAACAAATCGGATGATAACAGCAAAGCGAAGGTTGAATGTGTCTGTAATTGATTCCAGTGATGGAACCTCATCCGATAACTAAGGCATTTGGCCTTAGGGGGAAGCTTTTCATTTAGATCCTAAAAAACCCGTCTAAGATCAGTAACTGGTTGCGACAAGTTGCAAATGGTTGTGAATAATTGTGCAGTTGATTCTGAAGGATCTCCAAAAGACTTCATGCAAATTTGTCACTTCGAAATAATAATCATGAGATATAGAGCATCCAGAAGAGTTAGGGTTGAGCATTTATTATACCTAAAAGTTAAGTATGCGGCAAATAAAAAGGTGATTTCACTTTCATTTCTCACATTGCGTTCAAAGAGAAAGAGCAGGAGAGATTGGTGAAGAAGATTGTGCAGTGATCCCAGAGCTTTTAAGAGATTCGGCCAAGATTTCTTACATCTGATTGAAGATTAAAAGGTATTTTTTAAAGTTCCATAACCTTCTCTATTTAGAAACTAAAATTTGACAATTGCATCATCTGATGTGGTGAATTAATTGGTTGTTGACATAATTGATAGGGCAAGGCCTAATTTTAATAAACATCCATATAAATCGATGGAAGATGATCATAATGGAGCATTTTCGTTTGTTTTGTATGATGTTTTGCATGTTGAAGACATTAGGGCTTACATCCATTTCAATTTTGAAGAGCTTAGAAACGTTGAAATTTTACATAGAGCACATGGTAAATGGCATGGGTAACCTTAAACCCGAATTCAAATCTCTCCAAGACAAGGGTTTCATTCAATTCATGAATTTTTTGGTCTTTGATGAACCCGAATGGGTTAGATACATTTTGATAAAAGTACATGGAGAATTAATATGGCTTGATAGTCCACACAAGATCACAAAACAAGAAATCAAAGCCATAACATGATCGTGACAGAGGCAATTGATTCCAAACATGATGGGAGATCAATGATAATCAGTGATATTATTGAATATGATGTTAGATTTGCATTCATGGTGATGAGCTACAAGGTTTATCAATCTAACAGAGATAACTCAGTATTCAGTACATTGACTTATGTTGCATATCAAATTCTCAAGGAAGACAAATTGTATGATCTGTGTGAGGTGCTCCGAAGTGAGCTCTTGAACAATCTAAAGAAGATAAAGCAAGACAAAAAGCATCTATTTAATTTTGGTACCTTGATTATCTATTTGTATTTCTATTTTATGAATGAGGTCCCGGGTGTAGGAAAATTTCAATGCGCCTATGAAAGGTCGATGGCAATGCAGATAAAGGAAACTATAGATGGTTTAGGTGATGCACAAGCTCATAAATCTATTATTTGGAGTTACTTCAAAACTTTTCAAGGCATGATGCAGAGCGGGGAAAGGATCCCTAAGGAAATTGTGGAGAAGTGTGAATACTCCATATGCTTCATGGTGGACACTGATCAATACTTGATGGAGGTTGTCAAACCAAAGACAATTTGGATCATGTTCATGGGGTATAAGGTTAGTGGTGATATTCTTAATGCATATGCTCAGCACCTCTTGAGCAAGCTGATAGACACAACAAAGGAAAGTTTTGAAATATATAAGGAGAAAAGATTGAGCCTACACCCTCAGTTCACTAAATCTAGAATGTAGAGAATGATGAATACTAAGAGGGGGGGGTGAATTAGTATACCAAAAAACACTACACTTAAACACTTAAATAGTCTAAAGATAAACCGATAAAACAATTTAACAGACAAACCAGTTATCACACATGCAAACCAAAATACAAATAAAGAATTCACCCACAAAAGCAATACAACCATAACACAAGATATTTTACGTGGAAACCCAAATGGGAAAAACCACAGTGAGATGGAACTCACAAGTCACTATCTGTAGAATAGAAACTAGACCAGTTAAGGTCTTACAATGTTCTTCACCAGAACAGATCCTGTTAGGAATCTCAATCTCTGTTAGGAGATAAGTCTGATCAAGGACTACCTTGCTAGAGTATTTTAGATTCACAAAGGTGAACCACCTTGTTAGAGGATTTTTCAAAAGGTTGTTGGGCCTACCCGATTAAGGGCTACAGACTTGTCAAAGATGTGAGTAATCAACAAGTGTTTGATCTATCTAATAGCACGGACTGCTCAGTTAGTTCCTTGATAGCTCATTCATAATGCACTCATGCATTACTTTAGTCTTCTACACATTCATATTCTTTTCAACTCCTCAACCACCTTAAACCCTAGCCACAACATAAACCCTTTCAGCAACAACCTAAAACCCTAGACATGATGTCCTTTTAAAGGAATCTGATTTCATGTCAGTCCAATAGGATTACATTTCAATTTCCTAGGTTCAATGAATCTAGACATTCTCAGTAACACGACACAAGAAGCACTGCCAGTGTGTCGGCACCATCAAACACTCGGTGGATTGGTAACTCATCACAAAAAGCCGGTTGGTAACTCATCATAGAGTATTACCGATTCATACAAAAAGTCGGTTGCCGGTTTGACAAAAAAATGAAGACTGGTAGAAATGTGTTATGCCACTTTAATCCCTTGTACTGCTTGAGGTCAACATGTCACTTTAAACCGATAAACACATTCTACAAAGCATCAATAGTCTAATGACTATAATAAAACATACTTGCAACATACCAGTTGAAACAAATACCGGTTGTGCTCTAACTCATACATATAAAGAGGATCTTAATGCAAGTGTGTGTCCATCAATGACAAACACAACATAAACATCAAAAATGCCAACAGAGAAGAGTGATGAAGGAAGTGGAGTGCCTTGCAAAAGACATGGAAATTACAAAGGAGGCAGTTCGGAGATCCTGGGAGAGGAACATCCTGAAGGAAGAGGATATGGTGAAACCTAAGAAGACCAAACCAGAAACTCCTTCCCTGAAGCCAAGGTAAACAAGGAAGCCAACACCTTCCTCTGGTGCTTAAAAGATTGTCCTCCACCTAAGCCTCACATCCAAATCATCTAGTGGAGCTGAGAAAAGGAAGAAAGGAAAACCTAAAAGAGTTTATGTATCAGCCACTACGAAAGAAGAGACCTAATCAGATGAAGCGGTGAGAGAAGTAAAGAAGAGTGCTATTGTTCCTAGGGTTGTGAAGATGCAATCCTCTGGTGAGAGTCAGCCCAACAAGAAGCCCAGAACTGATATTGATCCATTAGATATAACTCTTAAGCAAGTCAAGGAAGAAATAACATAACAAGGTAATCTTAAATTTTTTTCCCAATTTAATGATAGATTGGATGAGAAATGGAAGAGGTCTCTAGAAAAATTTACTATTGTATAGATGAATAAGTATAGCAGGCAGGGTTTACTTTAGTGGCAAATATTCACCAATGGTGAATATTTCACATTGGCGACCTGGAAAATGATGAATACATTGTACCGATCAGGGGTGGCCATGTCGCCTGGACTTTATAAATATTCATCAAATGCACGACCCAATCGTCCATTATTTTATGTAATTAATTGTATCTCTATCAAGATCTCACCAATAGAATCTACGTTTTTCACATGGTAAATTCAATATTTTTGCCTACACTTTCTGAGGTTCTCTTAATAGACGGTCATAATTCGCCAATAGTCATATAAAGATTTATTATCCAGGAGGACCCAATTTGCCTGGAATTTTGCGGAAGCATGTCTCAATTCACCCCAATTTTTGCCATCTCTATTATAATTGCCAATTAATTGGGTGGCCCATAATCACCTCAAAAATTATATAAGACGTGTTATAGTTAAGTGTGATTCACCAAATATTTGTATACCATATAAAATTCCCGCAAAATTTGCCAAATAAGGATTGGTATAAATACAGTCAAAGATCAGATTTATCTCTACACAATTTTGTCAATTTCGAGCTCTCATTTGGACCACTAGTGAAGTTTCAGACCAAGAACAACCATCGTTGTTGACTGCATTGGCGACTACTAGTGACCTAAAGGTAAGTGATCATATTTTTGAAGTGTTATAATATTATTCTGAATTCATCTCTATTTGTTTGCACTATTGAGTTCATTTTTATTCAATGGGGACCAGTCAGTGGTCACCCGGGAGACCTCAGACATCTAGATTGTAGGTCGTAGGGCCAATGAATCATATAATCTATTATTACTTTTTCAACAAGTTTATATTTTTTTACAGCCTTCATTTCATTGGAGATGTCAAACAGGAAGAAGGGTAGGAATCCTGAATGTGGGGAAGGCTAAGATAGGCTAGAAAAACACAGAACATTGTCTTCGTACTTTGGCATTGCAAATATTATGGTGAAAATCAGGAAGGTACGTCATCACAAGTATAAGTACAAGATTCACAAACTACACCACATATTCAACAAGGCGGCGAACCTGATATCTTAGATCATGATGAACGTGAAGAAGATTTTTTGGTAGATACCCACATTAGCCGGAATGATATAATCGACTTGGGTGATAATGGTACATATGATAATGCATGGAAGGGGAAAAGAAAAGCCAAATAAAAAAAGGATCGGGAGTGGGATATGTCAATGAGGAATTTTCAAATTAATTGGGCATTGAAGTATCCATTCATTGAACCAGTGGAGAATCCAATTGAAGGCAAGCCTCTAATAGATGCAAGTATAAGATTTTCACTTGGAAACATAAAAAAGAAAAGAGGTTGCAGCTAAAAATTCACACCATAGAAAAGCATATGGGTAAATTTTACAAAAAACAAATGATAGATGGAGTTGAAAAATTAGTGATAAGATGGAAAACAAAGGAGGAATGTAAGCATGTGAGGAATGCCAAAGAATTTTATTTTCAACAGAAAATACAGAAGAAGCATGTTGAAGTTAAAGGTTCTATTGAAGCTATTCCTAGAAAAGAAATGCAAATAGAACAACTAGGAAAAGTTGTTAAAGTAAGTGTTGTTTTTTTATATTTTGAGCAGAGGGCATGCTATGATAGACTACCCATCAATGAGTGGTTTATTTACACTTTTTGAAAGTTCCTAATTATCCTAATAGTCACTGGTCAGTGGATAGTGGATGAGAATGGGCAAGTTGTCTTGCTGAGTTTGAAAAAGAAGATGTAAAGGAAAAAATAAGAGAGTCAAACTTTATTGCATTGTCTTTAGATGAGGTTATGACAATAGATAATAATTTGTGGGTATGCATGCATGTTTATACTGTACAGAATCATGCCTACCAACCTCATCTACTATCTGTTGCTAAAATGAAGGATAGTGCGATAACGAAAAATTTATTTCAACTAGTAAAGAGTTGTTTGATTGAATATGGAGGTATGGATTACATGACAATTGCCAAAAATTTGGTGTGTGTTGGAGCGGATGGAGCTTCAGGAATGCAAGGTCACAGGAACGGTCTTTGCACAAAGATGGAAAGTACTTGTGCACCCTACATTATTAGCATTCACTACATGGCCCACGGAATGAATCTAGCTTTTGGAATTGTGAGCAAGCATGCTCTAGTACAAAAAAATGAACATTTAATTAGAGAGCTCTACTTACACTTCTATCGAAGTCCCAAATGATTTATGGAATTTCAACACTTTGTTGATGGAATAACCAATGGGAACAAGCTTCTTAAGGATAATGATACCAAATGGATCTCTTTGGATGGACTAAGGCATTGAGTTTTTTCAGAATATATATCCTTGATTGGACTATTTCAAACAAATCGTGATGAATCAGAGAAACCAAAATTTCCTTTCTTCGAAGGTTAATTAATATAGAGACACTCTTAACTTTAGCAGCTCATCTCCCCATGCTACAGGAATTGAGGAATATTATGAAAAAAGCCTAGCAAAGAGCTATGCATATTGCATAATATGCTAAGCTACATAAGATGACATGCCTCACCCTCAATAATCTATATGGATCTCAATCAACAATGAAAAATTTGCTAAGTGGCAAACACTCACAGATTTGAACAATCCTGATAACTTTTTACAGATCAGTGCAAATGAGGAGTTATGTGCCAGTGTATGCGTAGTTGAGATACCAATGCATTGGTTTACCATGGTCGAGCCCGAGGAACCAAGAAAGCACCCCAAGAAGCGACTAGCAAGAGTTACAAGGGAAGATTTTAGCAAGATTGTTGAGTCTATAACTAATTCTGTGAAGAAAATTGCTTATGATCTTTCCTCACATATTAGAAGCATATTCCCTCCTGAGAAACTACTTTAAGCCATGTTTATTGTGTTTCCTCAATATTAGAACCTCAAGAGTTCAGTTGATTTTTGAACTAAGCTACTGACTTTGATAAATCAATTTTGCAAATCCAAAGAATTCAATGGAGTAACTATAAATGAAATTTTAAACGAAACTCTTCTTAGAAAGAAATCAGCTCATTTTGCATACACTATGAGGGAACAATATGATATAATGGAGAACCCCCATGAAGAAGGATCAATAACAAGGCTTTGGACAAATCTAGGTCAAATTGAAGTGATGTTTGATTCAATATCAGAATATTTCAAGCTTGTCTAATTTATGTCTTACCATGATATTGGGTTCAATAGAGGATGAGAGAGTTTTCAGTGCTTTGGGGTTCCTAAAATCAAAGCTAAGAAACAAACTAGATAAGAATTTGGAAAATTTCTTGAGGCTCTATACATCTAGGTATGATGTCCACACTTTTTCTTATGATAGGGCACTGAAAATCTAGAGGTCCAAATGTGAAAGAAGAGGTTTTGGAAACACTTCAAACCAAAGTGGCAGTGATACAATTGACTCATGTACTAGACCTACTGGCAATATTGAGATGCAGTTCAGCGGAGGTATGCAGACTCAGAGTGAAGAAAACACAAACAAGAATCAAGGAAGCTCTGAATTTGTTAAGGACGAATGGAAACTTTAAGAGATTTAGCACTAGTAGTTCCTATGTATTTATTAATCTTATTATTGTATCTTGTCATTCATATTACAAAAAAATATTATTGTGGTTGATAACTTGATGATATTTTATGTGTTTGTCAACTTCTTGCAATTAAAATTTAATATTGATTTACAATTGCATTTTTCAAGTTTCTAATTTTAGATAGAAAATAGAAGAATAAAAGAGCGTAATGTGTTTATTGGTAGAGTTATATTTATTTAGACATTGAGATTTTCATTAATTCTTTCAAAATATAGCCATATGATACAATTCATTCAATACACAACTCTGTGTGATTTTCTATGCAAGATTCAATATGAAACTTTAGAGCTCTTTGCAAATGACCCTGAATTCCCTTTTATAGAAACAAGGGAGAAACAACAGGTTCAAGTCTATTTGCAACATGTGAAGAATCAACATCAAAATCAACTACCAAGGCACTAAATATATTGTCCCATCAGTATCACAAACTTAGTAAAATTTTACAAGGCTAAAGGTATCTATGACCATCATAGGCCGGATTAGCAATTTAACAACTACTACATGCCTCCTCATCCTGTTCAAAAAAAAGAGTTCAAACTTAAAAATTAATTCAAGCCATGACAAATTAAATATAGAGAATAGCAGTGCACAAAACCTAGAAATCAAAAATAGAGAAAGGTAGAAAAGTTAAAATCTAAGAGAATGTGAGCATACAAATTTTACAAGACTGGAGGTATCTATGACCATCATAGAATGGATTAGCAATTTATTAACTGCTACATGTCTCCTTATCTTGTTATAAAAACAAAGTTCAAACTTAAAACTTAATTCAAGCCATAACAAATTAGAGAATAGTAGTGCACAAAAACCTAGAAATCAGAAATAAAAAAAGGTAGAAAAGTTAAAATCTGAGAGAATTTGAGAATACAAATTTACAAGGCTGAAGGTGTGCATCATAGGTTGGACTAGTAATAGTGAGTGTTACATTTTTCATGTTCATAAAATAGAGTTGTTTCAAGCGATGCCAAAAGTAGAAAACCTTGAAATTAAGAGTAAAAGCAAAAAACTATGCACTACATACTATGATTCATGAGATATTTGTGCCAATTTTTGTATGGTGCTCCACTCTTCATTTCATGGAAGTCAAATTTCTTCTAAAGTATAGTGAGTCAAGTGCAACTTTGTCACCAATTCATATTTGGAGAGTGACTTGACTCCACTGTATCACCCAATACCGCATTCAAAGTTGTCAATGGTTTGATGAAATCTAAAAAGTTGTGAGGAGTTGTGTCCTTAGGAAACAAGTCCAAATTAGACTTCATTTTGTCCTCCATGCATTTTTTGAAAGCTTCTTTTCCAATGAATTTATTTGATGTGTCAACACTCTTCGACAAACCAAGAATTAACAAATTGGTTGTCTTTTGTTGCAACTTCAATATCTTTTTCCCACCTTTATCCAAAATTTCATGTGTTTCCCTTAGTTTATGGCATTTTTGAATGATAGATGATGCCTTAACTGAGGCATCAGTGCAGCTCTTAATTCCCTTGGATACCAAATAGATGTTGTAGACTTCTTACAAAAATTGTTTTGCAATATTCTCTTTTGAATAAACATTTATGTTCTTCTCAATATGCTCTTTGAGCTTCCAAAAAAATACTCTCAAACTTTCATTCAATTCCAACCATTCACACAAATTGTCACTCCTCTACATTATTTGCCCCCAAATATTTTCTTTTATATATTTCACTATATTTTTCATATTATCCTTCAATCTGTCTTCCAAAGTTTTAATTTTATTATTTTCATTTTGCAGCTCTTCTTTCATTTGTGCACATTTTTTTCTTTCTTCCTCTGCTTTCTCTTCCAAATGTTTTGCTTTTTCCATCCCATGCTCCAATTGGTTGTGTAAATTTTTGTATAAAGCAGTAGCAGACTCCAGGCTTTTTTATAATTTTACTAAAGTGGCTCTTTCATCATCAAATTTTTTAATGCTTTCATCCATTTTATCCCTTAGTTCCTTTAGTTCTACCTCCATCTGTTCCTGCACTATAATTTCTAAGGTAGAGGCCGAATTTTATTTTTTTTATCCTTTTCTGTAATTCATTACACTTGTTGTATGTTTCTTTCCTCTATTGGAATCCAAGAACACTAAGAGGGGGGGGGGGGCTGAATCAATGTTCTATCGGTAATCGAATTTCTGAACTTATAGTTGATCAACCGGTTAGTAGAATATAAAATTAAAGTACATAAATAAATCAACACATAAATCAACAATACCATAACACCAATATTTATACGTGGAAAACCCTATAAAAGGAAAAACCACGATGGGGATGATACCCACAATATCTATATACTTGATCAAGGTATACAAATATTACATAAAGGGGATTGCACATGCAAATAGGATTACCGCCTAGAGCTCACTACTCAAACATAAGTCTCGTTGACTTACACAACATTACATAATGATTTCATACATAAAAGAGCTTATATAATGCATCCGACCATGCTAGATAAGTTCTAGTTTAAGCTTTGACAACCTCCTCTGAACCAGTTTTCTGATACTCTCTTCTGCTCTATTTTGCACTACCGGTTAAGATTGCGCATGTGTAACTACGCACAAAATCTAACACTCGCTAACCAAATTGCATACCATCAATCATTGACTGATTTGCATTAAAAATCACATAAACACTCACATAGAATCCATCACTAAATGGTCTCCCTTAAATACCCAAGTTGTAACTTGTTCAACATGTCGGCCTCAAGATGAAATAAAATAAACTTGTCGGCTTCCAGATCACAAAGTATGATATGTATTATCCCGATGATCTTAATTGATGTCGATCTACATGCTACCTCCAATTCCAAAAAATATTTTACCGAGGCCCAAAATACCTTAACCAGGTTCTATACTTAACTGGGTCCCAAATATACGTTACCTGTGAGGCCCTACCCTGACTCATCCTAGCATTTCAGTATTTTTCATGTTGAGACTATTATGGATGCTTTATTTTTATGCATTATAGATTTGGAACTTATATGATTCTGTGATTTGGATAACATTGATATATATTGATGCTTCATTTCTATGCATTATAGATATAGAACTCTATATAATTCTAGGATAGGATTACTTTGTGATGATGTATGTCACTATTGGAATTGTTGGACTTTACTATGATGATAGAAATAAGATGCTTGTTTTATGTATGGATCAGAATTATGTGGATTATGATAATTGCTTATGTGGATTTATTTTGATACAAGATATATTGATTTTGTTTAATATCAATTGTATGCAGAGTGTTTGATGTGTATTCTTATTCATGTTAATATTATATGAGGTTATTGGAATTACTAATGTGTAATTGAGATGCACAGGAAAATTATCCATGTGACCATGGAAATATTATGGAGAACCAAACCTAGACCTATGTACATTCGTAAAGCTAGGGGTTGTCTATTTGGAGAGACAACACCCCATATGTATCGTATTTTATTTGTAATAGTAAATGATGCATGTGTGTTAAATTTTATTTATCGATTTATTTAAATCCAACAAGAGACAATTTCCATGTGTAATTTTGTAATATATTTTATTGTGTCACTTGACACATGTGTTGATTTATGTCTTCAATCTTGACTTGTCTCTTGAAGGGAGTTGTTCAACTATATCTTTTTCAAAACATTTGAATGTGGTTCTAAATTTTCCTTGGGTAGAGAGTCTTTAGAGTGGTCAACGCAGGTTTGACTCGAAATTTAACTTCAGAAGGGTTTATAAGGGGTCAAATGGACTCCTAGGGGTAGTTTACAGGTGTTTCCTAAAGCCCATAAGGTATACCTATGAGTTAGGAGTGTTTTTAGGCATGTGTCTACCCCCATGTGACTGTTTAGTCATCCCAAAAAGTGGGTTTTCTAAGATGTGCGAAAATTCAAAATTAGAAGGTGCCATCTAGGTTAGATAGCCTCCCCTTTTAATGAGAGATCATTTTTTATCTTTTTCTTACTTTTTCCTTTTTCAGTTTTAGAAACCTGTGAGAACTCTCACTAAGGTCTTCTTAGGCAAGAATGAGATATTTTGTGGGTAATCACCCACTCTCCATTTTCGGAGACTATGCATTTTGAAAAGTTGGTTTTTGGATTCGAAATTTGGCTAAGTGTAGAAGGGAGGATTGTGAATTTGGGTTGCTCATCCTCAAACTAGTTCTAGCATACCTTTGGGTAGATTGAAGGTTGGTTCATCTCTTTGCTTTTTACGTTGCATGTCTATGTTGGAAAGTTTGGTTGTATGTGAAAGTGATTTTCTTGTATTTTCTTTTGTGAAAATTATTATTATGCGATCTGTCTTTTATTTTCTTGTATTAATTTTCTGTGTTTTGGGAGTAACCAAGGCCTTCTACTCTTAGGAGAGTAGGATGGTCTTGCGGGTGGTAGAAGTTTGACAGCCCTCGAGTGAGAGACTCTCTTTATGAGAGCAAACTCAAGGGGTGTATTTGTGACCCTTGTTGCATGGCCTGGTTTGTGCATTTGGGGGTCATAAGGGGAGAAAGTATGGCATGAATGCCTTGGGGGGCATAAGGAATGTGGGGTTAATGATCTTATGAAATAACTTTGTTTGCCATGAGGTGGCATTGTGTTCTACCATTCTTGTAGTCTCCTCAGGGTATTTGGTCCACTACCACCCATGTGAAATCATCACATTTTGTGATGGAGTGTAGCCTTGGTTGGGAAAGTGTTCGCTATATCTTTTTCTTTAGCTTGTTGTGTTTGCATGTCTGTAACCTGTCTAGGGCTTGGTTCTCCAAGCTCGGGGGTGGCTTCTAGTAAGCCTAGGCTGGGAGGTGAGCACTCCATGGTCAAGCCTTATGATTTAATTGTAGGTTGCTTGGAATGGAAGGAAAAAGTCAAGCTAGGAGTTACTGGTTTTTGTTCTTGATTTGCAGAAAAATGAATAAGAAAAGGGATGTTATATTTTTCAATTGCAGAAATATAAATAAAAGTTGCATGTTGTATTTATTTTGAAAGGAATGTATTCATTTATTTAAAAGTCCTCATTTAATAGAAAAGAGAGACTAGATGGGTATCTCACCCAATTGTAATGTTGACTATATTGCCTTTTAAATAAACTTTAAAGAAATGCATTATTTTTATTAAGTATTATTTTTTTGCAAAAAAAAAAAAATGAAATGTGTATTTCTGGATTTAGTTCCTATAGTTCTGAAAATAATACTTGGTGTGTATGTGTTATTTTGAAAATCAAGTAATTCATTTTATCCCCTTAAGCATTTGAAATCTTGGAAAAAAATGAAATAGAAAAGCATGTATGTTAGTAAGCTAGAAATAAAACATTTAGTCCCATTTATGGAAATGCAAATATAGTTATTAAATTATGTCATTTTTCCTTTTATCTATCCGCAAAAAATAAATCAAAAAAAAGTAAAAAATCAACATGTCTATTTCTAAGAATTATTTCAATACTTTCTAGCCTAAATATAGTTGTTGTTTGAATTTATTTAACTCTGTCTTTTACTTATATGCAGACAATAAATCTAAAGTTAAATAGTCTATCTTTGATTTTAGCAATAAGGTATTTAAGATTTAAAAAAAAATATATGCATTGATATAAATTTGAATATTTTAATCAATTTGTTAAAAAAAAAAAGAGGGTTCAAACAGAAATAATATATTGCATAGTAGAGTTAGCCCTAAATTTAATATGCATCCAATATATATATATTTAAATAAATGTATTTTTTTTTACATTTTAAAACCAAAAAAAAAAGGAAGGGAATCCTTAAATTTTTTAAATGCCTTTAAAAAAATAATAATAATAATAACTGGGGGGGAAGCCAAAGGGCCGAACCACTATGTGGACACACAGTGGACGGCCCACAATGGTGTCACAGCCTCCATTGTGTGGACACACAATGGTGTCGCGAACTCCATTGTGTGGACACACAGTGGCACCCGCGGTCGTCGCTGTGTGGACACACAGTGGGCGGCACCCGGCACCGCTGCCTCTCCCTCCCCTTCTTCAAGTGCCCTGGCCGCCGCCATTAGCAGCCTTTGGCCTCCTCCCTGCATCAAAAAAATAATATCATGGAACCCTAACCCGGTTGGGGTTAGGGTTAAATTTAAAAATATTAAAAAAAAGAAATGAAGAGGTTAAGTTTTTAAATAAAAAAATAAAGAAATTAGGGTTTCAGTATTATTTAATATTTTAGTTAAGTTATATGGAATATTTATATTTTAGAAAATAAATATTTTCATATATATGTGTTTTTATAACATACATACATGTATGTATGTATATGTATGTATATGTATGTATGTATGTATGTATGTATGTATATACATACATACATACATACATACATACATATAGATATATATATATATATATATATATATATATATATATATATATATATACATACATACATACATACATCCATGTGTGTGTGTGTACATATATATATGGTTTAAAATATGAATGTATAGGTCAAATCGAAGATTAATCATTTTATCAAGATGTTTATATTATATATATGTTTTTAATAAACATATGGGTATATTTAAAAATGATGTTTAAATTCTAATTAATTTGGAGTTTAATCCCTTAGGAACTTATAATAACTTTATAAGTTATTTTGACTATAAGGGATTATTTAGTCTACCTAAATTTAGGCTACTCCAGGCTACATTTTATAGGGAAATTTTCATTATGGATTAATTGACTCTTTTGTCGAATTAGATTAATCACATTTTAATTATTGTTAAAATAAGATATAGACAATTAATAATCTAAGTGCTAGGACTAATTTTATTTAGTTCCTAAAAGCTATTAATGATTATTGGAGGTTAATATTATCCTTGTCAATCAATTTAGAGATTTGTGATTTAATTTAGTCTATTGTTTTAAATTGATGAGAGAATAATTAATTATTTTAGTATTCCGCATTTAATTTAAATATTATTTTGCTTACTTGAGTTAGTGGTTAGAGTTAACCCAAACATAGTTAAGACAAACTTGTTAGTGCATTTCGTATTAGCAAATTTAATGTTATTAGGTTATTATTAATAAAAAAAATTTATCCCATTCGTGCCCAAAAGTTTGGGCATGACATTACCGATACCAAGACTAACCGGTTAACAAGTGTAAAGAAAAGTGTGTATACCAGTTGGCCCAATGAAGACAAAATGATAAGACAATAAATCTAGATGAGAAATACCAACACCTGAAGATGAGTTTCTGTAGATAAGGAAATTGGGAAATCATCAAAGCAATATAGATATTAGCTAACCACAAAGCCAAATTGCAATGAAATAAATCCTAATTATACTTAATAGAAGAATTGAAAATAAGACATTCAAAATACATAAAAATCCATCAATGTCTCTTCCAATTGACCTCCATTGTCCTCCTTTCTCCTCCAAATAGCGGATTTGTGTGGATCTCACCTACAAGTGCAAAAGCATGAAGCAAGATTGATTTTGATAGCATGAGGATACTAGAAGCGTGGTTGATTGATTCTTTGATAGAAGAAACTCATCTAATTTATAGACAAATTGGAGAGAGGACATGATTAGCATGAGATTGATATTAGAGGCAATTGATTTCAAAAATGGCAAAATTGAGTTGAAGGAAGAAGGTTATGACACCTTCTATGTCATGAATTATGACATATTGCCAATGCAAAGGTTAGAGGACTAAAAGCCTATGAAATCTTGCTATGCCAATGGTATGACACATGAGAAATTCATGCTTCCACCAAAGCACAAAAATAGGGAGAGACTAGAGAGGAATTGATTAGGTGGAAATTGAATTTAGCAAATTAGAAAATGAGGTGGGAATTAGGAATTAGGAAAATTAGAAATGAGGTGGAAATTAGGTGAATTAATTAATAGGTTTTCATCCATTAATTAATTCATGAAAGAGACCTAGGACTAAATAAATAGATTTATTTAACCCACAAAGAATAAGAAAAGGATTAAATGAACAAATCATAAAACCCTAGAAATAAGAGGACAAGGAATTAGGTCACGACAACAAGAAATTAATGTAGGTTCGATCATGATTCTGACTAACAAAGGACCAATGTTGATAAATGATTGATGTTGATTGACAAAAATCAATGACAAATTGACCAAGATTGACAAGGAGATCAAATTGATAGGCGCCAATTGACGAGGAACAATGACTAATTGATCCAAATTGACATGATTGAAAAGGACAAGGATCGATGACGAATCGATCACAAAATGACAAGATTGACAAGAAGACAAAACCCTAATTCCATTATCAATTAGGATTGACGATGTCCAAAATGATGACAAATGAGCATGCACCATGATACGACAGGATAAGATCAACCAAAATCATGACTGAAGATTGCTATCGACAAGACCTAATTCGAAAGCGAGAAAAATGAAGAATGCAGAAGAAGGACTCGATGCTCACAAATGATAAAGACCAAGTGTGCAACATAGAAGAAATGTTAATGCGACGCAAGAACCCTAAAATAAGGCAATGTGCAAATGTTAAAGTATGACTCCACAAGCATTGACCATTTTTAGACGTCTACAGTTTCTATCAATGACAACCCAAAATACAATTTACCTCAGAAGGTGACTATCGAATGAGTGTCAAATGCCAACAATCTCCCCCTTTGGCATTGATGGCAATACTCATGTGAAAAATGATATAACCTCTGAGTCTTCTCCCCCTGACCTATGCATTCATGTAGTTATATATATCTGGTATTCTCCCCTTGTGATATATATTCATTTTCACTATACTCCTCCCCCTTTAACGTCAATGACAAAGCGGGGGGCCCACCAAAAATGTTGTACACATATATACATACATGTTCCTATACATGTTTCAAAATGTCAACATGCAAAGTCTTCAAAAATGAAAAATATGTGCCCCAACCCTGCTTAAGAGAATCAAGAATGGAGGTGAATCCATTCAAGAGACTGGAATAATACTCAATTGCCTAGGATTCAGTGGGATTCTCCTATTGCATGTTAGATATACACTCTATTTTATGACATAGCAGGTTATCTAGCTGGGGACCAATGAAATTCAGGAGCTTTGTTGCTCACCTTATTGTGTTGTCCCTTTCCTTTTCTAACCTTAAAATCTGATCCATGACTGCCAAAACTAGACCTTCAACCGTACTTGTCAAATTTGTTGTCGGATTATAGGAGTTTGAAATTTGGAGCAAGTGATCTTTACAATCCAAAATTTGCTTGTCTATAGAAGCTGAAAGCTTAGAAAATTATAGACAGGTCTTGTATACTTTTCCTCCTTTTACTAATGTTGCATCAATGGACTATAAACATGTTTGAAGTTTAGCTTTCTCAAATGCAATCATCACAAAAAATGTCTATTTCTAGGCCTCAACAAATTTGTCTTTAGCCTTAGTTACATAAATCTTAACCAAAGAATCATATTGCTTAGGGATGTATTTAATTAACTCTTGCAATTTACCAGATGAGCTTGCGCTCTCCTTATCTTGGAATTTTGGTACAAGTCAGTTCAAAACTTCAAAAGTATTTTGAATTAATTCTCTATCCTTAGACTCTTCCTATGCTAATTCTTGAGTTGCTTGAGCCAGAAGTGTTTCAATGGCCAAAAATTTCTTTGTCGGAGACATTAAATGATAAGGCTTGTCAAAACTGATAGAAAATTGCAGCTTTTTCCCTTTAGTTAAGGATGAATTGTCAATTGCTAAACTAGAAGGGAAGACTGACTCTGTCTATTTTCCTGTGTCTACTAGTATCTTGTCCTCAGAAGTCTTCTCCTCGTGTGCACTAGTGGCTTCGCCACTTGGTGCTTCCTCTGAAACTTTATCCTCAATATTTATATCCTTTACAACATCTGCCTCTACATCCTGTACATTGGTTACTGGAGGATTCTATGTATCCTCAGCTTCAAATTTTGACTCATTAGTCGGTTGAGTAGTAATCGGTGGAGTGCTAACTGGTGGATTGGTATCCATATTCTATTCATCAGACTTTTTCGGTCCCTTGTCCCCTGGTAATTAAATGTTCTGTGACTGAAGAAAACTGGGACTTAAATCATATCCAAGACATAAAATAATTTTGACCCATATGTCAATTGTCTCCTTCTGGATTTCTTCAAATTTCTCTAGCATCAAGTTATTAATCTGGTGTTTGGGATTAAATTATGTTCAGTTGGTCTTAATAATCAAATCCGCAATCTCGAGTGGAGTTATTGATGGACAAAGATTAACCAATTCTTTTTCTTTTATTTGTCAGTCCAATTTCTAAGCATGTAATTTTCTGACCTCTAATTTATCATACAGCTCCTTGGGAAAAAAATTTCTCTAACTCAATCAAAGTCCTACTAAAAGAATCAAGATATAAAACAATTGCTTCCTCTAGCTGCTTCTTGTTTTTATCATCAAAATCATCGTAGAATGTAGAAATTTTATCCAAATTCCCATCATTAATAATTCGATCAATGATTTCCTGAGCATCTAATTTCTTCTACTTACCGGATCTTCTTTTTGCTTCCAGTTTAGACTACTCATCTGCCTTAGGCTTCCTCTTATGTACAATAGTGATTTTAGGATTCTTCTGGGGAGGCTCCTTCTCAAGTTCCTATTGTTGTTTATTTTTCTTCTCTCTCACAACTCTAGCAAAAACACTATTCTTTATCGGAGCTCGCCAAATCTCTTCTTTTGATTCTATCTCCTCTTAAGAAATAGTCATGTACTACCTAGCAAGTTTTTGCTTCCCCTTCACTGATTCCTTAGGCTTGGGGCAAGCAGGTTTGTCGAATGATGCTACTGGTTGAGTTGGTGGATCAGTGGCAACCAATACAACATTGGGTGTAGCCTGTGTTGCCTTCTTCGCCTCTCTCTCCTCCTTTCTCTTATGCTTATGCTCATCCTTCCTCTGACCTTCAAGGATTTTGACCTTTTTCTAAATTTCAACCTTGTCATGACCTTCACTAATTAGTGTCTCAACTATGACCCTTGTCATTTTCTTCCTTATGGCGGGTGCAACTTGTTCCTAATGAACTTTAAGACCTTTCTCTTGAGTTGTGACAATTTTTTCTTCTTTATCATCAACTGGAGTTGTCAGTAAATGTTGTGCAAGCATATAGTGTGGCCTCATCTACTTCATAACCCATCAGCATGATCCAGACTATTCTAGGTTGAACTGACTCCATCATACATTCATCTTTATTAGCCATAAAACAAATAGTATCCTTATATTTTTCTACAATTTCCTTCAGAATTCTAACTCTATTTTTCATTTCCTCTTGAAAAGTTTTGAAAAAGGCCTACAGGTTAGCCTTTTGTTTCTTATCACCTTGTCGATCTAATATTTGTGCAATTTGGGATGCAACTGGTCTATCAAAAGCACATTGAATTTTTCCATAACTGGGAACCATGTTCTGAAAGTAAAATACCAAACATATGATAAAAGAACTATACCAGAATGTATTCTTCTTGTCTTTCTTGACTTTACGGAGATTGGTCATCGGTTCCTTCAGCATTACATTGCACAAGTCATAATGTGTGTCTTCCTTCACCATCTGATGTGCAATGAGAATGTTGGTTCCAATGACAAAGTTCAGCCAGTTAGACTGATAAACTTTGTAACCAATCACCATCATTGTTAATTTTACATCGTTATCCCTTATATCATCAACTCTCATCGATCAGCCATCGAAGGTGGCACGGGTGAGTTTGCAGAGTTCTGTGTTAGAAATTTTTGACCTAGGCCCTAGCAAACCTCTGACCTTATGAAGGCATATGATATTCTTAATGACTTCCTCAATGATTTTATACGACCGGTCCAACCATAGGAATTCACCATGAATGTGGCTGAGAATATATCTAACCCATTCATCTTCGTTGAAAGAGGGAAAATCCATGAACTAGGTAAAACCCTTCCTCTGCAGATGTGCATATTTCGGTTTCAATTTATTGTCGGTGATCAGATGCATAGTGAATACACGACACATTTCATAACTTCTGATCTCCTCAATGTCGTAGTGAATATATGCCCTAATGTCTTTGATGTGAAGAACACCATGGAAAACACTCAAAAATGCTCCCAACGGTTCATCCAAAAGAGATTTAAAAGGATGTTTCTTAAATTCCAAATGAGGGCGGTCCTTAATTTCCACTACCAAAGGAGTATCAACATTCGATGAGGATGCCATGATAAATATCTAGGGTTTCTACAAATGATAAATACCATAAGATCTTGTCGGATGATGAAATGCTTCCTGATTGTAGATGCTCGCACAAATCACCTTTGGACTCTTGAAATGCTCTAGAAATTTCTCTTCAGAATGCTCGATCATTGTGTGAAGAAATGACTTAAATTTTTCCCTTTTATTGTCATTAACTCTAATTTTTCCACTATGATAAATGCTATCGGAGTATCTGACTGGATCACATAATCTACAAGTAGGTTCTGGTAAATGCTTGAATTTGCCTGAGTAACCATCTGCAATCACAATTCTCTAACTACAAATCTAATCTGGGGTGTGTGCATGATCTTCAATGATTTTCCTACCTCTAAGGCAAAGTGCCTTAGTTACCAGTTGAAATTCCTTCTTCCAATGTAGGACCTGGTGGCTCTACCGATTGATCGATCGGTGGAGTATCTGATTTCCTAACCCATATTTCTCATGCTAATTTCTGATATCTTCAACGTTTGCCTTTCCTTTCTCACCTGCATTTCCATCGGTTATTGGTGGATTCTTACTCCTGCAATACTTAACAATATGTCCAATCTCATTGAATGCATAACAAACTATTGTTCTTCTGAATTGCTTTATTGTACCCTTGATTTCCTTGATTTCCTTTTGATCTGCATCGGTTATCCATATGTCCAAATATACTACATGCATGACATCTAACATTTCCAAGACTGGTGGATGATGAATTGTTCTGATTATTCCTATTTCTATACTGACTTGTTGTATGACCATATTTATTGCAAACAAAGCATGTACCATTGAATTTGTGAGCATTAAGTTGTCTTACCAGTGATTTTTGGTTCTAGTTGTTGGCATGATTTTGCTTCTGACCAAATTATTGATCTTGTTGTGTAGTACCAGAGCTTTCTCTTACTTCATATCCAAGACCTCTCTTGTCATTAGCATCTCTCTCGCTCTTCAGAAGTTCATCAAGTCTTGCAAAGATGGCTTTGAACTTGTCTTTGTACTCATTTGCAGTGGCTAGGTCATCTCTCATGATTATGATATGTCTCTCAAGTTCATGTTCATTATTTTGGGACTGAATCAACTCAAGTTTCAATATGTCATTCTCATGTATCAGTCTATTGCATTTATCTGACCTGTCCTTCAATGCTTGAGCTAGGTTTTCTTCATTCTTCTTCCTGTCTTCAATGTCCTTGCACATTCGCATAGTTAGGGCTTGTATTTCATTCTTCAAGGTAGTATTCTCCTAATTGAGTTTCCGACATTGATCTTTTAAGGCATCTTCCTCATCACTACTCTAATTTTGCAATCGATCATAGAGTTCCTTCCTCTTGGCTTGAACAGCTGATAGATTTCCATGTAATGAAATGATGTGTTCTCTAGCTTGCCTCGGTTCATTCTTCAATTTATTGTTTTCCACCTGCTCATTATCAAGATCCTCAAGAGCAAGTTGAAGTTGTTGCTGCAAATCGGTTTCCATTGATCCCAAGTTTTGGATCTTCCTCGAGTTGTTAAACTTCTTCTAAGGAACTAGGCTCTGATACCAATTGTTGAAATCCAAGAACACTAAGAGGGGGGGGTGAATCAGTGTTCTACCAGTAAATCAATTTCTGAACTTATAGCTAATCAATCGGTTAACAAAATATAGATTAAAGTGCATAAACAAATCAACATATAAATCAACAATACCATAACACCAATATTTATATGTAGAAAACCCTGTAAAGGGAAAAACCATGATGGGGATGATACCCATAATATCTATATACTTGATCAAGGTATACAAATATTACATAAAGGGGATTGCATAGGCAATCAAGCTTACTACCTAGAGCTCACTGCTCAAATAGAAGTCTCACTAACTTACACAATATTACACAATGATTTCATATAGAAAAGAATTTATCTAATGCATCTGACCATGCTAGATAAGTTCTGGTTTAAGCTCTGACAACCTCCTCTGAACCGGTTTTTTGATACTCTGTTATGCTTTGTTCTGCACTACCAGTTAGGATTGCGCACGTGTAACTGCACACAAATGCTAACACTCGCTAACCAAATCGCATACCATCAATCATAGCCTAATTCACATTACAAATCGTATAACCACTCACAAAAAAATATATCACTAAATGATCTCCCTTAAATACCCTTGTAACTTGTTCAACATGTCGACCTCAAGATGAAGTAAAATAGGATTGTTGGCTTCGAGATCACAAAGTATGATATTAATTATCCCGATGATCTTAATTGATATCGGCCTACATGCTACCAAGTTCTATTCTTAACCGGGTCCCAAATATACGTTACCGATACCAAGACTAACCGGTTAACAAGTGTAAAGAAAAGTGTGTATACAGGTTGGACCAATGAAGACAAAATGATAAGATAATGAATCTGGATGAGAAATACCAACACCTGAAGATGAGTTGCCATCAATGATAACCCAAAATGCAACTTACCTCAGAAGGTGACTACTAGATGAATGTCAATTGCCAACATCCTCTTTGCTTTTCATTTGCCAGGTCTGCCTCTAACTTTTCCATTTGTTTCTCCACCTTATTTTTCTCTCTCTCAATCTTTAGCAGTGAAGTGTAGATCAATTCATTGGTCTTTTTTGACACACTAATTTTGTCCACATTTTGAACTTTGGAAAAATCCATCTGGAGGGTGCTAACGTGAAATTCAGAGGGATCTATCTGACTCTGTGGTAGATTTTTATCTTTATTTGGGGGCATAACAACCATTAACTCCATCATATCTTTGTTTGGGTCATATGTGGTAAATACCCTGTTTGATGCAGGTTCTTCCTCTAAAGCTGCAATAAGGGAACTCCTCTTCAATGTCTTCTTTTTTTCTTTATTCATATTTTTTGTTTGTGCAAATTTATTCAATAAATAATTGTAATGAAAATATGGGTTTGTTGAAGCAATTGAATGTTTGAAAGGTGAAATAGCACTTGCAATGATATATGAGGCTCCACCTATGCCTGTGGTTCTAACTAATGCATTTTGAGGAGTACCAAAAGTCATTCCTAATCTTGTCCCACTGTCACTTGCAAGTATAGTTTTTATACTCTTTTGAGGGGTTTGTTCTGAAGGTGTTTTTGTACTCCCCATTTTGGTCATAACCTTTTGATTCTTCACATTGCCTTGATCACTAGGATTTTGTATAGTATCTACTACTATTGTCCTCTTGCGAGAGATATCTTGTTGTTGCACTTGATCAGGACAACTAGTATTAGCACCCATGTCATCCCCACTAATGGCAGAGGCACTTGATTGAACACTAATAGGAATACTATCCCAAGATTCCCCACTAGTGGCAGTGGCACTTGATTCACCACCAATAGGAATACCATGTTGTGTAGTGGTTATGATTGAATCTGTGTCTACACAAGGTGGATTTGAAGCCCTAACAAATTGAGTAGTACCTTTTTGTGATGAATCTGATGAATCAAGTCCAATGACTAGTTTCTCGTGACATTTTGATTTTGAATTTTATGGAAGTGGTACCTCAAGTGGAAACCAAGGGCCTTCTCCTTTGGGACCTAGACCACCACCTTCAAAACCCATTTTTTCCACAATGTTTTCCCCTTTGCTATATTTTTCTTTCATGGAAGCATTGACTCCACTCAATTTTGTAGAAATTGTAGTAGTTCTTGGAGTGACCTCAACCTCATACTCATTTCATCATCACTTTTGGCATATCCTTCTATGGGATGCTCCATATTCCATAATTTGATAAACTCAATATCCTCAATGATTTCATGAAAGTCTGCACTGGTCTTTGGTTCACCGAGATTCTTCTTCATAGTCCAAAAATCATTTATTTTGGTTTGATTCCAATGTTTGTCTCTACATTCTTGCAGTATTTTTTTAGAAATAGCTTTGTTAGATGGATTAACAGCTTCTTGGTAGAAATTGTAGGACCTCCTATTTTTATTTTTATTTTCGATGCCCTACTCTATTGTTTGTTGTGTGTGCGATGCCATAATTTGTGATGATAATTATTTTGTTGAAATTTTATTGTGAGTGGCAATTTTCTCAATCTCATTTTTTACCTCATCCCAGGAGTCCATGTTTCTAATATTTTCTAGCAATGGTTTACTTTCATGTTGACATAACCTTTCAGAGTTCCCATTTTTCTTAAGCCTTGTTTGAATGATGTTGAGTGGATCATACTACCAGTGATCCCCAACACCAAAGCTAAAATTGTCAAAAAATTATGTGCCACTTTGAATGATTTTCTGTCAAATGTGAACCCTTCGCATGAGAAAGGCAAGGAAGGAAATATGCTCTTCTTTTGCTGACCATGAAAGAGTACATTTGTGCTCTCCAACTATCGTACATATTCCAATGCAAAAACCCTCTATGTCACATGTATTGGAAGTTTGTAGGGTTCTACTGTTGATCTGTATTATCTTAACATGGTGTATTCTTCCATGAAGAACCAGTCAGCCAATTGTAATTGACTTCCGAGTTGAATACAATCTCTACAAGACACAAGCAATCTAGGCATTGGAGTGCTTGTAATTTCATTATACATTGGTGCCAAAAAGAAGTCTACAAAATAGTTGTAGTTCTTTCTATTATCGTCCATTCTTATATTGGGTGTCTATTCATATATTTGACACTCTGTTCTATTTTGAGTCTTCTCATCAATATTATAGACCTCAATGTGAAGCTTGTTGGTCTCGAATATTACATGATATTTTGTTATAAGAAGATAACATAAGTAGGATGTGAACCTAAATGTCTTACTGGAACCTATTTTAATCATTAGTAATTATGTTTGCATGGATTGAACAATGTGCTCAACAAAATTATATCTTACTGGTTATGTTACACAATGGATATTAAAAATCATTTCAAGAATGTTGGCACCCACTTCCCTATCATTTTCTAATCCTAGACAAAATGTTAGCAAAGAAATAGTATCCTGGACCCATGGCACAAAAATATTATAATCATAAGGAAGCTTATTATTCTGATCCAATCGAGTGCCACACACTATTAGACCTTTGATAAATGAATCTTTATAATTTGCATTGATTTTTCTATATTCCTTTGCCAGCTTTCTCAGGTCAATGTGGACGTTTGAGTTTTGTGCTTCAAACCATAGGTTCAACAAATGAGCAAATTCTCCCTTGGTTATGGACAAAATTTCCTCTTGAGTATTTTTATTGACAATTTCGTTTCTATCTTCATTATAATTTTGGGCACAAACCATGACAATTTATGGGCAAGGGAATACTTCACATAACACCATGTTGGGAAGTCCAACATACCATGATGCAATTTTATCTGTACTTGCATTTAACATTATGTTAAAGACAATATATTTTGCCCTATTTGGATCTCTCGCCTTATTAGACAATGCATATCTAATTTCTATGATTCGCTTTCTACCATGGATAACAGGGTCATAAATATCATGGTATTCATCAGTGAAACCTGCTATTTTAACCAGTTTGGTTAAGTCTATTTTTTTAGTCACTTGGGTTTTAGTTGTACTATTGGGTTCCCCCATCATTGGTACTATTAATGGTTCAAAATAATGCTAACACTCAAGTTGAACCCCTAATTCTAGTTCTACAATCTAAACAGTAAACCACGAGATTCAAAAATTAAAAACGTGGGTAGGTGTTCTAGATTTTATGTAGAATTTCTATTTGAGTAGACTGGCATAGACAGACTCTGTTGCATTCCTCAATCTAGTAGCCATTTGTAAATCTCCTTGGATTTACTGGTTTGTCCAAGAATCGAAATACCAATATGAGTCCCTTAGTTTGAAAACCATCAAAAGTTCAAAAGTAAAAGTCTATATGATATCGTGAATATGAGAAAAGAAAATGCTAGAGTAGAAGAGGAGAGAATTAGGGGGTATGAGTTAGTGCAACTCTGTCATGTGATTGCCAAGACAAAATTTGACAGAATTCTTAAATAAAATAAAGAAAGATACAGAAGTAAAACCCGAGTGAACAAAATAATGATTGGCAAGAATGAAGAGGTTCATAAGGAGACCTGAGAAATTTTGAGGAAAATAATAAAGAAGTATGAGTATGATGTAGTTCCTCAAAGATCTCAAAAAAGTGTTTAAAAGTCTATTATGGAAGTCCTTGGGATGCCATCCTTAGGAGATGAACAAAAAATTGCAAAACTGGATGAACAAAAAACTGAACCTGTTGCTGCTGCAGATGTTCTTGATGACAATCAGTAGATTTCAGACTCTGGTGAAGCAGTTCAAGATCCTCCAGTGATGAATGTTGATTCAGAGAAGAATGCTAAGGAGTTTAGTAATGAGAAGGCAGAGGATGCAAAGATAGAAGAGGAGGAGAAGTATGAAGGCAACATTGAATAAGTTCATGTGGCAAGAGACACTCTGGAATATGACAAGGGCAAGAAAATCATTAGTGACACAGATCTCATTCAAGAGCCTATCAATCTCATTTCATTATCTTTTGCGAAAGCACTCAAGTTTGTAGCCTTAGCCTAAGCAAAAACCAATGAATACTTGTTGAATTCCCACACTAAGGACAATGAGCTTATATCTTTGGCTACAAGTTCTCTTGAGAAAATTTTATCGATATTCAAGTAAGACACACTTGACTCACCCTTCGATAAACTGTGAAGTATGCTTAAGGCAATAGACTTTCATTTTGAATCTCTTGAGAAAGCTAATGCAATGAGGTTAAGGACAGTTTTGAGAATGGTTGAAGGTGATAGGGTTAGTCTGATAGCTAGTGTGAAGGGCATTCAGGATACATTGAATGAAGGTGGAAAAATCTACAATTCATGTCTTCTATTGTCGAAGTTCACTATAGAGCTTGATAAGAAAATCAAAGAGTGTGAAGGACAACTGACCGGTATATCTCAGTCCTATTCACCCTAGGACATCTTTTGCAAGTAATTATGAAGCTTAGGTGATGGGTTTACTTGATAAAATCAAGATCCTGAATCAAGAAAAAGATAGAATAATTGGTAGAGTGGGTGAGATGAGGAACCTAATCACTCCCCGGTTGGATACTCTACTGAGTAGTCAATAGGATACCTTGAATGCACTGAATAAGAGTGTTCCTTTAGATCTCGAAGGAGCAGAAATGCATACGTACCTATTTAGTGCTCTGATAAAAAATTTGGAAAACCTAAAGAAAAGTTGGGATGATCACTTGCAGTCCTTGAAGACTATTTTTGCAAATATCTTCAATTTTTTGTAAGTTGTGTATACCCTTGTACATAGAATTCTGAGTGAATACCTACCTTTTCTATTGATGTAAAAGGGGGAGAGAGAGAGAGAGTGAAAAATGTTGTATATTCTCAGGGGGAGCCTGTGCCTATTGCATTTTTGTAGTTTTGAAATTTTGTAGTATATGACATTTTTGGTTTGACACGGTCATTTTTCACTAAGTGATGCCACCAATGCCAAAGGGGGAGATTGTTGGCAAGAGACACTATTTTGGAAGAGATAAGTGTGTGAGGATTTTTTAGTGGTTGTCATTGATGGTAACTCATATCAAAAGCATCATCTGGTATATGCAAATTCATTCTACTAGAAGTTTTGCTTAAGTCTGGAAAGTGGAACACAGTGTTCGGCAGAGTATGAGTACATTGAGTAGAACTCAATTTTTAGTGCACATTTTTGTTTTTGGTGGAAAAGGTATTCAATTTGTTGATTGGAATTTCTTAGTCCACAATCCTAGATTTCGGTGGTTGATTCTCATGCAAGATTAGTGCTCTGGTATCTGGTATTTCAGGTAGAACAAGACTATTCTTGTGTAGCATGTTATGTAGAATCTTTGAGATGATTTTGAGATGTTCAAGGTTATTGTGATGACTTATGTGTAGTGCAATTAATTTTTCTCTACATGTGTATTTGTAAGCGGATTGAGCCGATTTCTTGTTACACGTTTCATATTTTTTGAGCCGACATGTTGGTGACCTAATCAAGTATTGCAGATATATAAGACTGATCTATATGAGCATTTTGGTATTCGATGGTGATGTGAAAATATTGTATGAGCATCTATGCATAGTTTCATGTGCGTTATCTTTTGTTTTATGCTCTGGTATATGACAGAGTAGAGCAAAACAAAGTAGTGTGTTAGAATATTGGAAGAAGACTCTTTATACTTAATCAGAATTGCATTTTGGCATGTGTAGATGCTATTCATTAGTTTAGGCAATCAGTTATCATTTGTAATCATTTGTAGGACAACAAGTCCTTCGGGGGTTGTAGCCCTCTCTTTTGTAATTGAGCAGTGAGCTCTAGGCAGTGTACCTAAATGCATATGCATTCCCCTTGTCATATTATTATACTCTTGATCAAAATATTACAATATTGTGGGTCTTAATCTCACCATGATTTTTCCCTTTTTGGGTTTCCACATAAAAATTCTGGTTTTATGGTTTTGTGCTTGTTTGTATTGAGTTTCTACACTTTACTTTTATTCATTTGCATTCGATGGTTTAAGAATCAGTTAAATAAAGTTATAAATTGTAGAACATTGATTCGACCCCCCTCTCAGTGTTCATTGATTCCAACATGGGAACCTAGATCTCATGTCAGTTTGTGTTGGTAATTTGTTTTGTTTTTCGACCAGCAAGTATAAAAGGAGGTCTACCCCTCTCATTTCAAAGGGAACAAACAAATTCAAGATCATCTTACACTCTAGCAAATTTAAGTGAGCAAGCAATCAGTCTTCTATGAAGCATTGGACCAAAAGTAAAGTTGGGATTCAAGGATTGGAGATGACATTCATGTTCTATGTTTAATGAAGAGTATCTACATGAAACCCCAATTCCTTATGAAGACAAACAAAACTTCATTAAAAGGTATATCATTAGTGTTTCATATATTTTTAGCCTTTCCCTCAAAAGGAAAGCATTTCCATTACAATACTTCATTTATATTCCAATTTTATTTCATGGTTAATTCTAAAATTGGGGTTTGACCTAAGCAAACCCTTATTCTAAATAATTTTCCCCTTTTCATTGTGTGCAGGAACAAGTATAGAGTTGTGTTTTGGAGGATCGACTGGATTTGCAAAGACAAATAGGATCCCCTTTAGACAGTGAAAAGTTTGGAGGACTAAGGTTACCACCACCATGGTCTTGACAATTCGGACCGAGTTTTTTGGAACAAATCCAAACCTTCATCTACTACTCAGATCCAGGTTTGTGGATCCATTTAATGACTGTAGCTCACTATTTATGCATAATTGTTTCAATATTAACACATTTAGCCTAATTTCAACATCTTTAATTAATTCAATTAAATTCATAGGGAAAGAGAAACTCCATCTAGGAAACCAAGAATCCGATGAGAATCTAGATCTATCAAATTTCCTCTTTCCCTAATGTAATGGTCCTTTAAGCAAAAATTAGTGGTTTTACTATATTCCATGGTGAAACCCTAATTTTTCACCATTACACATCCTAATCAACATATTAGTGGAAAATTTTCCTGATTAACACCTTATCTAAACCCTGAAAATGCAAATTCGATGTAAGATAGACAAATGCTTAACAAATACACTAAATACAAGATAAATAAATCAAATATGTAACATTAGCATCATATGTACAACACTTAAGGTGAATGCACAACAAATTAAGCAAATGTGAAACATTCAAATATATGTGAAAAAAATTAAACACATGCAAAACATATATCAAATGCGACACTCAACCAATGATTGCAATGTGCAATCTACAAATGTATATATTATGCATGCATATGCATCACACTTAAGATTGACATGTCCTTGACCTAATTTTTAAAATGAAATTAATGCATCAAAACGACAAGGAAGTTACAATCACTTACCTTACCACATGCCCACATGCCAACTACTTATCGAAGGTTTGAAAGTTCGCTCCACGTGATGGTGCTCTTGTTAGATGCTTGCCATAGCTCTACATTGATCAACTATAAGGTTATCTTCTCTCTCCAAATTCACTAAGCTTGCAATGCATAAATGACCAAATGAAACCCTAAATTTATAGGTCAAGTCTACCCTAGAGGGGATGCCTAATGTACTAGTCATGGTCCCCTTTTACTCTTGAACCTTACAATTTGAACCCTATGAACTCTATTTTCATTGCCTATCATTCTTTTGGACTCCTATGCACATTTTCAATAAATTGATCTTCAAACCAAAAAAAAATCTTAATTACTCAATGGGGCACCACAATATTGTTGGAAATTTTTGTGCCAACCCTTGCAGAGATCAGTTCTGAGATTTCGGTGTGGCTAGCATGTTGTGTTAGTTAGTGTGACTAACACATCATGTTACCATACTCGGCAATGTTAGCTGCTTCTTTATTCTTTAGAAATACATAACATGAAGGTTATGTGAAGGTGCATAACACGAGGGTTAGTGATCAGAGCCAATAATTACACCAACATCAGTGTGACTAACACGCGGGTTAGTCACTCCTCGTGTTATTTGTATTGTGTGTTATTCAGTTGTGATGGGAAAAGGTTTTGGTCGCACAAGTTTTGTCCAACAGGTTTTGCTTGTGTGGGATGGCGGGGAAGGAAATGAAATCGGTTCCTTTCTTCTCCTGCATGGGCATAAGTTAATAAAAGTAATGCTTGCAGGGTAACACATGCAATGAGGAATTTCTTCCCCCCACCATCCCGCACCAAAGGAAATGACAAAAAAAGATAAAAGGTGTGGGGAGGAAGTCTTTTCCAAGCCATCCCGCAATGGGTTTTTGAGGAAACAGTTAGGTCATGCGAGGTAAGAAAAATAAGAGGAAGGTCATATGGCTTCCCCGCCATCCCATAGTAGATTTTTAGGGGCCAAGACGACCCTACGAGGTAATAGAATAAAGTGTTCCCTGGCACCCTGCATAGGTTTTCAATGTGCCAAGGGGGGTTTTTGGGGTAAGCAAGCAAAGTTATGCATATGCTTCCCCTGTATCTCGCATCGAACAAAAGCACAAAGAATTAACTATGCGGGATAACAAAAGACAATGTGAGGGTGTCTCCCTGCCATCCTGCGAGGAAAATATGAAGAATCAAAAGGCCTCACGTGGTAAAACAAAAGTGATGCTAATGTGCTACCTCGCGAAAAAGAAAAGGCACAACAAGATGGCATGCAGGGTAACAAAGGTAGAGGATGTGGACCTGGCCTACCATGTTAGATTTATGTGACCGTTGGATCTTCATAAAGGCTCATATCAATGACCATATTTTAAAGCTCAGTGAGCCTTAGCAGGGCTATGTGGAGAGATCTCGCACGTCCTTTTTCACGTGAATCTCTCATATCAACAATCGATTTTCAAACTTGCAAGGGTCATTGGCATTTAACCTCTGTGCAGGGTGGTTGACAACCTGATGGTCGATGTCCCTTTTTCTAACCACCAGATTCTTTCAGCATTATTCCAGACATGACTCTTGCAGTCAATTCCAGACGCTACCCATACACATGTTCAATGTGATATGAAGACTTTTGTGCCTGCAGACGTCATCCCAATGCATTCAATCGCAAAGATATCTTCCTTATAGGGATATTTTGCTTTTCCCCATGCTGCAAAGGACTACTTTCAAAGCCGAATCCAACATGCCATCAGATCATCCTTGATCTGATCTTCCTCCTCTATTTTGTAACCTAACCTTGGCTCGAGTTAGGGTTTCTTAACTACAATCATCTAAGTTATGCCTAAGCTTTAAAGGAAATTTTGTAGCCCTATTTAGGGATCTTCTTACTTTTCTTTTCCAGAAAACTTATGTTTCTCTGCACTTGTTAAAATTTACTTTGTCTTCACATGAATAGAAATGCCCATTTTGCCTTTATTCAACTCTTACAACCTATATAATGTTTTACCTTTTTGTCTAAATGCATTTTAGTTTCTTTCCTTAGCATAGGTGAGTGTGTTGATCCACTGTAGATGTCAACTATGAACTGAATCAATTCATCCTACTATTTTGCAATTTCCAACCTTCACTCTACATTTTGGAAGCTAATTAGAATAGAATCTTGTGCATGCCTTGGGTGGTTTTATTTGTGTTTTGTGCAGCTACAGGCAGGGAAGATCACTTTCAGTCTAGGTGCAAACCTTATTTCCCCTCTTTCAAGCATCCCCTCTTTCTCCCTTTTCCCTATCAAACCAATAGAATAGATATTTCAGTGTTGGGTTAGTCCAACACTTGCACTCAGATTGGAAAGGAAGTCGACCTTCTCTGGAGACTCCACCTCACTTCTGCAAGTCCCACACTTGGGAGGTTGTCTCCACGTTGCACAAGGTTGATGATCAAGGTTGTTCATCAAGCGGGTTCAACTTTTATGACAACAAATACCTTGTCACCATTGGCGCATACTCGAGCAAAATTTTATAAATTTTCTTTGAAACAATTCTCAAGGTCACATTGTTTCAAAGAGGGACAATATATAAACACCTAAAATTGTCCCATCCCTGTGAACACCAATTTCACTAATTAGTCATCCTTATTAATTTTAATTATTTAATTAATTTAACTTTATTTTTCTAAATTAACTTCATCGTTCTTTGTTCAAATTCAAAATTCCCTTCATTCCTATAATTAAATAATTTTTAGCTATTTAATTATTCAATTTTCTTCTAATATTAATTAATATTAATTAAATTATTTTAATTAATCCCCTTTCACATACTTTAATTAAATAATATTTTTTGTTTAATTAAATCAATTTCTATTATCTTTCTATAATTAAATAATTATTTGTTAATTATTTAATTTACTAATTATATCCTTTCGAGATTAAATAAATTTCTTGATTTATTTATTTCCTCTTACATATCAAATTTTATTTTCCTCCAAATTAAATGATAATTTCATCTATCCTCCTACAACACATGTTTAAAATGACTAATTAGCCTCTTCTCTCTAACTGCTACTGACTCTCAATTCCACTAGCCACATTTCTCCCCTAACTCATCAATCACCTTTTTCTAACTAGTCAATCAATCCACCTTTATTGAAATCAAATTTTTTATATAACTTCTCTATCCACTAACTAAGTCAATCAACTAAGTTAACTCACCAATCAGTCTCAATCATATGAGTGATCATCTCCCAGCCAACTTGTCTCAATGATCCTCCACCAAATGTTGATCCTTCTGTTTAACTCTTGATCTTGATTGTCAATTCGATCTTAAAAATTTATAAATCAATCCTCATTTTCAATCATGAAAAACTACAATCTTTGAATTCATATGTTATCAAACTGGAAGAATTGTATCTTGCACAACACAAGAAGGAGAAAAGCATTGGAGGCACCCACATGATTTCAAAACTTTGGTTTGCATTTATTTATTGGGCTTATGTTCATTTGTTGAATTCATTTGCTTCCTTCATTGTTTACAATTGGTGATTTTATTATAGATTTTGAGTTAGTGGTTGCTCCTATGGTCTTTCACCTTCCTTTCTTGTTTTCTAGTTGTTACATATATCATTAATAATTTTCTCAATAAGTTCCCTAATGGAGACATGAAGCATTGAAGAATTATTGTTGATTTTGCTTCTAAAATATACCTCCCCTATAGGGATTGTTTGGTGTGAAAAGAGCATATGCTAGACATTGAAAAAACCAACCATAACATGCTCAACATAATACAATGTTGGTTTTAATGTGCATTCTAAACAAAGATATGATGGACATGGTCTTAGACATATAGAACAAGGATTAAAGTCCTGATTGGTCTCACACCTCAATATTATATAGAGGGCATATGATTCACTGTATTTCCTTTTTCCCCAACTCTTCATTCATTACCTCTGAAACCTCCTTCACATGACATGGGAATATTGCCTAATGAATTTTCCTCTTTCTAGAGAAGATAAAATCTAGCTAAGAATCTTAAGAGATAACATGATTATCCTTCCCCATTTAAAAGATTGAAAATCTAAATGAGGTTACCACACATTTCTTTTTCTATGCATGTATCATCTCATGAATGATCATACTACTAGTTATTGTAGAGCCTTTAAGATAGAAAAACTCCTTAGTATTGGTATCATTATTATAACAAGTGATATTTGACTCCTTCATTTGCATTATAGTGTAATTGAATAACATTTTTGCCTATTATGTTGCTCCTCATTATTTCAGATTTTCATCTCACCTTTTGGGGGCTCATTTTCATTCATGGTGTACAATTTCATGTGCAAACATACTTGGGTAAAAACATAATATCCTATGATATAATTATTCTTTTGCATACACTGGGGAGTAATAGTAGTGTGGTGGTGTGGGGGCACCAAGGCCATTATTGGCAAAATGATGGTCAAAGGGGTAGTATATAGGTTTTATCATGTCAAATTAATGTAATAAGGTTATAAGAGGTCATTTACAATGTTTTTAGGCCATTGGGATTTATTATGGCCAATGATGTAAAAAGTAAATTGTTGTCATGTTGTCAATGCAATGTTGCAAAAGTGTAACTAGGAGGTCTAGTGGTAGAATTTAGGTGATTTGAGTCATTTTGTGTGTAATAATGTTGTTATGAACCATTTATAAGGTGTGTAAGGTCATTTAGGGGTTACATTGCAAATATTGCACAAATTGTCAAAAAATGTAAAAAGTTGTCTTTACAAAGTTGTCAAAGTTGTAAAGTTGCAATTAGGGAGATGAAGAGTCATTTTGAGTAAAAAATTTTATGGGTTGGTTATATTTGTTTGGAATTTTAAAAAATCCTTTAAATAATTGTAATACATTGACCTATTAGGGTTTGGAAGGATGGAGTAATGAAATGAATAAAAAAATCATTGGTTTTTTATGTTTTAACTGTATTTTTGCTGCTCTAAGGACCTATACGTATGGACTTGTAACAGCTGTGTAATGATGTGTGATAAATTGGTATGAGTATTTTTATGAATCTACTTCAATATGGCATTGGTCTCATGCATTTTCATTAAGTATTTTGAGAGCTATGATTATTTTATTGACAACAACTTTCCTGATTTCTCTATAACAGTCACGTAGCAACATTTTATATGGTTATGTACAGATGGTATGTGATTTGAAACTTATATGTATGGATAGGAGAATGCATTATATTTCTTCTAGCGTTGGTTTGATTTCATTTCATCAATTATCAAGGGAGATATGAGCAAATTACTAGAAGTGGATCTAAAATTCCAGCAAACAAGGGTTTTGACACAAAAATGGTGATAAATTCTCATTCCAACGTGGTAAAATTCTAAATATTGGTGAAAGGTTATTTTTCCAAGCCCTTTCAATGTTCCAATTGGTTTAAAAGTAGAAACTCAAGTTTGGAAGGAGAAAAATGATGCCCTAGGCGGGTTACTCTATGTGTTTGCCTTGTTGATAGGCTAGAAATGAGTGTTTCATAAATTGATGAATAGGTGATGGTTTCAAACCTTGGAGATGGCTAGATTAGGCCATTTATGCCATGTAGAGAGTGTGTGAGAAGACTATTGATTGAGATAAATTATGCTCACTTTGTGACTAGTAGGGCTAATAGACAAGAGGACTAGTTTATGGAGGAAGGGGCATGATTGGGTCTTTGAGCCCATTGTTGTGAAATATGCCATATTGGTATTTATGTGTCTTCAAGATTGATTATTTCCACCCCCTTTTATTTCATTGTGTGGAAACACACATCCTTTATCAAATATAATATTCCCTTGGGTAGATGTGTATCCTTGACAATGATCTCTTCCTCATTAATTAAAGATGTATCTTTTATAAAGATATCTTCCCTCTATAGAAGTGTATATCCTCCATAAGGATCTCCTTCTTTCTTGGAGGTGTTTATTCTTCCAATTATCTCCTTCTCTCTTGAAGGCATGTATCCTTCATATGGATATATTACTCACTTGAAAACATATCTTTTATGATGATCTCTCCTTGAAGATGGGAGCGTGCATCCTTCATTCAGAATCTACTCTCCTTGATTTTGTGAAGGTGAGTATTATTGATAAGGATATCCTTCCACCCTTTATTTTGGAAAGTGTATCCTTGTTTTAGGATCTCCTTTTCTTATTAAGGTAGATGCCCTTAGACAATGACTATTTTCCCTCCATGTACCTTTTGGTAATTATATATCCTTGATAAGGATTCATTTACTCTTGTTGTACAACATGTGTCCTTTATGGAAATCACTTTCTCAATTGAAAGTGTGCATCCTTCCTAGTTTGTAGGCATGAATTATTATTTAGGATATCTCCTTGGTGTTGGTGTGTATCCTTGATGTAAAACTTTCTCTTATCCCTAATATATCAACATAGTAATATCCAAGTAACATCTTAAGGGCCCATATGATCCATTGTGTTTCTTGTTTTTTTCATCTATTTACCCTCAAAGCATCGTGGTGTTGTGTTGCATAATGACCCCTCATGCATTGTTATTATTCCTTCTCTAGAAATTTTTCTAGGACATGACCTTTTCTTTATCATCTAGTATAGCATGTTTTGCTAATTTAATTATTTCTTGCACTTATTGTCATGTAGCATAACACACAGGTCTTTCTAGCCAATGATATCCATACGACTCGTCCTAATCTTCTAGCATAATATAAATTGCTAGCTTGATCCCTTTTTGAACATGTTTATGCTCCCTAAGCTATTGTTCATCTAGTATATCATGCCTTGTCATTTTGATTGTTGTTGTCATTTACACTCCTTAAGGCATTTTTTCATTGAGTATAGCATAGATTTCTAGTTTGATGATTGTTGTTGTTTATGCTCCTAGAGGCATTGATCTCCTAGTATAGTGAGGTTTTCTAGTGAAATAATTTTAATACAATACATAGATCACCCAACATAACACAACTTGTTGGTCAATGGAATTCATGATCTCCATGGCCCCCTAACATAATACAACTTGCTAATTGATGGACCATGGATTCTCCTCTCATCCTAATGGTGTATGCTCTTGTCTCTTTCTAGAAGTTCACTTGTGCTTTTTTAATATAATTATAATAATGATACTTAATGGTTGAAATAATCATTAAATTGAGATTTCTTCAACTACTTGACTTAGAGCCTTTTTTTTGTACTAATAATTTGGTTTCCTTCTCTTTTGTATTGCTTTGTTATGTCTTTTGTTTTGTTTTACATTTTCTTTGTGAGCATATCTTTCTTTGGATGTTCTTGTGTTAGTTGATAAAATCCTAAGCTCGGGGGCTTTCTTCTCTAAATATTGTGTCATCCTATCCTTAGTTTGTCTTGTTCTCGATTACTCTCTCTACTTGACCACACGTATGAGTGTAAGTTCATACTCTCACTAAAGTGAGGGCTATATGTAGAGTCATAAATTACATCCCTTTATAATTTCACACTTTGATTAGCACCTACTTTAGTGTGCTTTTTCTTATATCATTTTGTCATTTATTATATATGTTGCCCTATAATTTCTTTATTAAACCCACAACTTAATTATCAAAAAATGTTAATTCCAAGACTACATCCTATATTTTGGGCCCTGACACATTATTACCCCTTTTTTGGTCTCTTTATGAGAGGATTTGGGTGTCTTGTGCCCTAGTCTCTCCAAAAAGGGCTCAATTTAAATATTTGTGAGTGTGGGCCTCTGTCATTTGTGATCTAGTCTCAATCCTTGCATTTGATTTTTGATTATCAACCTACATTCAAATATACCTAGTGATCCCTATATAAAGTACTTATTCTATCATTAATAAGGTCTAAGAAATTCTAAGTGATCAAGCATGCACTACAATTCTATGTTATCAATCTATGAAACAAGAAATTGCAACCATTCTACATTCAAGTATATTTCATGTTTTTCTTTTATGGATATCATGTTCTTGCATTAACACTTGCAGGACTTGTCTAAGCAGCATTGCATCACTCTTCATATAATTCAAGTGATTTGACATTCAACAATGACTTTAACCAATGCGTGCAAACATCCTCTCTTTTGAACATATGTGGAAGCCATTTTCATCTATTTTGTCGTGTTGAATTATTGTTATACCATCAATAGTGCCATTGGATGCATAAGTAATCCACAAAGGTTGTTCTTCTTTTGCATTGATTTTAACTTCCTTGCTGACACCCTTGGATCATACATGATGTGATCTTTCAAAATAACCTTGTTTTGTTATTTCTAACTCATTATTGTTTGATAAATGCAAACATTCCTTATCTATTTCAATCATTTATCTTATCTAATTAAGATTATTTTCAAATTGAGCAATGACTTGATTCAATCTATTCTTACATATATATTATTATTGTATACACCTAAAAATGGTCTGAAGATAATTAATTAAATAAGCAATTATTTAATTAATCCTCCTTCCCAATTTAATTTAATTCATTATCAATTTGATTAAATTCCCCATTCTACTTATTAATAAATCTAAGGATTTATTTAATAAGTTCATTTCAATAGTCCCCTTTGATTAATTAATCTAAGTTAATTAATCCTCCTCCCATTTGATTCATTTCTTCTAATCCCCTAATTAATTAAAACAAATTAATTTATGAGTTTGTTGAAAGTTAATTAGCCTTTTCCTATTATTTGAATTTTTAAATTCAAAATTTCACACATGCCTCCTAACTTCTAACCACTTAACCTGACCACCCCCTGACCTAACCCATTCCAGCTAATCTTGGGTTTAGCTAACCCCATCATAACCTCCTCATCCTAACCTCCTTATCCTAACCTCCCATGGGTTGGATATTCTCCCCTTGAGACACATGGCACTTATGCCACATGTCTCCTCCCTTGGACACTTGCCCTCTTGTGAGCAAGATTCCTTGACACTTGTCACCATGAAGATGAAAGTGTCCCTCCCTCCGACCTCTTCTCCAACCTCCTCAAATTTGACCCTTGATATCTTCAGAGTCAATCTTGACCGTTGATTCCTGCCACCTCACCCCTGGCCTTGGAAATCCTATAAATATCCCCCATTTTGGAGCACAAAGGATCCCATCTCATCTCATTTCAAGCATTTTTATTATAGGCATATAATTTTTAGGATTCTAGTTTAAGCATTGTTATTATAGGCTATTGCATCTTAGATCTAGCTTAATTTGATCATCTTCTAGTATAATTGCTTAATCATATATCATAATCAATCTCTCATCTAGCTTAATTGCATCTATCATATAGCATAATCAATGCATAGAATTAGCATAATTAGCTTCTTGGATCAATCTAGTTTAATCATGCATTTATCTAGCTTGCACATCATATCATTTTAAATCCTCCATCTTGGTGTGGTCAAGTCACTGGGATTGCTCATCTAGATCTAAGAGCAAATCCACACTAGCATCTCTTAGGAGGCGATAGGTCATTTTGTCATGGTTTATCTTTCATTTGATTTCAATTTTCTAACCATGCTTGTAATGATCTATTGAGTGTTTGTGTTGCAGCTACAGGTATCCTACTTCACACACATGATATTTTGGTGCCCACCATGGGGAAAGAAATCTAATTCATTGGCCTCTTGCATCATTAAAATCTTCAATCTCACAGGTTTCTATTTGTATCTGCTTCAGAATCTCGTACGAGTACCTTTACAGAACCATACGAGTTTCTTTGTGCACTTGTGCAGGTTTGTGGGAATACTCATACTATCAGGTGAACATACTCATACAATTTTCTACTTCTGTCGTTTCAAAACATATTGCATTTTAGGGTTTTTGTACTTGAAATTTGATATCACTAATGCTAACCCTAGTCTGTTGGTGAGTTTTCTAGCAGCCTAACTGGTTTTTACAAGATGATTGTCGAAGATTACACTTTCCAAAGATTCAATTACTCAAAACAACATGATTACTAATGTATTTGTTTTACAGGTTGCCTAAGGGAACTCAACCAAACTTTGCATCTTCTTAATTTTTTCTAGGCACACTTAATTTGCTATTGGTAAATGAACAATATTGTTTTCTATGCTTGAGTAGTTGTCTAAAAGTTAGGAGAGTATGCTCTTGTCCGTATGGACAATCAAAAATCTTGACCCTTAAAGTGCTTCTATGTTTGAGATTTGAATATCTTTAGCAGGTCTGTCACAGTGAGAAAAAATAATCACCCTGTGAGAATGACCCAAGTGAGCACAGCTAGACCTAAACTTTCTGACTCACTCTAAAAAATAGGCCTCTCAGGATTAAAGTCTCAGAGGATGGGATTATTTGAGTTTTCTCTTTGGAGATCTCTCATATCAAACATTTAGTAGGGCGTCACAGTCTCAATCACACTTGCATGACTACTTTTTGTTTTAGTACCTTGTTCGGTTATAGGCCTCAATCGCTCTTGTGCGACTACAAGGGGTAATTCCAAACAGAAATCCTTACTATGAACCCTAAGATAGAAGCTACTTGATTCACCTCCGAAAGGGGGATAATCTTTGTGCAAGAGAGATAGTAACTCTCCCAAGACACTTGCCATATCATGCCCCCATTAGTGTTTGTAGTCGAATAATACGACATTGAGAATCCATTGCGTGAGACTCAGCAGTCGCATTCTGATTAGCTATTGGGCATGTACCTAAGTTTGCAAGAAAATGTTTTCTCTCTCAACCAACTTTTAGGATTTAGCATGTTGTGCTTGAGGTCACTTATCATATCGTGTGTTTGTTATGTTTTCATCCCTGAAATAGAAACTCAGACATCTAAACTGGAAAACATAATCAAAACATCAAACATCATTGATAAAAAATCTATCAAAGCTAAAATTTTGTCTTTGCTCTGTCCTCAGTAGTACAAGTTTTCTAGTTTGTCGTACAAGAAAGCTAGTTTATCGCCCTGTTTTGTGTTAATTGTCAGACAAGTCAGATCAGCAGAAGATTATTTGTTATCAGTTACCATTTGGTTTTGTGTTTATTGTCATACAAGTTAGATCAGTAGAAGATTATATGTTATCAGTTGTTGTCTAGTTTTGTGTTAATTGTCGTACGAGATTATGCCTTTGTCGTATGGGTCTATATGAATTGTCATTTGGGACTGTGTAAACTATCGTACAAATTTTTGTCTCTGTCAGTCCAGAGCTGTCTTATTACATGTCTTTTCTAGATCTGTCATGTTTGCTTGGTCAATTTAGAGTGAGCATATACACCTAATATCTTTCATTTTGTGCTTAGTTTGTCTTCTTAGTTTGCTCGGTTAAGTAATCTTCTGTCAAAACGGATTCTAGAGCTAGACATCCCAAGATTTTCAAGTATTCATCTTCAACAAGTTCAAGATCTAAAATCTCAAAGTGCATCATCACCTCTTTGATAAACTAATCACTCAAAACATAGTTTCTCATCTGGATCTATCAACCTTTATCATGAAACTACAATGTTTGATCAGGATAACCTTGTCCCATATCATAGGATATACTATTCCTATTGGACTTGGTCTTATCAAAATCATCATCATTGCACTCCAACCAAAGATCGAAAAACTTACAAACTTACAAATACTTGAATTATCTTTTCATGTCATATCACTCTATCATATCTACATTGACAGTCAGTCACTTCTCGAATCACCTCTTAGACAATCGAATCCTTGCACAATATTCAACACACGTGTATGCCTATTTTAACTAGAGTACAGAGACATAAGATCATAGAAATAGAAATAGAAACATTTGAAATGACTAAATATTACAGGAACATGGAACACCAAAGCGAAATACAAGAACAAGACATAACAGATCAACATATCAGATAAATCAAACAAGATCCTAAATTCGATAAATTTATGGAGAAAATATTGGAGGGAGAAAAAGAAAAATACTTCCTAATGTTAGCAAAATCCAGTGCTACACCCCCAATATTTTGATGTGAGCAATTTAGGATGAAAGAGAAGTGACCCTTTCCATGATAACGAATGACATGAGGAGATTTTTGGTCACAAAAAGGATGACACGTCAATTCTTGATAACATAAGAACTAATGAGGAAACTTTTGTTCCTAAAAGGGATGACGTAGAAATTTTCAACAAGACTAAATCTAATGAGAACATGAGAAAGAGTCGAGATGATATAAGAAGAGATCAAGATCATACTAGAATGCAAACTCGTGGTTATACAAGAATAAACCATGTTTCTTACACAACAAATATAAATGCTACAAACATAGATTCAAGATATGCAAAGAGGAACTGTTAGAAGATACTCGCTTCAAGAAATTTGTCCTTACCCATTCGATAGAAATCTAAACATGATACCATTTCCTACAGGTTGTGAAACTCCTCGATATGATAAATATAATGGAAGTGTTGATCCCCAGGATCAAATACGAGAATTTTGCATGATGAGTATGGAGTTTTCACATGAGGATACATACTTGATGAGATTATTTCCGAAGAGCTTAAGTGGACTAGCTATGGAATGGTTCTCCAAACTTCCACTTGGAATTAGATCTTTCGCAGAATTGGTGGATAAGTTTGTTTCACAATACTCTTACAATATTCAACATGAGGTCACAATGCTAGACCTATGTAATACTAAACAAAAGAGTGGAGAACCTTTCATGATGTTTCTACAAAGATGGAGATAGTTAGCTTCACAATATCCTCGTACGATGCCAGAATATGAGAAAATAGACATATTCATTGAAAACCTAAACAAACAAATGAGCTATCATCTAAAAATGCAATGCCATCAAAATTTTCAAAAGATGATTGATAATGGAATCAGAATGGAGGAAGCTATGGTAAAGAATGGTGAGTTGAAGCTATACAAAGAAGGAGTTAATCCTCCTAACAACAATACTAGCAACAACAACAATGATAAGCCCAAATTTTGGAATAGAAACCAAAATATCGTCAATGATGGGATAGTGGATAATAAAAATATAAAACCAAAGCAACCGGTTTTCAATTTATCCCATCACTTAGCAATGGCTCAACAAAACAATAATCACCAAAAATCAACTTTCAACAATTTCTTTCGAAGGAAATTTACAAACATTGGTGAACCACTGGGGGTCAGCATTAAAGACGCTTCTCGCAAACAAATTGATTACTTTGCCAGAAGGAAGAAAATTTGAACCTTAAGTGAAACCCTCTTGGTGGAATGACAACCATTATTGCAATTTTTATCGAAACAAGGGACACCACACGGATAATCGTCAGCGATTGAAACATGTCATCCAAAATTTTATTGATAATGGAGTGATAACTGTGGATGGACATACGAAAAATGAATCTCATATAGCTTTCAAAACTCCGCTTCCTAACCATGAGAAGGGTGAATCATCAACATCACATAATGGTAAGCATAAAGAAAAGGTGAACCATGCTCATGCATATGACAATATGGTAAATGTAAGTGTAGTTAAAGAAAAACAGCGTCAAGAACCTGATCATGCTATCACAAGAAGCAAAGCCAAATTTGTTTTGTCAAGTCCTACAACTAACACGTCATCCACTTCAAAACAATACAGTCTAGTGGATCAACTACTAAAAACTCCCACTCAAATATCCATCTTAGAAATTTTAAAGCTTTCACCTGCACACAAGGAGATTCTTGAAAGAGCATTAGTACATACAACAGTGTCCAAAGATCTTGATATAGATCAATTCCAAACCATGGTGGAACATACAACAGTGTCCAAAGATCTTGATATTGAGTCTTGTCCGTGCTCTAGGTTATTCTGAAGATGTAGTTGATCCCCGGAAAAGGATCACAATCAAAGCATATGATGAAGAAGAGTGTTCCTCTAAAGGAATTGTGGTATTACCCATTAGAGCGGGACCTTTGCAAAAAGACACAACATGCCAAGTTCTAGACTTGGATTTATCATACAACATACTTTTGGGAAGACCATGGATACATGGAATACAAGCTATTCCATCAACATATCATCAGTACCTAAAATTTCAATACAATGGGTAGGAAATCACAACCTCAACAAATCCATTCCAGTACTGTAGTAATCTGAAACCGGCTCAAGAGGTCATTGTTCCTCATTATAGGGAGGCATCATCCTCAAACACACAATCCAAGGAAAAATCATTTCCCTCAATTTTGTCGAGTGTGGAAAAAAAAATGCAACTAAGAGATCAAGGGAACGAAGAATATTCAATGTCATAGTTACCACTTTCTTCTAAATCCTATGGAAACCCATCAAACTCTAAACAACAATCAACTATGAAACATCTTCCAATATTTCATGGAGAATTTGTTAGTATTGGGACCTTATCAGAGGAAACATAGAACAAAGATGTGCTATAATGGCTATACAAGGATGAAGAAGTCCAACAAAAGATCAATAGTGTCAGAATACCTACAAAAAAATATGGAAAAGGATTTAACATCCTTCAGAAAATGGGATACACTAGAACGAGTCATGTAGGAAAAAGAATAGAAGGTATCTCAAAACCTATACAACCTCATACTCAACAGGCTACAGACAAATCGGGCTTAGGGTATGGACAAGTTACTCTATAAGAAAACACATCTTTTTGCCAACAACAAGATGAACATGATAACAGACAAGAACAACTTGCAATTGAAAGGGAAGAAACATCTGCCGAGCAACGAGAACAAACAAATATGAAATGGAAAAAGAAGAAAGTGTAGACGTATAAAAATGACCACTTTCCTAAATGAATATATAATATTAATTTTAACCTCATTCCTCTATTTAATTAAATTATTCACATTCATCCATTTAATTAAATGAATTACCCAATTTATTTAATTAAGTTCAACTAAGCCTTTCATAGCCTTTAATTAAATAAATCTCTTTATTTAATTAATTCCCCCTTTCCCCCTTTTAATTAAATTTACATTTAATTAAATTAGTCATTACAAGTAAATAAATCTAATTTATTTATTTTAAATTCCTCACTTGTATTTATGCAAGTTGCATCTATTTTTGTTGGAATAAAGTAATTTATTTTAATTAAAATTCCCCTCCATCCACTTGCATTCTCCTACATTTCCCACTTGCCTCTCTAAACCCCCTTCTAGATTCTTCTAATCACTTCTAAATTAGCCTAATTCATCTCCTAAATATTGTCACATCCCTAAGCAAAGGGAAGTCACTTCTCAAACTCTCAAAGTCTTTGAAAACCATTAAAGGCTTTATGTCTTCAACAATTTAACCCTCAAAGTATTCCTAACCATTAATGGTTAAACTCAACCTTCTTACATGATTAGAGGTTTTCTCTCTAACTCAACCCTCATCTAACCCAAGGGTCTCATCAAGCATTCATTGCTTTGACCATGGTTATCCCTTTAACCCTTGCACAAGAGTTTACCCCTTGGATAAAAGCTTTATCCAATGGATAACCTTAACCTAACCTTAACCCTTACCTCCTAAGGTAACCATGAGGTCTTCTCAAGCATTTAATGCTTCTTACATCTCCTCTTGAGCAGTCTTATGTTGACAATTATCACCATTTCATTGGTGAGAGTTGTAAACATGGATTGATAGCTTTCAATCCTGGCCCTTGACAAGATCATCCAATCTTGACCATCCATTGCCCTGTTTTTCCTATAAATAGAGCCCTCCTTCTATCATTTTCATATCCAAGTCTTTAGTATCTAACTTATAGACATTTTGCTAAGCATCTAAATTTCATACATCTAATCATTTTTAAATCAAGCATTTAACCTATTTTTGAATAGAAATCATCTTAATAAGCATTTCTATTATCATAGCATTCTCATATTAGACTAGTATATCATGTTAAGATAGGTTTTACTAATCTTTTATCTCATCATTATATCCATTCTAGTTTAATTCATAGTAGATTTAATATCATGCATTCATGTTAAGTTGATCAATATCCCTCGTTCTCATAGTTGTCATTCCTAAGTCACTTTGCTCAGTGATCTGAGAGCAAAGGCATTGGCTTGAGGGATCTTGTGAGATAGAGAACAATGGAACATCCCTTGGGGAGTTGAGCCATTCAACATAGCTCCATAACTTGGCCCAAGAGTCCCATTGGTGTGTGGACTTGTCTAGAAACCGGAATTTACATTTCATCGCACCACTTTTCCCACACACATTTATGGCGCCCACCGTGGGGTAATACCCCATAAATAACATCATTTTTTATGCAGGAGTAATATTGCAGGTACACGAAAAAGCTGAGTTAGCGTGTTGGAGCCTTCTTTTAGCGCATCAAAACCATTTTGTAGCGCATGTTGCTCATTGTTTAGCACATTAGACCCTAACATTAGCACATTGAGTAGTTAGAATAGCGCATGACACTTCTACTAGCAATAATAAATCATAGCGCTTTAGAGCATCAGTCTAGCGCATCTAGGGATCATCTTAGCACATAGGGTCTTTTTTGTAGCACTTCTGTGCATTTCTGTAGTGCATTCATGCAATAGTGTAGTGCATAGAGTTAGTAGGGAAAACACACAAAAAATTGTAACTGAGGAAAATTATTTAGGCTTGTGTAAGCCCACACTAACATTTGATCATTGACTGTGTGCAGGTTTTTAATCTTTTTATGCAGGGGAAGGAGTTAGTTTAGCAACTTTAAAATTCTTTTTTTTTTACTTGCTTGAGAAGTTGGTTAAAAAGAATTCATTCTCCCTTTTATGAAAAGTTAAAATAAACCTCACATTTCATTTTGGAGTACATAAAAATAAACATCAGACTTCCTTTTGGTGCTTAAAAAGAAAATTCATCTTTCTTTATTGCAAAGTAAAAAGAACAACAAAAATCACTTTTTGCTTTCCTACAAGATTAGAGAGAACACACTTCATTTCGGAAGCTCTAAAAAGAACAAGCTAACTTAATTTCTGCAAAGCTTAAAATGAACCTCACCTTCCTTTGGTGTCTAAAAGGATCAATTTTATTTTTGCAAAGGTAAAAGAACTTCATTTTCAATTTTAGGCAAGGGAAAAGAGAGAAAGCTTTCCCCTATCGACTTTACATTTTGTTGACCAAATCACAATTTACTTTATTGACCAAGTTTGATTCAAAGTTTGTGTTGAAAATGCACACTTTGCTATTAAAGGTTAAAAAGAACCCCATGTTTTTTGGAGCAAAATCTCCAAATAGAGGTTAACAAATAACTACTTTGAAAGGTTAAAACGAACTTGAGTGCTTTGTCTCGAAATTGGAAGGTATATGTTCTCCCCTTAACTGGGTGACCAAAAAACCAAACCACTCTTATGTTTTCTTCATTTCAAGCACTTAATTCCTTTAGCAGGTCTGCCCTCCCGAATTGCTCTTAGAGCGCCATTTAAATGGTCGGTGAGAGGGGAATGACCTAAGTGGGAAATGACTTTATCACCAAGAGTTCCAACCCACTATAATCAAAAGTGGAGGTTGACGAAAGTCCCTTCAACGGTTTTGCCCAATGATTAGCCTTCCCCCAATAGCTTTACGATACGTAAAGCCTTTGTTCTAAAGGTTGGGAAGCCTCCCAAGGGATTTTATTACTAAAGACCGAACAGAAAGTCTAATTACGAACTTGAGCAATAGAAACCTTGAGCCGAGTCAGTATCCAAACATCTTCAATATCATAGTGCAAGGGTGGGGAAGAATCTGCCCCCAAGATCATTCACCATATATCTCCCAAGATAACTACCCAATTGTGAAGCAATTCACTTTGGGTTAATTTCAGGCAAAAGGCAAAAAAATGGGTGCCCCTAAGGGGGTGACACGATTGTTTGAGCTGATGGAGTATCGAGACTATTGGGCTATGGTATTGTTGATGACCCTTGAATAAAGAGTCTATCTAATTCGTCTTCTTTGTATCCAAACCTGTCAAAACATTGGGGATTTGAACACATCCTCGCAAAACATACACTATCTGTTTAGCATAGACAAAATTGGTTATCTCTTTCATGTTGGTTTTTCAAGTTATGTTTTCAAAAAATCATCCATCAAAAACAAACAAGTGTTGAAAAATTCCAAAAAAGCTTGAAACAGAGCAATCAGGACAGTTTAGCACGTAGGAGCAACTTCCTAATGCATCTAGAAAATTCTCTAGCGCATGCCAGCCAAATCTTAGCACTTTTATCAATCAAAATAGCGCATAATAGTTGTCATACTGGTAAATATTTCACTAGCACTTTTGGATACCATATTAGCACTTTAGAGCATCAACCTAGCGCATTGGGAGTGAAACTTAGCGCTTTTAATCTAAATTGTAGCGTGTATTTAGGACATAATAGTGCGTAATCATCCCAGTCAAAACAAATTTCAAAACTTTGAATTAGTGTGTGACATATGCAGCTTAGCACATAAGGATCATTTTGTAGCGCATCTAGATCATAACTTAGCGTGTACGGTCTCTGGCTTAGCGCATAGTTAAACTCAGAAAACCAAAGAGCAAATCAGACCTTTTGAGAAAATTTTATCAAACTTATTGAATACCCTTTCAGGTCCTGTATCGAACTCATTTATCATAATTCAAGTCTAAACATCAGAAAAATCAATTCCAAATCAAAGCAAGGATCCTTAGAATAAAAATTGTTGAATCTAAAACTAGCTAGAGATAAAACTTTATCCAATCAAAAATAGGTAGTACCATCACATTGATCAAAAGGTCCACCATTTAAATAGATTCTATCAAACAAACAACATACCAAGTTTAAAATCTTAAGTTGTCAAATCAAGTTTATATATCGGGAGACTCTTATCCATATCATTTGACACACTTTGTCATGGGGGCAAATCTAAACCTCTACTTGATAAAGTAAGCTTGAGTTTTTCAAACAAAGTATCTCAATCCAAAAATCAAAGGAAACCATTGATCATTCGTGTATGACCACTCCTCATATTTTGATAAGAGCAAGTCTTCATCACAAAACTGAGTTGAAGAAGAGACAACCTAGTTCTAAAAAACTTGCCAAACCGAATAAGTTTCTCTATATTAATTGCCAACTTTTTAAATCACATCGCACATTCTTATGTCATATGCGATTATATCTTCAGGGAAAATAAAATGAGTTTGACAGAGAACCCTTAAGAATTAGAGCTTACATTCTGAAAGAAACATTTAACCAATGCTTGAATCATGGAGGAAAGATTAATCCTGCTTTATTCCCACAAATCTGCATCACTTATAACGTATCTCGATTTGAACCACCAACCCCTAAACAAGAAGAAGAAGAGTTTGTCCCCTTTGTCATAGAAAGCTTCTACTAGATGCCCACTGTCACTCGCTCTCAAAGAAACAAGCAAAGCAAGCCACAACCAGAGTCAAGTATAGGTCATAGATTATCAAACCCTTTCGATTACACTAATCTGGGAGATACTGAAATCACTGAGGAACTTCTCCAAGAATGTCAAGAAAACCCCTCGTTCCAAAATCTTATGGAGAGACTCATAGAAGTTGACAAAGAAAAATATATGCTCATGCTAACAAGAAAAGGAGTTAGACTTCCTGAAGATTTTGGTACTGAAAACTTAAAGAATGTAGACGAACAAATTTTTAGGAAAAGGTCTTGAAATTACGCCTATCAAGAACAATAGAGAGAAGAAGAAATGCATGACCCAGAACAACATACCATACCAAAACAACATAACATACCTAAACACAACCATGCCTGAACTAGGGATAATGAAAGGGAAGAAGGTTTCCCTTAGCAAACAAATGCACCTATGGTCGCTCTTACACAACAAATTCAAATGTTGCAAAGGCAAATGCAAGACATGCAGCAAGGGACCACAATAAGATACTCCTTAAATAAAATTTGTCCTTACCCCTTTGATAGGAGATTAAACATGATACCTTTTCCCCCGAATTCAGATATACCAAAATACGACAAATACGACGGTAAAAGTGATCCTCGCGATCATGTTCGGCAATTATGTACCATAAGCCTTGAATTTGCTCACGATGACACTTACTTAAAGAGGTTGTTCCCAAGAAGTTTGGGAGGATAAACAATGGAGTGGCTGTCTAAACTTACACCTCCCATCAGATCCTTTGATGAGTTGGTAAACAAATTTATCACACAATACTCCTATAATATCCAACACATAGTCACCATGTTGGATTTATGTAATACCAAACAGAAAAACAAAGAAACATTCATGGTGTTTCTTTAGCATTGGAGATGTATGGTTTCAAGATATCCTTGAGATGTGTCTGAAAAGGAAAAGATGGAGATCTTCATCGATAATCTAAATAGTGAGATGAGTTATCAACTCAAGCTCCAGTGCATACCATCTTTTGCCAAGTTAATCGAAAACAGAATCCAAGTAGAGGAAGCCCGCGTCAAGAAAGGAATGTTGAAGTTCTTTAAGGAAGGCACTAACTCATCCAACACTCATTCTTTTAACAACCAAAACAACAACAACACTTTAGACAAATCCAGATTCTGGACCAGAAATAAAAACGTTGTTAGTGAGGGAGGAACTTATGCTAATGATATGAAGTCCAAACAAGTAGTATTGGCTTTATCAGGTAATCCACAAGCTAATGAGAATCAAAAAAGTGCTAACCAAGGCACTAACACTTATCCACAAAATACCAATCAGGAACCTTCAAATCCAAACACCAACAACAATATCCAAACCAACAACAATACCCAAGACAACAACACTAACCGAGGGACTAATACAAATCAAAGGGGTAACACCAACAATTTCCCAAATAGACACATATACACACCATTGGGGTAATCCTTAGAATAAGCATTCCGAGAACTCCTAGCAAACAAGATCATCACATTGTCAGCCATAAACAACTTTGAACCCCAGATCAAAAAATATTTTTCAAGATATGATCGATAGAGTTGATTTAACGGTTGATGGTCTCAAAACAAACGGTGATCATGACACCTTTAAAAATCTTCTTGCAAATTACAACAAGGAAGGAGCTTCATCATCGAACGATACACAGGGAGCTCGCACAAATCATTTGTACAACACCACCATCAATCACATATCAACGAATGATAACCAAATAAATGTCATAAAGATCAAGGACAAACAAGACCATACATCAATCAATGTGACAACTCAAGCTCAAAAATATGTCTTGAAAGGGCATACATCAACATCGACCCCTATCCCCAAAACACAATATGATTTGGTAAATCAACTGCACAAAACTCCTGCTCAGATATCCATACTCGAGTTACTCAAACTCTCGCCAAAACATAAGGACATCTTAGAACAAGCACCAATTGAAACAAATGTGCCTCAAGATCTGGACATTGACAAATTTCAAGCCATGGTGGCTCATATGACAGGACCTCATAATCTCACCTTTTCCAAACATGATAATATCTCTTTGAGTCATCCACATAATACTCCCCTTCATATTGAAGTCTTAGTCTACAAACATCGATTTAAACGAGTATTAATAGATGGAGGAGCTGGTCTCAATATCTGTACCTTAAAACTTATCTGTGCATTAGGCTTCTTTGAACAATCCATTGATCCACACAAAAAGATCACCATCAAGGCATATGATGATGAAGAAAGATCATCCAAAGGTACAGTGATACTACCTATTCAGGTAGGACTGATACAAAGACACACTGTGTACCAAGTCTTAGCCATAGACTTAACATACAATATTTTATTAGGTCATCCTTGGATAAATGAAATGCAAGCAGTGCCATCAACTTACCATCAGTGTGTCAAATTCCCATATAATGGATAGGAGATTTCCATCTCAGCTGATAATAATCCCTTTCAACATTGCAATGCTATGGGAGCAACTCAAGACAGCCTAGTTCCACATAGCAGGGAAGCTCCCGCTTCCTCAGCACTAGATCGTCATCAAGAAAGGCTCAAGTCTTTATCCATGGATTTTAAACAAAAGATGAAAATCAAAGAGAAAGGCATGGGGTAATACTCTTTCAAACCCATGTGTCTATCCAAATTGCCAACCTCACCAAAATCTCATGGGAAACCTTCTGCATCGATGCATCGAGCAACACAGCCCATCACCAAGTTTGATGGCAAATTTATCCAATTGGGCACACTAGCACATGAATCAAAAGAGAAAGACATCCTCAATTGGCTATACAAGGATGAGGGAGAAGTCAAAGGTGCTACTTTGGAGGTAGCCATACCAACACAACAGTATGGAAAAGGATTCTTCATCATGCAATAGATGGGATACAACGGAAAAGGACCTATAGGCAAGCGTCAAGAAGGCATTACAGAACCACTAGACCATCCTTCACAATTTTCTCGAGACAAGACAAGACTAGGATATGGACACAACCTACCCCCAAGGCAAAAACAAAATAGATATCAAAAACCTCAGTGGAAAGCAAAGAAGAAATACAATGAGGACTCGTGGCAAGAGGCACTACACCAAGCAGCAGGAACAATAAGGAAAGAATGAGAACACCAGGAAAAAGAGAAACGACAAGAGGAGTTGGCCATTCAAAAGGAAGAAGCTTCTTATGAGGAAGTGCACCATGTTTAGGAACCTATTCAAAATAAGGTACAGTCGCCTTCTGAAGAAATCACTATTCCCCAAGGAGAAACAATATAGGAACAAATGCAAAGGGTACAAGCAGGCTCTGATTCAGAATCAAAAAAAACTACAAGACTGGTATCAATTATCAGGGATCTCTTTTCACCCTACAACATACTTCTCCACAGCACTGAAAGGCTCTGGGACAGTACTTCTGAAACTAATTCTAATGACTATGAGTGGGGTAGTTGTTCAAATATTACTGAAGATTTCCCTGAAGGTGCTATACACACACCCCTTTCTCGGGAAGGACAAGGCACAAAGTCTCGATTACTTGAACTCAGTCCACAACATATCTATGAAGCTAAGGAAAATGAGCAGTGACATTACGAGCAAGTCTACACGAAAGATGATACCCTCGAAGCTCTTGACAATATCATTAACCTAACTAACGTCCCAGACAACCTTAATGATGCCTCTCTCATGCCACTTACCGCAGCTGACCTCGACCCCCTGAATGACTCTTTACCGCTTGTATTTTCTAATTTGATAGACTGGGATGAACCTAAACACCATGATATACCTATTTTCCTAGATGATGAATCCATTGTCCATTACCTATGTATAGCTAACCCAGAAATAGGCTCTACCAGTGAACAAAATAATGATATCTACAATCGGGAGGGTGCCAAGTCTCTCAGTCGCAAAAATGAAAGAAACAAAGGATCTAATGCTGAAAACCAGTCAATGGTAGCACTAGATCACAAAAAAGTCAAATAAAGGATGCATCTGAGGGTGAAAACCTTTTTAAGGTGCCTAATAATGGGAGACTTGACACTCTTCTTGAACACTATCAGGAGCGATCATCCATATTGATTGAGCCCACTTAATCAATCAACATTGGTACAGAAGCAGCAGCTAAAAACATACACCTAGCAGATTCACTAATAGAAGAGGAAAAACCAAATTTTATTAGATTTTTCACAGAAAAGCAAATCAATTTTGCTTGGTCCTATGTTGATATGCCTGGAATAGATCCAAACTTAATCATGCATCATTTATCTATTGCTCCTGGAGCTAAGCCCATCAAACAGAAGTTAAGAAAGATGAATCTGCATGTAGCATTAATGGTCAAAGCTAAACTAAAGAAGTTATTAGACATCAGATTCATTCGAATTATAGACTATGTTGAATGGATTTCAAACATTGTACTGGTTTCAAAACCAGACGGAAGCATCAGAATATGCACAAATTTTAGAGATGTCAACAAAGCCTATCCAAAGGATGACTTTCCTTTGCCCAACATCGACATAATTGTGGACCTCACAGCGGGCCATGCAATGTTATCATTAATGGACAGTTTCTCTGGCCATAATCAAATCAAGATAGCTCCAGAGGATCAAGATAAAACAATGTTCACCTGTCCTTGGGGAACGTATTGTTGGAATGTCATGCCTTTTGGCTTAAAGAATGTTAGGGCAACTTATCAAAGAGAAATGACGATAATCTTTCATGATATGATGCATACCTTCATGGAGGACTATGTGGATGATTTACTGGCTAAGTCATTCACCCGGGCAAAACATATGGGCATATTAGATAAAATCTTTCAAATTTTGGAGAAATTCCAAGTCGAGCTAAACCCTAAGAAGTGTGTCTTTGGGGTGACATCAGGCAAATTATTAGGCTAAATTGTGTCAGCAAAGGGCATTGAAGTAGATCCAGCAAAGGTACACGCCATCATGGAGATGCCACCTCCCAGGAACATTAGTCAACTCAGATCTCTACAAGGACGGTTGCAGTCAATTCAGTGATTCATAGCCCAACTAGCAGATAAAAGTCTACCATTCAATCATCTCCTCTATAAGAACATACCATTCAGATGGGAAGCCAAGTGTGTGGAATCATTCTACCAAATCAAGCAATATCTAATGAATCCACCAATTCTGGTACCACCAATAGCAGGAAAGATGCTCATTCTCTACATATCAACAATAGGCATATCATTGGGGGCACTATTAGTACAAGAAGATCAAGAAGGCAAGGAACGAGCTATATATTACATCAATAGAACATTAAACAGATATGAGCTAAATTACACATTCATTGAGAAGGCTTATTTATTTGTGGTATTCGCCTCTCAAAAGTTCTGACATTACATGCTAGCTCACACAATCAAGCTATTAGCAAAAATTGATCCTCTTAAGTATTTACTCAACAAAGCAACTCTCATAAGCTGACTGGCTAAATGGGTCATGATTCTCAGTGAGTTTGATATCCAATACACAGAGCATCAGGCTATCAAGGGACAAGTAATTGCAGATCAATTAGCTGAAGCACCACTACCAGATAAGCAACCAATGAAGGTGGAATTTCCAGACATGGATGTCCTTATTGTTACACTCAAGCAATGGACCTTGTACTTTGACGGTTTCTACACTCAACATGGCTCAGGTGCTGGCATCTTGTTCGTCACCCCTAAAGGACACACCATTCCAAGATCATATAGACTCATGTTTCCATGCACCAATAACATCATTGAGTATGAAGCCTTGGTCACAGGAATCAAAATGGCCATGGAATGGAGAATCATGGAACTGAAAGTCTATGGAGATTCCCAACTGGTTATAAATCAAATCAACAATGAATATCAAACAAAGGATGACAAGTTGCTGCCATACAAAAGAATGGTGGATGACTTCAAATAGTAGTTTGTACACATCACCTTCGAGAAAATACCAAGGTTGGACAATAGAGCAGTCATTGCAATGGCCACTATTGCTTCACTGCTACAAATTCTAGAGCAACAGAGTCGTTATGAGTTCCTAGTAGAGTAACTATTTTCCTCGGCCTATGAAAATTATGCATCCCATGTTATCTATGCCTTAATCGATTCAGACTCTCCTTTATACAGGACAATCTATGAATACCTTAAAACCAATACCCTACCCATTGATCTATCTCGAAAAAAAAAATGCAACTTTATCCGGCAAGCCGCCTGTTATACCTTAACCGTTGATACCCTTTACCATCGAGGTCTGGATGGTACTCTACTTTGTTGCCTTGATCGTAATGAATTTGACTCTGCTTTACACGAGCTTCATGAGGGTATCTATGGCACGCATTCAAGTGGTCCTACTCTTGCTAAAAAACTTTTGGGAATGGGATATTATTGGCCGACAATGGAAAAAGACTTATCAATTTGCAAAGAAATGTCCTAAGTACCAAATTCATGGCAATCTTATCCATGCACCAACACAGGAGCTACAACCATTTACAACATCATGGCCTTTCTATCAGTGGGGACTTGATTTAGTAGGAAAAACCCATCCTTCCTCTTCAAATGGACACGAGTTCATTATCACTACAACCGAGTATTTCACAAAATGGATCAAAGCAGTCTCACTGACCACAGTAACTGGAAAACAAATTGCCTCATTCATTCTCAATTATCTAATTTGCAGATATGGCATTCCTAGTTCCATCATCATAGACAATGGGTGTCCCTTCCAAAATCAGGATGTGCGAGAACTATGTGAGCGATTCAAAATCCAACATTGTTTCTCTATGCCTTACTACCCACAAGGGATGGTCAAGCAAAGGCATCAAATAAAACAATCTTAAAAATCCTAAAGAAGACAGTAAATGATGCAGGTAAGGATTGGCATGTACAACTCAATCTGACACTCTGGGCATACAAGACTAGCATTAGGACACCTACAGGGGCTATGCCATATTCATTGGTGTACAGATCAGAAGCAATTTTACCTCTTGAGGTAGAAATTCAATCATTCATAGTATCTTTAAAAGGCCTCATACTAGATGAAGAGTATCGGGTCAATAGATTACAAGAACTAGAGCTTCTGGATGAAAAATGACAACATGCCTATGATCACCTCAAAGCATACCAGCAACGCATGTGCAGAAGCTACAACCACAGCATCATCCCTAGGATTTTTAAAGTCAGTGATCTTGTACTTACAAAAGATCACAGAAATCAACAAGATCGAGAAAAGAAGGGGAAGTTTGAACCTAACTGGCTAGGTCCCTATGTTATCATAACAACTTATAGATCCCGCACCTATCAGCTAACAACTTTAGAGGGCAATGTGCTTGAAAAACCAACCAACATCATCCATCTGAATAAATTCTACACTTGAGTGGTCTAATGCATGGAAAAAGTGAAATTATACAAAAAAAACAGAAAAATACACAAAAAAATCAGAAAAACAACAAAAAAGTGCAATAAAAACAAGTGGTGAAAACCTGGCAATAGGCGCTATTTGTGAGGGAACAACTCCTCTATCTATCATTGCTCATATCTTTTGCATCTAAAGTCAAAGCTAATGACCATCGCCCAACACTTTTTACGCAACATTATCCTAGACATACTTAGAGTAGTCACTGTCCTTGATTATCTGAATATCAGTTCATCATATCCCACCATGGCTTGGTAATCACTATGAATATTCACATCAATAGATATCTAGAACTAGGGGCAGCATCCCTCTAACTTCAAACATTCCAACAACAACCAAACAAGAATCACAACACGTTAAGGAAACCCCGACAATAACAACTCATCTGCCGAGAAAGCAAAACACTGATCCAATTAACAACTTCAACACACATGATGGATGATTTTCTAAATTATAATTTGTTTACATCTCTCATGAAGTTTTGACTATTTTGCACTTCAAATTTTTGAATCATTGGATCTCCTGAATTTCCCAACGATGCATCGAGCTAGAGAAAGTAGCGGGAGTGATATTTTTTTGGGTTTTCTATCTGTGAGGCGATCACTTGTACGGTACAAATTTTGTCTCAAGACATGATTGGAAACATATCATTGAAGACACTGTTCCACTTTGCGCATATAAATGGTTAACTCTTGTCTATTTTACGCAAGCAACACTCAAGTCCTCTTGGTTTAATTATACCTCGACGCTTGTGTCGTCTTGCAATATCAAAATCCATGTACGTTTTACTCAGGTCATTATGGTTCAATTATACCATTATGCTTGTATAAACTTCCAACATAGCGAAAGCTCAATGATGGCAAACCAAAACAAAGCAAAAACACGTGACTACATAGGAATGACAATGAGAAAATGAGGGTGATCACTTAGCTGCATATCATTTTGCACTTAGTTGCATATCATTTTAAATCTTGCATTTAGTTTCATATCATTTTGCATTTAGTTGCATATCATCATCAATATCATTATCATACATCTCATTTTCAAGATACATCTCACATCATTATCATTATCATACAACTCATTTTCAAGATACATCTCACATCATTATCATTATCATTATCATTATCATTCATCTCATTTTCAAGATACATCTCACATCATTATCATTATCATACATCTCATTTTCAAGATACATCTCATTTCTTTATCATTATCATATATCATACATTTTCAAGATACATCTCACAAATCAAATTCATCAAGGCAACCTATCATTATATCATCATATTAATCAACATCAAATCAAGAACATTTATCTAAGCATTGCATCATCATCATCATAAGAAACATCATATCAATACATAAATAATCATCCATAAAATGCATCACATGTGGATCGGAAAATCGGTGTCATATATATCTCAAAAATGGTCAAAATATACAAGGGATGTCATGTATGTCAAAATACAACACAATGATCAAAATACAATAGAGACAAGTCTCTCAGGTATGACTATCTCCTGAGGCTGACGGTCTCGCAGCAGATGTCCCAGCACCTGGATCTCCACCAGTAGGATCATGACGGGGAGGCCCTGTAACCCCTCTTCTCTCTATGCTCGAATGAGTCCGAATGGAGTGACTAGATTCCAATGCAACATAGCTAGGAGCTCTGTGATCTCTAGGGACCACCTCCTCATATAAACGCCTGTAGTACTCAGGCTCCTTGGCTGCATATTGCATCTCTCTCAGTGTGTCTCTCATAGGGCGGTCGGTTGCCTCTCTCTCCAAGCTATCTGCATGAGCCTCTGCTCAACCTAGGTGCTCTATCATCGTGTCCTACTCTTATGTGATATGCACAATCTGACATTGTTGAGCTAGTACCCATGCTTGCAACTCCTTCACTGTAACTTACAACGCTTGAATCTGCGAATCCTATCGATACAATGGTACCCTGATCTACATTGGTACCTGAGTGGTGACACTACCTGTCCCTGTCTTAGGCCCCGGTGGAGGTAACACATCTAATCTCCTTCGCTAGGTTGATCGCCTAAACTCCTCTAAACCACCCATAGCTACTAACACCTCACCTGATCTACCAACCCCATCATCTCCAAGAACCAACCCTCCTCTGCCTCCATCACCACCCTATCGTCTATCTAATATAATCTCTCCTCCTCTCCCCATCTCCCTCCATCTCCTCCTCTATCTCCCCATCTCCCTCTACCACCTCCTCTGCCATCTCCTCCATCATATCCACCTCCCTCCTCCACCTCCTCTCCCTCTCACCTCTCTAGCTTCTCATCCTCATCATCGTCAAAGGTAGGAAGCATCTCTGTCAGATCTGATATTCACGCCATTGCATGTGCCACGAAGTATGCTGCAAAATCCTCTGTCATCCCCACATCCACAACCCTAGCCCTATAATCCCATATCTATCCCACCAAAAGCATGTACTCCTCCACGGTTATTGCACTATCTACTATAGGACCCCACTCTGGCATGTCTTGTCTCTGGTGAGCATATAAGCAAGCTCCCTGTGGTATCCCCCGTTGTCTCCCATACTGCCCCTATACACGGCTATGCAAGAATCACTCGATAATAAAGGGTGTCCACCCAATCAGGTATCTAGACATTTAAACATAGGGCATCTTTATCCCGTCCTCAGCCCATACCTCGCAGTCCATATATGGTCTCCATATGACCATATCAATATCATCCAAAACCCTCCGCCAGTGCTCTAGTTTGCCCAGCTTTCGTTGGACAACTATACCGGTATACCCATACACATAGGCTCGACCAATCGACCTATCCTTATCTGCCAGTAGCCTCGCTACATGAATGTTCTCCCAAGCCCACACCTATAATAATGTCACCCCCGCTGACATGTTTTCATATCCTAAATATACCACCTAGTGAAGCTCCTTGTACAAGTGTGCTAACATACAGGACCCCCAAGTGAACCTGCATCCTTGTGTAACCATGTCCTCCAACACCAATCCCCAGCCAATAGCTAGTCCCTTCGACCTGCGAATGGGACACAAGAATCCACCAATGAAACCTGCTAGTACAGAGGGTAAAGGAGCATAATCAAGATCCACGAACTCCTGCCATGGGATCTCATATCCGCAAATATGATCATCATGGAATATTTGGTGGAGAGCCTTTGTTCCACCCTCCTCAATTTGCTCATATGGCAATAGTGCCCTAATCATTGAAATCCATAGAATCCAATAACAGTCCTCTGGAGTGACTGTCATCTCACCTGTCACCAAATGAAAGGTGTTCGTGTCACTGTGCCACCTCTCTACTAAAGCTGTCAGCAAACCTCGGTTTATGATATATTGAGGCATGTCCAATAAAGAGGATAAACTACACCTCTCAATAACATCTCTATCCACCTGTGATAAACGTGGAATCAATGACCATGGTCTTGGAAATCGCTCTTGTGACTAGAGAACACCAAGCTATGCCTGCAAAACAACAAATGTTCATCATCAGTTCCCACATTAATCCAATATATCCAATCAAAACAAAATCAACTTGAAACAAAAAATCATCAAATCAAGCCCCATATCGAAATCAATCAAGACCCATAATGCAAGCACCATATCGAAAATCAAAGACCCATAACGAAAGCACCATATCGAAATAAAATCAATGAACCATAATGCAAGCAACTCAAAAATCCATATCACAAGCATCATATCAGGGATCATATCAAAAATCAAGAATCGGAACTCATATCAGACATCAATTTTATATTGCAAGGCAAAAATCAAAGATCCACATCAATAGAAAATCAGGATCCTCATTCAAACAATCAATCAACTTGGCACTTCATAACGAAAGCAATTTCAACAGACTCTCAATCATCATATCAAGACTTGGACATCATCACAGCAAGCAAAACATTGGCTCGAAACCCATCTTGAAACACTCAGTTGGGCAATCCATATCAGATGCAAAATTCAAAACGACAGAATCTGACACTAAGACAGCAGGCACAACCTTAAAAACACACAACAGGCACCTATCCACCCCTCAGCCATCTACCTCATTCATTTTCCCAAGTGACACATTCTCCAAAATCATTTCTACCAATTTTTTTACACCACGCGCCAAAACAGCCCTCCCACGCGCTAAGTTGCTAGACATGCGCTATCTTTCTTCGCCTATGTGCTATAATCTTTACCCTACACGCTAACTTCACCTATGCGCTAGAAAAAATTGCCATCATGCTAACCTGCCAACCCTATGCACTAGCCTATCCTATGCGCTATCCTACATTCCCCACGCGCTTACCTATTACACATATCCGCTAAAAGACTCTATGCGCTACCCTAGACCTACGATGCACTGCTAAAAACACTCAGGACACTACCCTAGATAAGAAACCCTACGTGCTACTATGCTTATCGTATGTGCTATGTGAGGAACCCGACGCGCTAAAACGACGAAATTCAAAGCAAAATAAATTTAAAAAAAGGTGACCAAAATTGAAAAAAAAAAAAAAAACATGGCAAAATTTAGGTGACTTATAGGTGAACCATATGCAGCGGGCCTCCGGTATCGACGAACGCGCTCGAATCAGTGAGAAGCATAAGGAACTGACATTTTTGTCAAACTCCATGTGTCACTATCACAAGAGGTCAAAAATGCAAATAATGAAAATAAAATCACTTTTTACCTTTTTATAATGTAAAAGTCAGATAGGGTTAGTAGGTGGGGCATGTATTTTGCTCATTTTCTCACTTTTAACCTTATCAAACATCATTTTTTGGGAGATGAATCAATTACACTGCATTCAACACAATCGACATTTCAAAATGCAATTAATTCTAAAATGCTTATCAAATCAACAAATTTACAAAATCTTTGATTCATCTCCCAAGGGGGCATCATCAATGTCATCTATCAAATTTGGGGCACGAAAATATCGTCTATCAAATCTGGGGCACATATCAACACACAACATCACATCAATCCAATTTTGACGACATATCCGACAATTTTCTTTGAATCAACGTGTGCACACATGTCACTTCAAAGAGGGGCAAAATGTAGACCTATAAACATGACCACTTTCCTAAGTGAATATTTAATATTCATTTTAACCTCATTCCTCTATTTAATTAATTTCTATTTAATTAAATTATTCACATTCATCTATTTAATTAAATGAATTGCTTAATTTATTTAATTAAGTTCAACTAAGCTTTTCATAGTCTTTAATTAAATAAATCACTTTATTTAATTAATTCGCCCTTTTCCCCTTTTAATTAAATTAGTCATTACAAGTAAATAAATCTAATTTATTTATTTTAAATTCTACACTTGCATTTATGCAAGTTGAATCTATTTTTGTTGAAATAAAGTAATTTATTTTAATTAAAATTCCCCTCCATCCACTTGCATTCTCCTACATTTACCACTTGCCTCTCTAAACCCCCTTCTAGATTCTTCTAATCACTTCTAAATTAGCCTAATCCATCTCCTAAATATTGTCACATCCCTAAGCAAAGGGAAGTCACTTCTCAAATCATCAAAGTCTTTGAAAACCATTAAAGGCTTTATGTCTTCAACAAGTTAACCCTCAAAGTCTTCCTAACCATTAATGGTTAAACTCAACCTTCTTGCATGATTAGAGAATTTCTCTCTAACTCAACCCTCATCTAACCCAAGGGTCTTATCAAGCATTCATTGCTTTGACCATGGTTATCCCTTTAACCCTTGCACAAGAGTTTGCCCCTTGGATAAAAGCTTTATCCAATGGATAACCTTAACCTAACCTTAACCCTTACCTCCTAAGGTAACCATGAGGCCTTCTCAAGCATTTAATGCTTCTTACATCTCCTCTCAAACAGCCTTATGTTGACAATTGTCACCATTTCATTGGTGAGAATTGTAAACATGGATTGATAGCTTTCAATCCTGGCCCTTGACAAGATCATCCAATCTTGACCATCCATTGCCCTGTTTTTCCTATAAATAGAGCCCTCCTTCTATCATTTTCATATCCAAGTCTTTAGTATCTAACTTATAGACATTTTGCTAAGCATCTAAATTTCATACATCTAATCATTTTTAAATCAAGCATTTAACCTATTTTTGAATAGAAATCATCTTAATAAGCATTTTAAGAAACATTTATATTGTCATAGCATTCTCATATTAGACTAGTATATCATGTTAAGATAGGTTTTACTAATCTTTTATCTCATCATCATATCCATTCTAGTTTAATTCATAGTAGATTTAATATCATGCATTCATGTTAAGTTGATCAATATCCCTCGTTCTCATAGTTGTCATTCCTAAGTCACTTTGCTCAGTGATCTGAGAGCAAAGGCATTGGCTTGAGGGATCCTGTGAGATAGAGAACAATGGAACATCCCTTGGGGAGTTGAGCTATTCAACATAGCTCCATAAATTGGGCCAAAAGTCCCATTGGTGTGTGGACTTGTCTAGAAACCGAAATTTACATTTCATCGCACCACTTTTCCCGCACATAGGAAGCTTCTAATCAACAGGAAAAACAAACTAAAGGCACTTTCCAAGTAGAGTTAACTCCCAATCAAAACAAACAAGAAGTTGGTACAAATCAAGGAGAGCTGATAGGAGGGTTGACGGAACTCAATATCAACCCAAAGGACGCTGAAAACGAGAGAAGAAAAGATATAGCAAGAAAAATAGAAGAAACAAATCAAACACTATATGGACAAATCTGCAGATTACAAGCTGCAAGTGAGACAAATTCTAATGAATGGGAATGGGATTCTTATCATTCTAAACAATCAATAGAAGAAACTTGCTTTGAAGAAGATGTTGGCATTTGTATGAAGATTGCATTAATGATATGCTATGTTGTCATTGATGTCAATTGAACCGGTAATGGTATTTATGATATTATTGGTATTGTTGTTATTGATATTGGCTTGCAACCGGAAATGGTAGGAAGAGCTTTGAGGAAGATGTTGTAAACTGGTATGTTAGTTTGTGAGTTGAACCGATAAACCGATGTATAAGGTTAAACCTTTTCTATGGAATCTAACTGGTAAACCCTACCAGTTGTTTTTCTGTTAAACCCTAACCGATCAAGTTTGTTGGTTTGAGATTTAATGATGAGCGGTAATGATGGAGACATGTTTGATCATTGTATGAGGATGAGTTCAAATTGTTTCAGCGTGTTTGTTCATTTGTGTGATTGTCTAGGGAATGAGAAAAGTGGATTGCATCTAATGCATAGCGCGTGATGAGTTACCAAGTCCGATGAAGTGGCGATCATGGAGCAGTTGGAATTTTCTTGAAGAATGTAAAGAGATTGTTATGATTTCTAACAGTCAAGATTGAACCGACTTGTTTGTAATCTCTACGAGAGAATTACGTTTTTGATGTGTTACCGACCTAGTTGATTTGTATTTAAGGTCGATGAAGTTGTTTGTAAAGTTGTTGGCAAAGTGTTGGCAGAAACCAGTTGAGTGTGTGGTTGCCTAACTAGAGAATGGATCTGCAGTTTGAGTAAAAGCAGATTGAAGCTTAAAAGGATTTGATCAAGCAAATGTAGTGCTATTCAAATAGATCAAGAAAACTTGTTGTTTTCTAACCATTACAGCAGAATTGAAATCCCCTAATCGGGTAAGCTCTAACAAGCTTGGTTACTTCTTAAATCTTCTAACAAGGTGATCCATTAGCTTGGATTATCAAACCCTCTATCGAGGTTACTCCTAACAGGGTATTATGTTTTTCATCAAGGCATTTTGTAAATCCCTTAGTCGGGTGATTCCTAACAGAATCAATTCTTAACAAGACTTGTTGTAAAAGCTTTAACAGACTTGGCTCCTAACAGGGCAAACTTCAGAAGAGTTCAGATAGATATCCTTGTGAGTCTCATCTCACTGTGGTTTTTACCTATTTGGGTTTTCCACGTATAAACATTTGTGTCAAGTGGTGAATGTTTTTGTGGTTATGATCTTATTTGTTGATTTGATTAAATTCTGATAGGACATGATAACTGGAAGCATTGAGACATTGAATATGTTGAGATATGATTAAGCATTTTGATGTTTACAAGATTGAAGTTGTTTACTATTGAGTTGTTATAACAGTTAACCGGTTGATGTTGAGTATTGATCTTGACAGTGAAAGTTTACTTTGTGAGTTTGAATTTGAGATTGGGAAGTTTGTATCAGTTTTTTAGTTTACTGATTCACCCCCCCCCTCTCAGTATTCTACCGGATACTTATTCTTTCATCATACCATCAGATGTAGGTGTCAATGCAGTTCATGCGTATGCAAGGCAAATGTTAGGAACTAGCCCACTTGAATTAAAATCACATTCAGTTGACTTGGTGATGCAGAAGCCTACCCAAACTCCTAATGACAAGCCCAATCAAGGTTAGGCTAGTGACCCCCCTAACTACACACAAGGGTCCTGCAAGGAAGGACTCTACACCTTGGATGAAACTACACACACATTCACTAAGCTTAGGCCTACTCAAGATGAGTAAAAGGCTTCAACTCCTCAAACATGTACTCCTTGGGATTTTGAAGTTGGCCAACACGTGTCATCTAAAGACTCTTTCAAACACTGGGTTTGGTTTAGGACACCAATTCCTTATATCTCCTTTGTAAACCTACCCCCTCGACTTGTAGCCCTATTCGGCAATAGTATGGACATTAACTTCAAAATGTTCCACACACCCATAGAAACAAATCATCATTTCAGACACCCCCTTTTGGAAGTTATACTGATCCCCAAAACAGGTTGGTCAGATCTGCAATTACAAGGTTTTCTCCCTTTAGAGGCTAAGAGACCTAATAGGGGCAATTAGCCCTATTTTCCAAAGCAACTACCTTTACCGATACACCAAATGGAAAATCAACTCTATGGGCATATTGGGGGTAGTTAAAAACCTCCTATCCATATTTACATGCATGGAATCCGCTGCTATGACAACTTATGATGACTGTCCTAAAACTTGTCCTGGGTAGTCATATAGAGATGCCTACCTAGTCTTGCTCTTTTCTCCACACACAAAAAGTTTCACCTAATACACACCATGAAAACACTAAATTACAGAGGCTTATCTTTCATCCCTCTAAAGGAAGGGTCTTCTAATGGATTGGAGTGCAAGATAAGGCCATTTTTGTTCAAAACCCTCTCCAAACCCTCAGTCTTTCGGGTTACAGTTAGAAGAATGGGGGGTTCTCTCTACTACAGAATAGTTAAGACCTCAAACCACCACCAAAAGAAATCTATTTCATCTCCCTATCTACTCCATGGATGGTGGGGTTCCAATAAATCCATACAACTCCTGCAAAACACAGAATTTCTAGGAAAATTGTAGTATTTTGTGTATTTTATTGATTCTCAAACTCCAACTCCAACATGAACAACCTTGGGAATCATGCCCACAAGGATTATACAACTCTCCAATGGTTTCTCATTGAATTTGGAGTAGGTTGGAGCTATTGAAAGGCTTCCCCCAACTGATTTACAAAAAGTTGCACTTTTGCACCAAAAGTTGCATTTTACAAAAGTGCATTTTTTCAATTATGCACAAAAAGTTGTCATACTCTCTAAGGTTGGGATCCACACACATGGACCAACCAAACACACATAAAACATGTCTAAAACCTATCAAACACAAATCTAGACCATCTATTACCCCTTTTTACCACATTGTCCCAATTGGCTTCTCAAATTGCATAATTGGTGACATGGGCTTACATGGTGGGGTTTATTGCATACATGAAACACAAAACACATTTAGATACCCTAATGATCCTAGTCTTCATCCTTAGGGTCATGAATATCTTTTTGATGAGGTGCTCCTGCACCATACTCCCTGGGAGAAGAGATCTCAAGCCCACTTGAGATCAGAGTTTGTAAATCTGCACCATGATTGGATATTTGCTCACTTGTCATCCAAACTACCTTAGAATCTAGTTTATCCTGCCAAACCACCAAGTACTCAATGTATTCCTTGTTCCTTGTCTTCTTTGTGACTCTAGTGTCTAGCATTTTGCTCAACTTAGGTGATTCATGCCTTGGGATGTCATTGACTGCGGCAACCTGCATTGGTTCTTCTTCTTCATTGTCAGTACCTTTTAAAAGTGTAAGATCACACACATTAAAAATGGGTGATAATCCAAGATCAGGAGGAAGTTGGATCTCATAGGCATTTTGTCCATGTATACACCTAAAAATGGTCTGAAGATAATTAATTAAATAAGCAATTATTTAATTAATCCCCCTTCCTAATTTAATTGAATTCACTAAGCAATTTGATTAAAATCCTCCCTTTTCATCTACTTATTAATAAATCTAAGGATTTATTTAATAGGTTCATTTCAATAATCCCCTTTGATTAATTAATTCTTCCCCATCAAATTCATTTCTTCTAAATCCCATAATTAATTAAAATAAATCAATTTATGAGTTGTTGAGATTAATTAGCCATTTCCTATTATTTGAATTTTTAAATTCAAATTCTCCTAACTTATAACCACCTAACCTAACCTCTTCTAAACCTAACCCATTCCATCTAACCTTGAGTTTAATTAACTCCATCCTAGCTTGCGCATCCTAACCACCATGTTCCCTCTCCTTTAACACTGCCCTCTCATGAGCAAAGCTTTGTGACACTTGTCACTAAGTGTTCCCTATCATCCAACCTCTTCTAAAAGCTTTGTGACACTTGTAACTAAGTGTTCCCTTTCATCCAACTTCTTCTAGAAGCCTCTTGAAACTTGTCACCATAGAGAGGACAAATGTTCCCTTTCATCCAACCTCTTCTAGAAGCCTCTTGACACTTGTCACCATGGAGATGACATTGTTCCCTTTCATCCAACCCCTTCTCCTACCAACCTCCAAATGTTCCCTTTAATCCAACCTCTTTTCCAACCTCCTCCAATTTAACCATTGATATCTTCAGATTTAATCTTGACCGTTGATTCCTGCCACCTCACCCCTGGCCTTGGAAATCCTATAAATAGACCCCATTTTAGAGCAATAAGGATCCCATCTCATTTGCATTCAAGTATTGTTACTATAGTAATATAGCTCTTAGTTTATCATTTTAGTATTGTTATCATGATCAATTTTACCTTAAATCTAGCTTATTTCTAGCTTAATTGTATCTCTATTCTAGCTTATTTTCTAGAATAATCATGAAATCATGTAGCTTAATCATGCTATCATTGCTAGCTTATGCATCTTCATCATTTAAATCCTCCATTTAAGTGTAGTCAAGTCACTGGAATTTGCATAACCAGATCTGAGAGCAAAATTCATACTCGCATTTACTAGGAGGCAATAGATCAATTAGCTATGGTTTTATCTTTCGTTGATTAATTTTCTAATCATTGCTTGTAATTATTTATTGAGTTTTTTGTGTTGTAGCTACAGGTATAATAGGTACACACTTAACAGGAATGATAGTTTACACTTCTTTGATATCTGACATGGTCCAATCTTCCTCTGCATGAGTTTGGTGTACTTTCTTTTTGGGAGTCTCTCCTTCTTCAAATGTACCCATACCAAATCCCCAACACTAAACTGTACATCTCTCTTCTTCTTATGAGCATGAGCCTTATACTTCACTGTAGATTGTTGGAGATGAGACTTGACTTGGTCATGCACCTCTTTAATGGTTGATGCAAAAGCCTCACCATCTGCACTAATAGGCTCTTCTTTGGGTAAATCTATTGACTCCAATACTCCCCTTGGGTGGATGCCCTGTACAGTATAGAAAGGAGATTTATCGGTACTCCTATTTATGGTGTCGTTGTATGAAAATTTTGTATGTGACAAAATGTTGTCCCACTTCTCTCCATGTTGCCTTGTCAAACACCTTAATAGGTTTCCCAATGACCTATTGGCAACTTCAGTCTGGCCATCCGTTTGAGGATGGTAGGTTGATGAGAAAGCTAGGTTAGTCCCCAACTTCTTCCAAAGAGTCCTCCAAAAGTGACCTATGAACTTCACATCTCTATCTGAAATAATGTTTAGGGGCAATCCATGTATCCAGACTATCTCTTTGAAGAATAGGTCTGCAACATATGATACATCACAAGAAGTCTTACATGGCAAGAAATGAGCCATTTTACTAAACTTGTCCACCACTACAAAGACGCTATCAAATCCTCTCCTTGTTCTAGGCAGACCCAACACAAAGTCCATACTTATGCTCTCCCATGGCCTAGAAGGAATGGGTAAGGGCTGATACAAACCTGCATTTGTAGACTTCCCCTTGGCTTTCTAACATATGACACATGTTTCCACAAACTTTCTTACATCTGCCTACAACTTGGGCAAAAAATAATGTCTCTTCACAAGGTCTAGGGTCTTGTCAAGACCAAAATGACCTGTCATGGCTCCACAATGCTTCTCCCTAATAATATTCAATCTCATGGAACACTTAGCAATACACAACTGCACTCCCTTGAACAACAATCCATCTTGTATCAGAAACTCAGAAAACTCAATATGATATCGGTCACCAAAAGTTTTACATACCTTCTAGATCTCTCCAAAGTCTTCATCAACATCATACATACTCTTCAAGGAATCAATACCAACACTCTCCATCTTGATTTGGTTGACAATTAAGACCCTCCTGCTCAAAGCATCTGCAACCTTGTTCTTGACTCCCATCTTGTGTTTGAGGGTAAATGTGAAGGCTTGTAGGGTCTCTAACCACTTCATATGTCGGTGGTTTAGCTTCTCTTGACTATTTATGAAATTGAGTGCCTGATTATCAGTAAAAACTATAAACTCCTTAGGTAATAAATAGTGCCTCCACTTCTTCAAAGGCTGTACTAGAGCATACATCTCCAAGTCATAAGATGAGTATCTTTTCTTGGCATCATTTAGCTTTTCACTAAAAAAAGCAATAGGTCTTCCTTCCTGACTGAGCACTACTCCAATAGCCATGTGGCTTGCATCACATTCCACCTAAAATATCTTGTTGAAGTCTGGTAAGGCAAGGACTGGTTGTTCTGCAACCTTCTTCTTCAATGTCTCAAATGAATCATCTGCCTCTTTGGTCCAACTGAACCTGCACCTTTATCCTCCCTTTATGGTGTCAAGCATGGGTGCACAAACATGACTAAATCCTCTTATGAAATTTCTATAGAAAGTTGCTAAACCATGGAATCTCTAGACATCATTCATAGTTCTAGGTGTAGGCCAAGACAATATAGCACTTATCTTCTCTTGGTCCATTTTCAACTCACCTTGTGAGATTACAAAACCCAAGTAGATGATCTCCTCCTGCATGAACAAACACTTATCCAAATTGATCATTAGTTGCTCTTCATGTAACCTCTTGAGAACCATATCTATGTGTTTGAGGTGCTCTTCCCTTGTGTGACAGAAGATCAAGATATCATCTAGGTATACTATGACAAATTTTCCTATGAATTCCACCAAGACTTCATTCATTAACCTCATAAAGGTACGAGGGGCATTGGACAACCCAAATGGCATGACTTTACATTCATACAACCCTTTGTTAGTTTTAAAAGTTGTCTTCCATTCATCCCTTGGCCTTATTCTAATCTGATGGTATCCACTCTTTAGATCTATTTTGGTGAAATACTTAGCACTCCCTAAGCAATCAAGCAAATCCTCTATCTCAGGGATTAGGAACCTATACCTTATAGTTGTCTTATTGATGGCTCTTGAGTCTGTACAAATCCTCCAAGTGCCTTCTTTCTTGGGTGCGAGAACTGTCGGTACTGAAAATGGGCTTAGACTCTTGCCAATCAGTCTTGATTCAAGCAATTCTTCAATCCGTGTTGCCATTTTTGCATTCTGGTCTGGGGTGAGCTTGTAGGCTACTTTGTTTGGCAATGTAGAACTAGGGATCAGATCTATGCAATGATTGATGTCCCTTACCGGTGGTAGGGACCTTGGCATTCCATCTGAGATGATGCCTTGATACTTATCAAGCAATTGTCTGACTGTAGGGTCTATGTGCTTTGGTCCTCCTTCTTTCTCTCCTGTATACTACTCTTTCCTTGTCACCTTGGGGCTAGGCATGAGGGCATAGCAGACTGCACATTTCTCTGCAATCTCCTTCATGAACTATTTACCTTCTACCATCAGCACCTTTGCATCCTTTCCCTTTGATTCCATCTCTTCCTCTATCAGAGGTAATATCTCTATCACTTTCCCATCCTTGGTGATTGAGTAGGTGTTTCTCAACCCATCATGATGACCTTTCAAATCATACTGCCATGGTCTCCCAAACAAGAGATGGAATGCATCCATTTTGGCTATGTCAAATAGCAATCCATCCTTGTAAGACCCAATCTGAAACTCCACCCAAGCCTACTCTTCTACCACTTCTTGCTGACCTTGGGTGAGCCATGAGACATTATAGGGATAAGGGTGAGGCAGCTTCCTAAGTTTAAGCTTCTTTACCATTTCAAGTGATACAAAATTTTCAGTGGATCCGAAGTCTATCAGAACCTTGTATACCTTTTCTCTTGCCTTGCGAGTGGTTTTGAAAAGAGATTTCCTTTGTGTAGGCACCTTATCAGGTACCTTCATGGTGGTTATTGCTCTCCTCATCATCAGAGCTTCTCCTCTTTCAGGATATCCATAGATATTAGGAGCATTAACACTTTGAAAAGTGCTTGCACTTGCCACACTTTGACAATCAGATTGTTTCTCCTTTCTCCCATGGAGCTAGAAACCTTCTTCGGACACCTATTGGCCATATGCCCTTCTTGGTTGCAGTTGTAGCACCTAGGAGGTCCTTTTCCTTGGGATCTTCCTTTAGAGGGTCGTCTTCTACCCCTAAAGCTCCCTCTTTGATTGTAGCCTCCTCCTTAATTGTAACTCCTTTCTCCTCTATTGCCTTCTTGGTTAGAGTCTCCCTGGTATCCAAAACCATTTCCTCTACCTTTTAAAGGGCCAATTCCTCCTCTTTTTTGTCTCCCTCTACCTCTACCATTTTTCTCCTGCCTCCTCTTCAACTTCTCCTCCACCTTGAGTGCCAATTGAAAACACTTTTGGACTGTCTCTAGGGTGTGGAGATTCAAGTCTTCTTGAATTGTAAATCTCAATCCATTGAGATACCTTGCTACCTTCTCATCTTCACTCTCTTTCACCTTATTCCTCACACACAACTTCATGAACTCCTCGGTATAGTAACTCACGTCCATTTCCTTTTGTTTCAAATTCTATCTCCTCATATGCAATTGGATATTGTAATCCATTGGGACATAGGCTTCTTTCACCAAAGCCATCATCTTCTTCCATGTAGCTACTCTTCTCTTTCCCTCTTTCACCCTCTCATCTTGGATGAAAATCCACCAAGTTAGTGCAACCCCTTTCATTTTGGATTGGGCAATCTTCACCCTCTGGTGGTCTGGTATGTCTTCACTCTCAAAAAAATTGTCCAAGGAGTCTATCCACTCCATCACTGTATCAGGCTCCATCTTGCCTGCAAATACTAGAAGATCCATCTTCACATCCATTGTTCTTCTCTCCATGGACTCGAGGACACTCATCAGGGGTATTTGGTTTGCAGGTACCTCTAGCTCTTCCTGCATAAGAATCTCCTCTTCATCCCTTTCTTCTCCAGAGTCTCTATCTCCCCTCTCCACTCTATCCTTCAACTAGTCCTTCTCATTTCTCAAGTACTGATTCTTAGCCCCGACTGCTCTTCTCTCTAGCATCTACTTCTTCACCAAGACATTCAACTCCGCATCAGTCATTCTTGAAGGTGCCTCATGGGATCCTTCTTCTTCCGACATCTTGTCTTCTCCTTCTCTTCCAAAGGACACTCCTTTGCTTTGATACCACTTGATGCAGAGGCCTACCCAAACTCCTAATGACAAGCCCAATCAAGGTTAGGCTAGTGACCCCCCTAACTAAACACAAGGCTCTTGCAAGGAAGGACTCTACACCTTGGATGAAACTACACACATATTCACTAAGCTTAGGCCTACTCAAGATGAGTAAAAGGCTTCAACTCCTCAAATGTGCTTTACTGGTGACCTATACTCCTTGAGATTTTGAAGTTGGCCAAAAAATTTAATCTAAAAACTCTTTCAAACATTAGGTTTGGTTTATGGCACCAATTCCTTATATCTCCTTTGTAAACCTACCCCTCGGCTTGTAGCCCTATTCGGTGATAGTATGGACCTTAACTTCAAAATGTTCCACACACACATACAAATAAATCATCATTTTAGACACCCTTTTGGAAGTTATACTAATCCCCAAAATGGGTTGGTCAGATCTGCAATTACAAGGTCTGCTCCCTTTAGAGGCTACGAGATTTAATAGGGGCAATTAGCCCTATTTTCCAAAGCAACTACCTTTACCGGTACACAAAATGGAAACTAAATTATATGAGAATGTGGGGGGTAGTTATAAACCTCTAATTCCAGAGTTACACGCTTGGAATCCACCGTTATGACAACTTATGATGACTGTCCTAAAACTTGTCCTAGGTAGTCACATAAAGATGCCTACCTAGTCTTGCTCTTTTCTCCACACAAAAAGGTTTCCCCTGCTACACACCATGAAAATAATAAATTAAATAGGCTTATCTTTCATCCCTCCAAAGGAAGGGTCTTCTAATGTATTGGAGTGTAAGATAAGGCCATTTTTGTTCAAAACCCTCTCCAAACCCTCAATTTCCGGGTTAGAGTCAAAAGAATGAGGGGGTTCTCTCTACTCCAGAATATTTAAGACCTAAAACCACCACCAAAATAAATCTATTCCATCTCCCTATCTACTCCATGGATGATGGGGTTCCAATAAATCCGTACAGACACGTACAACTCCTGCAAAACACATAATTTCTGGGAAAACTATAGTATTTTGTGTATTATTGATTCTCAAACTCCAACTCCAACATCAAAAAACTTGGGAATCATACCCACAAGGCTTATGCAACTCTCCAATTGTTTCCCACCAAATTTGGAGTAGGTTGGAGCCGTTGAAAGGCTTCCCCCAACCGATTTACAAAAAGTTGCACTTTTGCACCAAAAGTTGCATTTTACAAAAGTTGCATTTTTTCAATTTTGCACAAAAAGTTGTCATACTCTCTAAGGTTGGGATCCACACACATGGACCAACCAAACACACATAAAAAAAAGTCTAAAACCTATCAAACACAAATCTAGACCATCTATTATCCCTTTTTACCACATTGTCCCAAATGGCTTCTCAAATTGCCTAATTGGTGACATGGGCGTATATGGTGGGGTTTATTGCATACATGAAACATAAAACACACTAAGACACCCTAATGATCCTAGTATTCATCCTTAGGGTCATGAATAACTTGTTTATGAGGTGCTCCTGCACCACTTGGACTTAATCGAGGACAATTAGGAGCTACTCGCGAGAGGTCATTCTAATGAGAGTATCGTGCCAGACATTGAAATACATATCAAAAACTTTGACATCTGTATCGTGACCCTTAATACCTCTAAAGAATCTCAACCTGAGGACCCCTTACCTCTAATCCATCCTGAACTTATTGACTGGGAAAATGAAAGACATACTACCATTGATGCCATATCCTTATATCTTAATGCAATTGAACCCGCGACAACTTTCATCAGGAATTTCAACAACACATCTTCTATTCAAGTGGGCGCCAAATCTCTCAGTCGCAAAAGTGAAAATAAAGAAAATAATAGTAGGTCTAATGTTGAAAACTATTTATTGGCAACATTAGATCAAGAAAAAGTAAAAAGAAAGGATGCATCTAATGGTGAAAACCTCCTCGAGGCATCGGAAGATGAGAGATTTGACACCTTACTTGAGTACTATCAAGAAAGGTCATCCATATTGATCGAACCAACAGAGACAATTAACATTGGGACAATAGAGCAACCAAAGATTCTACATCCAACACTTCTTTATCAGAAGAAGAAATGCAACAATATATGGATTTCTTCAAACGACGACAAATCAATTTCGCCTGGTCATATACAGATATGCCAGGGTTGGATCCAGATCTTATTATGCATCACTTAAATGTCAAGCCAGGAGCCAAACCATTTAAGCATAAATTAAGGAAGATGCATCCTCATATCGCTCTTCTGGTCAAAGCAAAACTAAAGAAATTACTAGACATGGGATTCATCAGACCTGTAGCATATCCTCACTAGGTATCAAACATCATTCCTATTTCCAAACTAGATGAAAGTATCAGAGTATGCACAGACTTTAGAGATCTTAATAATGCATGTCCAAAGGATGACTTTCCTTTGCTGAACATTGAAATCATTGTGGATTTAACTGTTGGACATTCCATGTTTTCTCTAATGGATGGTTTCTCAGGATACAACCAGATTAAAATAACACCTGAAGATCAAGAAAAGACAACTTTCACATGTCCATGGGGTACTTTCTACGGGAACGTCATGCCATTTGGACTAAAGAACGCAAGTGCTACATATCAGAGAGTCATGACAACAATATTCCATGAGATGATGCATACATTCATGGAATATTATGTGGATGACATATTGGCCAAATCATACAACAAAGAAGAACATATAGGAATACTAGAAAATATCTTGACCGGTTAGAATAGTATAATCTATGACTCAATCCCAAGAAATGTGTCTTTGGTGTCACTTCAGACAAGCTATTGGGATACATTGTTTCAGCTAGGGGTATCAAAGTAGATCCAGCCAAGGTCAAAGCAATCATGGAAATGTCATCTCCCAGGAATATCAGTCAACTCAGATCACTTCAAGGTAGACTACAATCAATCAGAAGATTTATTGCTCAGCTAGCAGATAAATGCCAACCATTTACTCATCTATTGCACAAAAATGTTAATTTCAAATGGGATAATCAATGTGAGGATGCATTCAACAAGATCAAGGCCTATCTCATGCAACCGCCCATCCTAATGTCACCAATTCCAGGAAAGTTGTTGTTACTATATGTATCAACCACAAATGTATCATTAGGAGTTTTTCTCGCACAACAAGATAATGAAGGAAAAGAATGAGCCATCTACTGCATCAACAAAATATTAGTGGGATAAAAGCTCAACTATTCACCAATAGAAAAAGCATGCTTGGCGGTAGTGTTTGCTTCTAAAAAATTAAGACATTATCTACTATCTCACTCCATCAAGTTGATTGCTAAAATCGACCCATTGAAGTATTTGCTCAACAAGGTGACATTAACAGGAAGATTATCAAAATGGATCATGATCTTAAGCGAGTTTTATATTGAGTATGTGGACATAAAAGCTATCAAGGGGAAAGTCATTGCCGACCAACTAGCAAAGGCACCACTTCAAGATGATCATCCTTTACACATTGAATTTCTCGATGCTGATATCCTAACAGTCACCACAAAGACATGGCAACTATACTTTGATAGTTCATATACACAACATGGATTAGGAGTAGACATTATATTCATCATGCCACAAGGTCATACAATTCCAAAGGCATACAAATTAAGCTTTCCATGCACCAATAATACAACAAAACATGAAGCTTTGGTCACGAGAATAAAGATGGCCATAGAGTGGAACATTACACAACTTCAAGTCTTTGGAGACTCTCAACTCGTCATCAATCAAATCAATGACGATTGTCAAACAAAGGATGAAAAAATAATGCCTTATAAGAATATGGTTGATGATGTCAAGAAATACTTTGTCGAAATAACTTTTGAGCAAATTTTGAGGAATGACAACAAAGCAGTAGATGCCATGGCAACACTTGCTTCTCTACTTCAGACATAGGAAAATCAAGAGCATTACAAATTCCTGGTGGAAGAGTTGTTTTACCCTACACATAATTGTCCCGATTCCCAAACTATATGTCACCTTGTTGGGCATGATTCCTCCTGCTATGGCCAAACTTATACATATCTAAAAGATAATATCCTCCCTCCTAACTTGTCAAAGAACCAAAAGAGAAACTTTATTCGCCAATCCTCCCATTATACTCTTGTCACAGATACACTTTTTAAACGAGGTCTAGAAGGTACTCTTTTAAGATGTCTCGAACAAGAAGAATCTGAGAAGGACTTAAATGAAGTCCATAACGACATTTGTGGCACTCATTCAAGTGGTCTTACCCTTTCAAAAAAACTCATATGCTTGCGCTATTATTGGCCAACTATGTAACAAGATTCTTTTCAAATAGCTAAAACATGCAAACAATGTCAAATCCATGGAAATTTGATTCATGCACTAGCATAAGAACTTCATGCTTTGGCAACATCTTGGCCTTTCTGTTAATGGGGTCTTGATCTAGTAGGAAAGATAAATCCTCCTTCATCCAATGGTCACAAATTCATCCTTGTAGCTACAAAATATTTTTCAAAATGGATTGAGGCAGTACCTCTCATAAATATCACAGGAAAACAAATTGTTCCATTTATCTTGAACTACATCGTATGTCACTATGGCATACCCATGACCATTATCACTTATAATGGGCGACCATTCAAGAACCAGGATGTACAAGAGCTATGTGAGAAATTCAAGATCCAACACAGATTTTCCACACCCTACTATCCACAAAGGAATGGGCAAGCAGAAGCATCAAACAAAACTATTATGAAAATCCTCAAAAAGACAGTGAATGATGCTGGCAGAGATTGGCATATTCAATTGAACCCTACTCTATGAGCCTACCATACTAGTATCTGCACACCAACAAGCGCCACACCTTTTTCTCTTGTCTATGGATTCAAAGCAATACTACCAATAGAAGTAGAGATACCTTCTCTATGACTATCCTTAAAAGGCCTTATCCCAGATGAAGAACAATGAGTATCTAGATTGCAAGAGTTAGAATTGATCCACAAATGAAGAAAAAATGTCTTTGATCATTTAAAGGTGTATCAACAAAGAATGTGCTGAAGTTATGACAAGGTCAAACCAAGAGCTTTTCAAGTTGGAGAACTAGTACTAAAGGAAAATCCATGCAACTAGACAGATCGAGAAAAGAAAGGGAAGTTTGAACCAAACCGGTTAGGTTCGTTTGTGGTCACAACAATATTTAGATCAGGAGCATATCAACTATCAACATAGGACAAGGATCAGCTCGAGGAACCCATCAATAATATGCATCTAAAGAAGTTTTATGTCTGAAAAAATAGAAAATAAAAAACAATGAAAAAAAAAATCAAATATGAGAAAAGTGCAATAAAAATAGATGGTGAAAACTTGGCAACATGCGCTATCTGTCAGATAGCTCTTCCATCTATTAGGTCATGTATCCTTCTGCTTGCATGTCATTTCCTGTTAACGTTGTTCATATCCACAAATAAGCCTTTGTACATACGCAAGCATTGCAACGGATTTCTCACAATGGTTTGGATCATTGGGTATATCATAATAAATTTATTTCTAGACTTGGGGCAAAATCCTGCACCTAGCTGGGGGCAAAATTTTCTATCGTTTTTAGCCTCATTAAACAAGTAGAACAATAGTTAGACAACTCTCGTCAAGTGAAACTGAGACACATCCAACAGTGAACACATGATCAAATTATCAACCGTCAAGCTATCACATGTCAATCTAAGCACATCACACACTTTTCAATGGATGATATCTTTTGACTAATGATTTTAACACTTTCATTCAACTTTTATATCTTTGATTTTCACTATCATGATTTCTGAGTGACTCCAGGATGTCTCTGACTAGAGGAACAAAGAAGGAACATGATATTTTTTCTTGTCTACTGTCTGTAAATTAACCATTAATATGTGCAAATTTATCTCAGGACATGATCATCGAAGTATCATTGAAGATATTTTCGATTTGCATATAGAAATGGTTAATACTGCATGTTTTATGCAAGCAACACTCATGTCATCTTGGTTCAATTATACCTCGATGCTCGTGCTAACTTGCAACATCAAAATCCAAGAAAGTAGTGCTCTAGTCATCATGGTTCAATTATACCATCGATGTTTGCACTCACTTCCCACGTCTTAAAAGCTCAATGATGACAAAACACAATAACCTAGTGATTGGTCCAATCACAGCTTTGCATTTCATTTGCATTTTGCATTTGAATTTAGCTTGCATTTCATTCTTGCATAGGATCACACAAGCTCATCTTATCCAAGGCCAAATCTATCGCATAAATCATCAATGTATCATCATAGGTGTATACACAATCGAAACGATGACTCATCTCTCTCCAGATGTTATCAACCCAAAGCGAATCTTATGTTACTCCCTCAAATGTATCAACATTAGCACATCTAAATCTTCCTGCAACGGGATATCAACAAAATGTCAGTTCTTTATCTAATAAATCTTATCAATTCTATCAAACCATTTCATCTGATCCATTCTATCATGTCTTATACACGATGCATCTTTCCTGGAACCAAACGTTTTGATCAAGTCTTATACAGGATATATCATTCTTGAAACTAGACGCTTTGATCATCTTTGTCTTATATAGGAGGTGTCATTCCTGAAACCAGACTAGATCTGAATTTCACCAATATAATCAATCTTATCAATTCAATAAAACTCTATCAATCATCACATCCATACCCACATCATAGTGATCAAAGAACTCACACTTTCATCAATCAACGTTGCAGAAATCAAATCATTTCTAATTGGGAAATCAATTTTGCAAAGATTCAAACACTCCAAAGGTCAATTATCTCAATTGATCTCCCAAGGGGGCATCATCGTATTGCAATTTAGCAATCAATGGCAGGGGCATCCTATCGAACTAGTATCACATCAACATCATCAAATTGAGATTATTATTTGAATCAACGCGTCATCACATCTCGCTTCAAAGATGGACAAAATATATACACCTAAAAATGGTCTGAAGATAATTAATTAAATAAATAATTATTTAATTAATCCTCCTTCTCAATTTAATTGAATTCATTAGCAATTTGATTAATTTCCCCATTCTACTTATTAATAAATCTAAGGATTTATTTAATAAGTTCATTTCAATAGTCTCATTTGATTAATTAATTAATCCTCGACCAATTGATTCATTTCTTCTAATCCCCTAATCAATTAAAACAAATCAATTTATGAGTTTGTTAAAAGTTAATTAGCGTTTTCCTATTATTTGAATTTTTAAATTCAAAATTTCACACATGCCTCCGAACTTCTAACCACCTAACCTAACCACCCCCTAACCTAACCCATTCCACCTAATCTCGGGTTTAGCTAACCCCATCCTAACCTCCTCATCCTAACCTCCTTATCCTAACCTCCCATGGGTTGGATATTCTCCCCTTGAGACATATGACACTTATGCCACATGTCTCCTCCCTTGGACACTTGCCCTCTTGTGAGTAAGATTCCTTGACACTTGTCACCATACAGATGGCAAGTGTCCCTCCCTCCAACCTCTTCTCCAACCTCCTCCAATTTGACCCTTGATATCTTCAGATTCAATCTTGATCGTTTTCCTGCCACCTCACCCCCGCCCTTGGAAATCCTATAAATATCCCCCATTTTGGAGCACAAAGGATCCCATCTCATCTCATTTCAAGCATTGTTATTATAGGCATATCATTTTTAGCATTCTAGTTTAAGCATTGTTATTATAGGCTATTGCATTTTAGATCTAGCTTAATTTGATCATCTTCTAGTATAATTGCTTAATCATATATCACAATAAATCTCTCATCTAGCTTAACTGCATCTATCATATAGCATAATCAATGCATACCATTAGCATAATTAACTTCTTGGATCAATCTAGTTTAATCATGCATTTATCTAGCTTGCACATCATATCATTTTAAATCCTCCTTGGTGTAGTCAAATCACTGGGATTGCTCATCTAGATCTGAAAGCAAATCCACACTCTCATCTCTTAGGAGGCGATAGATCGCTTTGTCATAGTTTATCTTTCATTTGATTTCAATTTACTAACCATGCTTGTAATGATCAATTGAATGTTTGTGTTGCAGCTATAAGTATCCTACTTCACACACGTGACAATCACAACATTAATTACCATATTTATTAAATTATTACAACAACATTAAGTACTATATTTATTATTAAATTATTACTACAACATCAATTACTATATTTATTATTAAATTATTACTACCACATTAATCACCACATTTATTGAATTATTAGTTATGAAACGGAAGGCTAGATCCTAAGGTTTTTAAACCAATGGAAGCATTTAGTATCATAGTGTGATACGTAAGCGTTGCAATTTTGACTTGAAAATATCACAACGCGCCTATGGAAAATTCAATTCCAATTAACTTTCTTAAAAATAATGTGTAAAATCAAATTGCATCATGCCACGTGGCAGGTCATGTGAATAGAATACGTCATATCCACGAACCTTTCGTTTGCAACGTCGATACAACTGGCCAACAGCACCCGCAGGCCTTTTCCGGCCCTTTTTTTTCAAGATTCACATGGAAACGACCGCCCATTGCCGGTAGCACCATTCGGGAACCTCCAGCTGCCAAGAAGCTTGCCCGAGTCTACAGTCTTCAATCGCTGACACTCCCTCTTTCATGAGAACAGCACTTTGGAGTCTCTTTAAGATTCAATCTCATTACCCTAATTATTCTCCGCGATGTAAAATTTCTCCAAATAATTCACAAGTACAGTTTAAATGCTCGAGATTCGACCATTCGCAGACGGGATCGGCTTTAATTAGCAACTGAATGGCATAAATCTGTATGTTTTTATACCATGGGTGGTCTTAAATCCAAGTGGAGGGTTATCACGGTGGTGATATTTGCAGTATGCGCGGGTTTAGCTGGATTGATGGAGCTGCTGAAGCCTGTTCCGAACGGCTGCAATATGACCTACATGTACCCCACTTACATTCCCATTTCTGCTGCCAACAACATTTCCGCGGGGAAATATGGACTGTATTTGTACCACGAAGGCTGGAGAAAGATCGACTATGATGCGCACCTCAAGCAGCTATCTGGTGTGCCCGTGCTTTTTATTCCAGGCAATGGCGGCAGCTACAAACAGGCAGGTCTTCTTCTTCATCATCCTCTTTTTATTCTTCACAAACATAAATTGACCGTTAATTGCTCTCAGGAATTGTGTTTAATAGCCTCAGAGCTGCCTATTAGCTACTAATAGGCAGTTATGTTCTTGATCTTATCAGTTTTCCTTAACTAATAGGCAGTTATCTTCCCGATCTTATCATTTTTTCCTTTTTCGTTTTATAATTAATTAACTGTTCTTGCTTATTAATTGTACACAAAATTACATTTGAGGGCTAATTGCTTCTTGTGCTCATCATAATAGCCTCGGAGGTGCATTTTGCTTACAAACAGACATGATATCTTCATCTTCTGATCTCATCAATTTAAAAAAAATAAAAAAATTAATTGATTGGTTTAATTGTTTGTTCACAAACTTACATTTGAATTCTAATTGTTTCTAGCATTAGTCATAAATAGCCTTGAAGGCACATTTTGACTACCGAAATGCAGGCCTTTTTCATCTTTTTCTTTATCTTTTGAGTTTTTTCCTTTTCGAAAACTTTCACGAGATTGAATTTGCATACTAAAAATGCCCAGGACTTGTTAAATAACTTAAAAAGCACATTTGAGGCACACAAAAACAAGGTCTTTATCTCTTTAGGTTTTATGTTAAATTTATGACAAATTTAGATTGCATGCCAATTGTACAAATATTTTAAAAGGCACATTTAAGCTACGAAATGACAGTTCTCTTTTATTTTTTCAAGTTTGAAAAGATTACAAATTTAGCTAGATCTTTGAAAAATAACTGTTATTTTGCATGGGCCAGCTAGGAATCAATTTTTTCAAGTTTGAAAATATTACAAATTTAGCTAGATCCTTTGAAAAATAACTGTTATTTTGTATGGACCAACTAGGAACCAATTTTTTCATTTCAAGTTTGAAAATATTACAAATTTAGCTAGATCCTTTGAAAAATAATTGTTATTTTGCATGGACCAGCTAGGAATCAAACCCAGGACATCGCATTAGCTCAGTAACTCAGTTGGGCTAGATAATTGAGTTCTACACATTCCAACATTTTGTTTCAAACTCAGCTTGAAGGGGCCAAGAGGAAGGTGGCATTTAAGTGAATCCTTCTGAAAAAGAGAGGTCTTTGATTCTGCACCATAGATCTACCATGACGTTCTTTGAGCAACAAATGCCATATCTTTTATGAACCCAACTGTTGAGAGTTCAAGAAAGTGCAGAATGTGTAGGCCAGTATTAATAGTAATATCACTGTTCTGACCGGCATGCCACATGTTTAACATATAAAATGGCATTTGAACATGTGACTGCTATATGAAATCGATGTAAAGATCCTTAATAAATGAAGTGCATAGTATGTGGCAACATACAATCTTATCTTACTTAGAAACTGGCATGTCAACATGTGCATGCTATTGGAGTGGCCTGACCTAGAGGCCTTAGAACAATGATGCACGTAGGGCTCGGTGAATATGATTTGAAGTCAAAATATGATTAAGTAAATAACAACCTCAGAGTTGGAACTTTGATAAAGTTATCATAATTAAATGGTTAAGAAATGAAGTAATGACAAATAAAGGGGAGGACAAAGGTCTGAATTGAGAGTTATCAAGTACAGTCACTTGACATATCAGGGAAGAGGTTGCATGGTACTTGACTTACATGCAAACAAATGAGTCTCTTCTGCATGCATGCTTCTTGTTGGTTCATGTAAATAAAGTGTAATGCTGCTGTGACTGCATTCCCTACAAAAATCTAAAACTGAGACAAGACAGAAAGCTGAGAGGAATCTGCGTGAAAACAAACTGAAGCAGCAACTACTGAAAAATTCTACTTGGCTTATCAATGATGTGGAATGTGAACAGTTCTACGTGATCACTGAAACTAGACTAATATTCCATAAAAGAGAAGAGCACTTTTCTGAGATGCTTTGCACATCAAATTAGTCCCAAATAGTAGAGGAAGAATGAGCTCTCTACCTGGCCCAAAACACAGGCTGTTGCAGACGTGCAAACAATTACCATCCGAAATCAAAGTTGTATGGACATGGATACGGTATCTGATACGGATACGGCTATTTTTAAGACCCCCAATATGGATACGGCTGGACACGTCATTCATAAAAAACACATACACATATATTTAACACAATTTTCTAAGTTATTCGAGGAGATTTTCATTACTTCAAAAGCAATATAGACACATAATTTCTACATAAATAATGATAAGTTGATTTAACATTTTACAATATGCAAAAATAGAAGAGTTGCATTGGAAGATAACCCAAAAAATGGGTCACTGAAATAGAAAAACATTTCATTTGTCTTTCTCATTTGGTGTAGGTTTTGTTAATACCATTTAAAAAAAAAAATGCATTAATGAAGTTTAAAAAAATTAAATTTAGGAAGATTTACGTCAATTTTTTAAAAAAATCAAATCACATTAGTATTTAGCATGGTTGGAAATCTAGGATTTTTGGGCATGCGTGGGTACAATATTTGACGTGTATCTGGGCTGTATCGAATACGTATCCATTTCAAAAACGGGAACAGATGCAGGGAAACGCATTCCTAGGGAGGGACAAAGGAGTTTCCAGCAACTCTGTCCAAAATACATCTTGACCTTCACAGACCTTAGGGTATTTAGAATTAATTCCCTGTACAACATGTTCACTTTATTCTTTTGGGATTAATTATATCTATGATTGCCAGGTCTGAAACATTCAATTTGCTTGGGAGGCTAAAAAAATTGGAAATCCAAAATTTCCAAAAAAAAAGGGTAAAATTTCTATAGGAATTGAAAAATTTGGACTGAACCAGACATACCTAGCTGGCCCAAAAATTCCTTTTTTTGGATTAATTATTTCCATGGTTACCAGGTTTGAAACATTCAATTTGCTCAGGAGGCTAAAAAAATTCAGAAATCCAAGATTTTTACTAAAAAATGGGAAAATTTCTATAGGAAAAGAAAAATTTACTGAACCAGACAAACCTTGCCTGTCCAAAATGCTAGACATGACCCAATTTAGACCAGATCTGGTAACAGTGATTACTTCTTACAGATATACCTAATCCCACTAACATAGACGTTGAATATAGATTTATTATTTGCCAAGTGTGGGTTGGTGGACCCTCTACCTAAAGGCTAAAAAGGTGGGTTTGAAAATGAACATCCCCAGAAGTTCCCTAACACATAAAATCATAACTTGTTCCTGTATACGGTGAAAATGGAATGATTATAATATTGTAAAACCAACAAAGATCCAACCACATAAAACCCTAGTTCTACAATTAAGAATCCACCATACACCAATGAAGAACCTAAAACATGCAAAATATCAAAAACATGAAAGATTATACCATTCACATGCTTAGTAGGGTTTGATCTCCATTGTTTCCTATCTCCATTGATTTTGTTTGATATGGTTGCTTTCAAATTTTGTATTGTGCACAAGAGCTCAACAAAGAATGGATTGTGGTTGTGTAGATGCTTGATTGCATAAAAGATTGATTGATTGCATTAGTTAATTAGGGTTGATAAGCATGAAAGGATCCTCTTATATAGAGAGCACCCTATAAATGAAGGGATAGGATTAAGATGAATGACAAGTGTCATGAAAGAAAAAAGTTAATGAATTAATTAAATAAATAAAGATCTATTTAATTAATAGAAGAAGTGGGACCATTTAAATAAATAAAATATATTTATTTAATTTAGAGAAAAAATAATTTAATGAATTAATTAAATAAATAAAAATATATTTAATTAATAAAAAGCTTAAGATAAAATAATTAAATAAATAAGGCTAGGACAATTTTAGGTGTCTACATTTCCCACTACTTGACAATTACTTTTTATACAACATAAAAGAGTTCATGACACTCAGGTGACTCATAAAGGACAATGAAATTACAATTTGAGAAGAAGCTGCATGCCTTTGTCTTCCATGCCAGTGAGTGTTGCATGGATGCTGTTGTTTTTTATGTAAATAGACTGCTATACTACCATAACTATAATAGTATTACTATTCCATTTACATGGTGTTGACACGATGAGGCAAAAGTGTAAATGGAATTCAATTACTTGGATTTAAATATGGGAAGAAGATGGCGAAAATTCTGGAGCTAATAAATGAAGTACTGGTTGTCAAAATAGGGAAAAAAACTAATTTCGTTATTTGATGTCGAATATAGTGTGCAGGGATAAAATTAGACATAATATTTTTAAAAAATGCTTATCATAAAAAGATGTGCAGGATTAAATAATAATAAACTATTTTATTCACTTTGAGGGTTTATCTAAAAATAAATGAATGGTCCTAAAATAGTAGGATGTTTTGTCATGGAATATGGTATACCATTTTAGGGGCAGCCCCTACGTTTTCAAAACCGAATCTTTATTAGGATATAATTCAAAAGAAAACATTCATTATGGTTAAAATTTAAAACTTTAAAATTTAACTTTTAGAAAAGGATTAGTCAAAGTAAAATTTAAAGAAAATTTAACTGCCCTAATGCTTGAAAGTTTTTCTTCAGTCTACCTATACTCTTATTTTTTGGCCTCAAAATGTAAAAGTGAGCCATGGAATGTTTTTCAGAATTAATTTTTGAAAAACTTAGGCAACGACATGGCAAATGTGGCTGATTGTAATTACTTGGTATTTTTAAAAAATGTTATGCTACTATGACCATAACTGTCCTCATCCTTCTCCATGGTTTTCCTCTCCTCCCTCGACCCCTCTATGGTGGAAGGCATGCTTATATTAGTCTCTCTGAAGTGTATGAGGAGATCTGTTTTCTCCTGTTGTAATTTTAGGTGTTGGTAAATGATGCTGCCAGCCTAGATTAGTAGATGGAATATTTTAGTGCAATAAGTTTCTTCCTTCCTTGTAATGTCCTCAATAGCAACAAGCATTAAAATGTTTTGAGTATGTCTGCAATATGAAGCACGATTTAGAAATGAAGCCTCTATAGCAGAAAATCTCAGCTGGTTGAAATGATGGAAACTGATTATTATAAGTGGGCTTCCTAATACAATTTTGTAATCCTTGTTCTTTGTCACAGTTTTCAAGGGCTCTAAATAGGTATTAGGTTCTAGATCATGACTAGATAAGTTAAGTGAGGCATACAGTTACTTCTGCCTGGTTTGTAAAATTATGATTACTGCTCTTTAAATAGAAATAGGAATCACATTTTTACAAATGAAAAAAGAAAAAATGTTTATTTACATCTTTTGTTTGTTAGGAAAGTTAATGGGATGCTTGATATTTGTTGAATGCTACGTGGACACAAGTGTGCAACTGTTTCATGTTCTGAACTTAAATACCTTTGGTTTTCAAAAGGTGCGCTCATTGGCAGCAGAGTCAGATCGAGCATTTCAAGGAGGTCCTCTAGAGTCCACTTTTTATCAGGAATCTTCCTTCACACCTGAAGAGGCAGGTCTAAGTTCTAGTTCAAATGGAAGACAGGAGGAGGATATGCGGACAATTTTTTCAAGTATTAGAGGACAAAACCAATATCCAAATGTTCTCGATTGGTTTGCTGTCGATCTTGAAGGCGAACATTCTGCCATGGATGGTCGCATACTTGAAGAACATACAGAATATGTAGTACAAGCCATTCACAGGGTATGTATATTTTACCTTTGTTTTAGAGGAGACGGGTTATTATATTTATGAATCTTAAGCTAAATTTATTATTCTTACATTTTTTATATTCATGATCTCTAATAAGATGCTTTTCTTTGTTCTTTTGTAGCTTTTGTTTGAGTTGAAAAAGTAAGTGTACTCCAATCTGATGTTGTTTATCATGTTATTCAATTAACATTAAAATCGTAGTCATAATAAAATTTATTATAAAATAGAATGATAAGTTAAAACTTTTTAATCACTGTCTAAGCATGACATCAATGTATGTGTTTGGATGAAGTAGAGACGTTGACTTTTTGTCTTTTTGATAGGTTTGAAAATCAAGTCCAAAACATTAGGATTTCCTTCTTGAAAATTTTTAGTGGTTGTTAATGTAGTTTGTTGGTTATTATGCATATTATGGGAATTGATTCATTTGTGTAGATGTTTAAAGGGCTAAAGCATTTGAAATTTCTAAAATTTTCATGTTAGCTGGCCGTTCAGTTCCAACATTGAGGTTCTGGAGGAGGCTCTAGATATGGTGGTGATCTGTCATGATACTAGTCTATAACCATAGACTTTTCATGTTATTCCACTCTCGAATGAGAGCATGCCATGTTGGGGGCCAAACCGCACAGAAGGACTAGTAAGAAACAAATTATATTGATAAACAAAGTCGGTCAGTGGGATTTAAAAGTTAAATTAGTTATGCTAGAGAAGTACTAAGGTAAGAAGACCCTATGTTGTGAAAAGCAGCGAATAAACATGACAAGAGGGGAATAAAACTAAATTAATTAAACACCAAATCATTTGAGCTATGTTTAAGTATAGTTTAATAGATATGATTCAGTGGTAAAGATGGAGCATGATCAGAATGAAAGCCAGGGTTCAATTCCCTCCTGGAACTTATGCAAGGTGGTGAGTAGGTAAAGTTTTCTGTTACATCTATAATTTTGCAGGTATTTGAGCTTTGCATGTGTGATGAAGCTAGGAGAAAACTTGGAGGGGATGATGCCATGAAGGCAGAATTTCAAGCCTTGATAGAGAATAAGACATTGGTGCTATTAGCCTATTTGATTTACCCCAAAGGAAGAAGCCCATTGGTTTCGATTCAGTGTATAAGGTCAAATGTAGACCGGATGGTTTTCTAAACAAGTACAAAGCTAGGCTTGTTGTAAAAGGATATGCATAGCAGAAAGGGGTGGACTATGAGGAGACATTTGCCGTTGCTGCAAAGTTGGTAACCTTTCAAAAGGTAAGTAATATTGCTGCTCAGTTTGAATGGAATGTTTGTCAAGATCAAGTAGAGGAAGTCTACATGGTGCAACTTCATGGGTTTTAGGCTCCAGGAAAAAAAACATAGGTTTTGCAGTTTGTTTAACTAAGTAACTTTAAGTCTTTGTACACACTTAAGTAGGATCCTAGAGCCCAGCACATAAAATTTATTGATACCTTTGAGATTCTGAATATAGGAGTTGTGCTAATCCAAATCTCATTGTGATACTGGTTGTTTATGTTGATGATCTTACAATCATCAATAGTAGAGCCAAGTCAATTCAAAAGGCCAAATCTGACCTTTGTTCCAGTTTTGAAATGACTGATCCTCACCTCCTCCTGCAGTATCGTTTAGGACTATAGTTTAGGCAACTTCAGAATGCAATATTTGTATCACAAACTAAGCATGGCAAAGATTTAATGGAAAGACTTAAAATGTGAGTGTAATCCATCATCTACACTTGTGGAAGTTGGTATGAAACTCTCAACTAACATTGGTTCACCAATGATCATGAGTTAGTGCATTGTCAACTAATTCATTCTCTTTTAGATTACTATCACTTTGTCGGAGTTGCGTTCTAGAGTAACCTACCTTTCTAGATTCATGTCAAATCATCAAGATGAAGATTGGCAAGCTGCAAAACATGTTCTTTGATACATCAAAGGAACACTCCCCTTTGGCATACTTTATCAACACCCTGCCAATTGATTTGGTTATATTGACTCCAGCTGGGCTGGATCAGTTGATACTTGCTGATTGACAACTAGATATATCTATTTCTCTTGGATCAAGAGTAATTTCATGGTAGACCAAGTTACTATGTACAGTTGCCTTATCTTCCACTGCAGCAGAATCTAAGGTTGCTGTCAAAACAGGGTTTGAGCCAATGTGGTTGCTGAAGATCTTGGTCAATCTTCAACTTGGTCTCACTACACCAACTTCACTCTTTTGTGATAATCTAGGAAGTCCTCAAGATGGTGAAGAATCCAGTCTATCATGCCAGAACCAAACATATTTAAGTGCTTAACAATTATATCAGCTAGTTGTTTGATAGTATGCATATTTGTCTTTAATATTTCTTTATACAGGAGCAAATTGCAAATATTATGACTAAACTGCTTAGTAGAGATAAATTTGTCAAATTTCAAGATTAGCTTGGACTTGTATCTAGCATAGCAGCAAAAATCATTCTTGGGTTAGCGTTAGGATTTTCAAAAAGGAAAAATAAGGGTTAGGGTCTTCAAAAAATGAAGAAAATCTCCATAGAGTCAATAAAACAGCAAAAATTGGAAATTCACCACATGATTGGTTATTTTTTTTTTTGGTAGATAAATCACGCAAGATTGGTGAGTTATTGGTTTGTGTGACTTTCAGCTATTTAATCTGTCAAGAGTTTGCACCTTTTCAGCAATTTAATCTGTAAAAGCTTGGACTGGGCAATTTCTTGTATGAGTTGTGTTGATGTGTTTTTTATGCACATGCGAACACATAATAAAATACCAAGGTATCTTATCCTCTCTTGAACAAAGTCTCTCATATGCTATGCTTCGCGATCAAATGAGACAACCCCAAGGTTACAAAATTTTAGGTTTTGACTTGTGGATAAGTTCAGTGGTTTGATGTGATAATGCTGGAATCACAAGGGGACTTATGTTGTACATGAATGCACAATCTTATCATGGATGAGGATAGGTATGCCGATAACTTAGGATTTGGCAATGAAGCTCCGGACTTAATTCTTACTAAAAAAAGGGCAAAAGGAATAGGGTTCAAGAAATCTATTCTAAGGCTAGGAATGTAGGAAATGATGAATGGATCTAGTGGAATCAATGGATCTAGTGGAATCAAGCCAGGCAAGGTCTCACAATCAGGTATTGACACAAGCTTAGTGCAATCGTCTAAGGTATACTTAAAGATTTTCAGGCTATCACCATCAAACGTTGACACCATCCAAGTTGATGTTTGTCAAAGGACGCGTAATAGTTGAACTTAAGCTTACTTAAAATTCCAGTTGACCACACAAGGCGCACTTACCAGTGGCAAGAGGCTAGTGGTATGGATTAAGGATTCCACACAAATAAATTCAACAAATCTTTCACTCAATCTAACATACATGAAAATAAATTCTAATCTTAAAATCTAATCTAACTTGGAGGAATTGAGAACCATGAATGCAAATACAACACTTGAAGAGCAAAATCACCAACAATTGAACAATGATTAGGATTCAAATAGCTGTAGCATATACCAACAATTCTACAAAAACCCTCCCTTACAAATGAGAGAAATGAGAGACAAGGAGGCATATATAGAGCCTCAAAAGAAATGAATGGCCCAGATTGATTCAAGATCAACGGCCAAGATTACAAGATAAAACCCTAATTAGGGTTTGTACAACCACCATTACATTGGCCAATAAGAAACGAGGGTAGGTAAGATAAATAATATTTGATGTAGCGCCATGTGTCACCTATTCCCTCCTTGAATGAATGTTGACTTGGTACCCTTTGATTGAACGAGTGATGACTAGGATGCCACCTCAGCTTGCCTTATACACTTAACCAATTTGCCTTGTACATTCTTCATCTTCACAATGTTTGGAATCCCTTATGATACTTTGCATTCCATCCTTATGTTAAGGAATTCCATGAATTGTTCCCTCCTTATGTTTGGAAAATTTCCCAATCTTGGAATCCTAAAATATTTTCTTCCTTGACGCACTTTGATATTGAAATTCCTTGATGTAGTTCTGGATTTCTTGATGTAAAATCCTTTGTGTTCATTTCTTGAACTTGCTTTCCTTCATTTGTTCACCATCAAAGTGAAGTCTTTTTCATGATTTGATCTAGTCCTCATCTTCACCTTCTGGAATCTCTATTTGGAAATCCCCATCCAATCTTCCTTATCCTCATGGCATGCATCCTCCTTCACCTCAAGCCTTGATCATCGTACTTCCTTTCCTCGTAACAGTCCTGCAAAACAAACAAGCATTGAATCAAACACCCATGTGATAAACTTGATTTCAACCTTGGTGGGAAATCCATCCGCATATGGACTGATCATTCCTCAAAACCATCCGCATTATCCTTGTCCATTCTTCACTTGGTGGAAATTTGATGCCTATCTGGACAGCTTCCTTCCTTTGTAATTCTGCCTTGCAATGGAAATCCGACCCTCATCTAGACTCACTGTCCTTGAAAATCTTGTGTTGATTGGATCACCATTGCATGGAGTGGAAATCCAGACACCATCAGGACTTTGTTCCTAACATTTGTCCCAACATGCGATAGGTAGTCTCAGAAAATTGTAACACCAACTTTGGAAAATATGAAGGTCCGGATTGAAATCTGGAAGATTTTCCTTAAGAAAAACCGATTTTCAGACTTAGGGTAAGTCTGATCATAATTGCTAAGTCTGAAGACACCCATGTAAACTCAGAAAAATCAAGTATTTGGAGCCCAAAAATGAATGTCCAGGTCTGGAAATATCACTTGGAGGTCTGAAAACACTCAGAAAGTGACTGATATTTTATATCAAAGTTGTAATAAAAGTCTGATTTTCTGAGGACAAAGTTTGAATACGCCCTCCAGTGCCTAAAAATACTCAGAAAATGGTGTATTGAAGTCTGATTTTCTGATTCTTAAGTCTGAATATACCGTCTGAAAGTCTGAAAATGGCTCCAAAAAGTCTGATGACACTCTAAAAACGATGAATATCAATGGCTGGAAGTGGTCACACCCATGTCACATGCTTGCATTTGAATTATTTTGACCTTCAAAACTCAGAAATGGTCACATCTGGGCACAACAATGTGGCTGGAAATGAAGTTTCAGTTTGAAGACAACCTGGTATACTCAGAAAAATGTCAAAAATTGTGCTCGGAAGTATACCACAATTCTGAAAATGCTTGGAAAAGGGTGTGGAAAAGTCTGATTTTTAGTTCTTAAAGTCTGAAGACACCCTTCCAATGTCCAACAATGGCTGCCCAATGTCTGAAGACAACCTACAACTTTAATAAATCAGTCATTTAAACTTGTCGCAGTCATAGGAAACACTTGTATTTGATGAATTTCACCTTCCCAAAGTGAAGTTTGTCAAATCTGGGCACAAACAAAGGGCTGGTAAAAAATATCTAAGTCTGAAGACAAATCTGAAAATGGAGTTTCAGACTTAGATCAGCAATGGAAGCTCCACCAAATGCCCAAAAAACTCATAAGAAATGATACCCAAGTAAAATTTTCCAAGTTGGCAAGTGGCTGGAAATGAAAATCAGTCTGAAGACAAATCTGCAACTATGGAGTTTTAGACTGTAACAACAATGGCAGCCCTTGAAAATGCACTGAAAACTCCTCCAAACAACCCTTAACCAAAATCGCCTTAGTGTGGATGAGCTGGGCAATGAAGAATAATTTTGAAAATGCGTTCCCAGCCAACAATGGAGGTCAAATCACTCCTAGCAGTGGCGCCCAGCAAGGTCTGAAAATAATGGCAGCCACCAAGCATGAAGAAAATCACCCCAAACAACGGCACAAAGCACTCCCAAATAAAAATCGAAATTTTCCCAGCTATGGTGCCATTCCAAAATTCTGAAAATGTCTTCAATGGCAGCTCGGATGTGCAACAATGGAGGTTGGAACGACCAAACTGAAAAAAAATGGAGGAAAGAATCCTCAACCCAACACTTCACTTCAGCACTTTGCCAAAATTCACCAATAAGGGAGAAAAATCACCTTTCATGGAGACACCTGGCAGATTTAATAATAAAATAATGTTGGAGACTCCTCTTTTATACTTGCTTTTACCTTTCACTTTCACCACACAAGCAATGTGGGATAAAACACTTGCTTAAATACTTGCTTGGTGAAAACCTAACTTGCTTCTAGAAGGTTAAAATGATTATTGCAAGTTATTAAATTTTGCTTTTAAAATTTTAAATAATCATTAATAATTATTTAAAAGCAATTAAAATCGGGGCTTATTTATTAAAATATTGCAAATTAAATTCAAAATAAGCTTCCAGGGGAAAATCGACTTGGGTTGGGATTGAAAAATCCCTTCAAAAATCATTGAAGTGTCAAAATTTGCCCCATAAGGGAAACTCGACCCTAGCTTGGACAAAAATCCATGCATAACTTCATCAAAATTGCACACAAAAAGCTCCCAGGGGAAAATCGATATGAGCTTGGACAAAAATCCAGACAAAAATCCACTCCACTTGCAAAAAATCACTCCCAGGGGAAATTTGATGGCAGTCTGGATTGAAAAATCCACACTCCAAACTCACTTAACTTGGAAAAAACCTTCCTGGTGGAATTTCAACCTCAGTCTGGATGAAAATCCGGACTCAAAACTCTTCAAAATATTCCCAGTGGAAAATCGATCCCTGTCTAGATGAAAATCCGGACAAAAATCCTTACAAATGCTCACAAAAATCCTGGTGGAAAATTGACCCAGACATGGAATCATCCTCAACGTTGTCCGCACTATAGTCCGCACTCCTGGTGGAAAATTGATCGCAGTCTGGATAAATCCTGACACTTAGCCAAATTTTAGAACTTCTAGGGGAAAAACGACTTAGGTATGGATAAGCAGTGGTGGAAAATAATAGCCAGTATGGATTTCAGGGGAAACCCATGTGTAGTGTGGATTTTGAGTGGGGGAATGGGTTGGGTAGTCTGGAATGTGAAGGGAAAAGCACCTCTAGCATGGAATTTGACCTTTGTACCCTTGGAATAAGGATTTCCCTTAGGATTTTATCATTTTAACCACTCAAAATCACTTAGAAACTTTAAATTTAGACTGGACTTAGGCAAATTTTCCAAAAATATGAGCAAAACGCTAGGAAAATATTGGAATAAGGTGCAAAATCAATTTAAATAATACCTTAGGAGCGAGAAAACGACTCCAAAATGTCTGGGAATACCTTGGCACTTTAAAATCACCGATGTGCGTGTTTAAAAACATGTTAACGCTCAAAAGGTCAACACTTAGACAAAATTTAGAATCACTCTAACATTTTGATATTTTAAACACATGATCCTATTCAAAATTCAAAAACCCTCTCATCGGCAAAGGCAAACACAAGGAAATTAGGCAAAACTTCTACTCTAAAAAGCGAAAATTGGGGGGTCCCCATTTGCAATGGGGCGATGTGAGAAGACATCACAACAAGTTGCACGTTTTATGTATAAAAAATTGGGAAAAGGGGCAAGCAGCAAGAAATCGTGATTGCTGTTTATGGTATCTGGTTTAGTCATTAAGAGAGAGTGTTAAATATATTATAGGCTAATATGATTTATTCAATAGGCAAAATTACAATGCAATGACACTGCTTGTTTGTGACTTTGATTGCTGAAACCTGTTGCTCTAATAAGTATTTATCTAATGATATAAGTCTTATTTTCTTTGATTTTTTAAGCAACTGAAGTTACCCTCTTCTTATAATTTGGAGTATATAACTTGAGAGGGAGATAACCAGGTTGTACTCTTTGCTGCTTTATGTAAGAATCCAACCTTTTGCTATTAGTAAAGCATAGCACAAATCCCTTATGGGTCAAATCACAAGAACTACATTTGGAGTACATCTGGGTGAAACTACAAGAACCATAATTGGAGTACAATTTGAAGAGGTAGAACTACAATAATGTCATTAGATTATGATATAGAGTGGAACATGTAATCATTTGGACCAACCATAAGATGTTTGCAGTTCTTTGTCATGATCTATCACAAAATTTATTAAATTAAAAGTTTGATCAAATTTTGTAATGACTTAAAAAACTGGGGGACTATAACTACAAATTTATAAGGTTCTATAAGGGACTTGTTCATGCTCTATTATAATTTATAAATATTGTATTCAAATGTTCATTCTGGATTACAAAATATCAAATATTGAAAATGAATTTTGAAGTTTCAAGATTTGTTTATGGCTTCTATTAGTTTATTTATTTTCTATCTCGCAAAAAGTAAAAGCAAGTTCCTTAACTTTTTGTACCAAAACCTTTGACAAATTTAATGCTTGAATTTGTCTACCAATAAATGAACATTTCAACATGGTAAATTCAAAAAATTGAGTTGGGCAGCCTTGTCCTTGAGCCCTGCTAGTTTTGTCTCTAATATTGAAGTAGAGCACTACTGGCACCAAATTTATCCTCTAGGCATAGAGTGAGGGAAATGTTTAGAAAGAAAATGCTTTGGTGAAAACCTGACCATTAAGCTCACGAGTTTTAGTGAAGAAAGTAAAACAAATATCCTAGAATTTGGCATTTGATAAGAGTAGCACGTAATTCTTGATGCTTATGTGTACATGCAGAGGGCTTGTGAATAAGCTTTCTATTTTATGTTCTATGTTGTGAAAGCTATTTTCTTACCTCATTTTCGCAAGTGCTTGGGAGAATGTTTGTTATTCTTTGCTGGTTCTTGTTGTTTTCTTTATATTCAGGCTTGCAGAATTGGGAATTATATGTTAGGAATCATTTATCTGTGCCATGTCACGGAAGAGGAAAAATTCATGGAATGTATAGAACTGATGCTTCTGAGATGAGAACTAGAAGTGGTTTCAGCAAATAGATGTGGATTCTTGATCCTAGAAAGTGTCAATATTATTACCTTAGATGTGACAATCTCATGTAGTTATAAGCAAAGATTGAGGGGGCATGCAGTGCATCATTTAGTTAATTAAAAAACATTAGTTAGGAGAAAATATCACCGATCATTATTATCTACGATTTCAGAATTTGTGACAATGGACTTTAACTTCAGTAGGAATATGATGTGAATGGGAATTGATTTGTTCAAGAGGATGTCTCTCTAGAGCTGACTCCTTTTAAATTGATATTGGAAGTGGTGAACAGTCCATACTCTGTAGATATAAAGATGCTTCATATACACACTTAAGAGCAAGGCCGTGAACTCCATTTCATCTGTTTGCAATAAATTTCTCCCTCGAAAGTTGTCAGAGAAATGGGAATCGCTCAAAATCGCCGAGTTTGGGCGATTTCCAAGTCGAGTCATGCTCGCCGAGTCCAATGGGCTTGGACTCGGACTTGGACTCATCTGGGTCAAAAAATCGCCCAAAATCGCCGAGTTTGGCGAGTCCTGACTGCCAAACTTGGCCAGCGGCATGTAACTTTAAGTTAAAAAAAACACAACTTCTAATATGTTTTGAATTGATTTTTTTTGGTTTATTTTATGCTTTGAGCCTAAAAGTGAACTTCATTTCATTCATTTGGCAAAATAGGAGGAGAAAGGTGAGTTGTGAGGAGAAACAATAGAAAAATAACACCTGATGCCTGTATAAAATAATAAAAGTCTTTTGGCCTTGCGGGGCGCTGCCCCTCTACCCCACCCTGTATCCCACGCAAGTGGTGTTGCCCCTTGACCCCAACATGGGGGCACTGCCCCCAAACCCCTGTCATATTTTAGGGGGGAAATTGCACCGATAAAAGTAGGGAAATTTTAACCTCCAAGTCTGATTAGGCTCCAATTCCATGTAACAACGTATACTTTCATTTGGTGCATCAAGAGTTGGAAAGGAAGAGTTTGCATCTCATTTGATCATATGATGCAATGGATTTTTTATTCCATGAGTTTTGTAATATGTATACATTTGACAATATTTATATATCTATGTTTGTTATTTCCTTCAGCTACAATTTGCGTTTATGCTTATGTGATTGATGTATACTTGTGTATGTAATCAAATTAGCTTCTATTTGATGATGTTATTGTGTCTTTAAGGTGTATTTAATAAAGGGTGCATGAAATAGGTGTTAAATCTTTAAAAATCTCTAAATTTCTTGAGTTTTTCACTTTGCCGAGTCCAGCCGAGTTTTGACTCCCTTGTCGGAGTCCCGAGTCAAGTCGGCCTCACTGAGTCCGAGTCTCGTTTCTTTGGTTATACAGTTTCATTCGGCTAATGATGATCAACCACGTTTAAAATTAGGGAACTGAGTTTAGGCTCAAAGGATCACTTTTTATTATCTTATTGCAGAAAATGACATCTCCTACTAGCATTCTTTATTTTTGAATTAAAAGTGCCTTATGCAAAGTACTGTTGCAATTTGAATGTTTTGTGTATGATAATGGCTGACATTTTACATATTTTGTCACAGATTACATGGGTCAATTTTTCAGACACATTTTCATACCTTATGACCCCAAAATTAGATTTTTTTTGAAGATAACCTGTGAATGCATTATGGCTGGCACATGATATCTATTAAATGTGTGGTGGAGGGGCAACACTGCATTTTAAAGTTGTTTTTTCTGAGAAGCAGTTTTATCTGACTCATATTTTGTTGAGAGAATCATATTGATCAACATCAACTGAATATTTTTAGCAATATATCTATTTGTTTACAATCAACTTGATTTTTGATTTTTCTGTCTGTGAGGATATGTGTATGTTTAAACATCATTGCTTTTTTTCTTTAATAAATTTGATTGTAGGTCTTGGATAGGTACAAGGAGTCTTTTAATACTAGGTTGAAAGATAGTAAAGAGAACTCTGGAATTCTGCCAACCAGTGTAATTTTGGTGGGTCATTCAATGGGAGGATTTGTTGCTAGAGCAGCAGTTGTGCACCCTAATTTGAGAAAAGGTGTAGTAGAGACCATTATCACTCTTTCGAGTCCACATCGGTAAGACTCTGTGTCTATATGGCAATATTTGGATCTATTTTTCTTAATTTTGGTACTTTCATGTTTGGAAAAGCATGTCTAGTTGCTGTTGTAATTTCTTGTTTTAGGACCTAGATAATGACATGAGTTATTGAAAAACAAAGACATGGAATGCTTCTCTTTCAGGTCACCACCAGTTGCATTGCAACCATCTCTTGGCCATTTCTTTTCACAAGTGAACAAAGCTTGGAGGAATGGATATCAAATTCAGAGGACAAGATCAGGTCGCTGGGTGTCTGATCCGATGCTGTCCAATGTTGTAGTTATATCCATTTCTGGTGGTATTCATGACTATCAGGTACAGATGCTGTAATTGATTGCTCAATAGTCAATTGTTATATTTATTTTACTGTTGCATCCTTTGTTTACAGAAGGCTAAACCATCTTATAGAAGTGTAATATTTTTTTTTTATTTAAGTCTTAATGTGATGATAGTTTACAGTTTCTTTTAGTTTGGCTAAGATGGCCAGGTCCGATCTCTCCTGGGTATGCTTAGGGTTTGTACCCAGACTGTGGGTCTGTCCTGGGCATGGTGCACCCAGGGGGACCAAGTAATTGCTTTTAAGCTCTGTCAGTTTTCTCTTCACAAATATTTGTTAAAAAATCACAGCTAAGTTCTGTAAATTTTCTTCTCATAAATGCCCATGACAGGGTTTTGTCTAGGCACAAACTTGTTTTGAACACATGAATTCTGAGCAATATGTATGACACGTTTTTCTAAATGTGTAGCAGCGATGTTCATCAAATGTTCATATTTAGATACTGATGGCCTATTGTGTTTCTATTATCATCTCTTAACCATAAAATGTAAATTCTATATTTGAAAAAAGAAAAAGAAAAAAAGACAGCATAAATTATTTTTACTTTAATTGATCCACAAATTTAAATAATTAGATTCGATTGAATTCATCATTTAAAATTTTAACATACTAAGAAAGTATATATCATTCAAAAATTTAAATGCTTAGGAAAAAGTAAAAAGAAATTGGAACTAACCTGTTGCAAATCCGAAATTCTTGAATTTCTTCTTCAAGTTGTATAAAAGTTCTTACCAATCTGCCATAAAAATGGTGCCTTTTGCTGTGTTTACTGGAGGAGTGAATGCAGGGTTTTATAGAAAAACTCCGTGTGAAATACACGTTATAACCTAGATCAGCGCTTTTCCATCCCGTGTTGCAATTTTTTGCCTTGGAATCACCTGAAACCCAGCAATTTTTTGTGCTAAAATTGGCAAGTTTTCACCTGCAACTCATCTGCAACAATTCATGAGTTAACCCTGTGTTTTCTCATGTGGTTTTAAAACCTGCTAGTACTTGCAGGGTTTGCAATCTATGACCTAAACAGAAGTTTCAACTTTTATTTAAAGTTTTTTATAATTAGAAGGCTGTCCAAACTTGCATGCACATAAAGTAAATGGAATTTTTGTATAAAATTTCATTTATATGTTTTGTGTTATTTTAATGAGCTTCATATAGGTAAGTAGTGTAGAGTTATGTTTAAAGTAGTTTTATTGCACTTTAAACATGGCTGGAAGTAAATGGTATTGCTTTTGTATATGTAACGGGCATTGAGTCAATGCTAATGAATATTTTAGCTTCTATTATTTTAATCCCGTGTACTACAAGAGGATTCAAAGGACTTAATGCCAATGAATGGTTTGATGATTTAAAAAAAATGAAGTGCATGTAAGGACAAATAGGTTTTTAATGTTATGTTCAAATATGTTTAACTTTGAAATCATAAAAAATAGTCAGAACAAATGTCAAGTCTCATGTCTCTTCTCAAGAGTGAAGATATGTTAAATCTGCAATTTATTAAGTGCTGGTGCAGATAGATCACACTTTTTGCATGAAGAAATATAAGTCCTTATTATAATGTTTCTTTCTGTACTTCAATGGATCTTACCTTTCTGAAATGTCAAAATTTCATGTTATGTTTTAAGGTACGTTCGACATTGGCATCTCTAGAAGGAATTGTTCCACCCACACATGGATTGACAATCGGTGCTACAGGAATGAGGGATGTGTGGCTATCCATGGAACATCAGTCAATTCTATGGTGCAATCAGTTGGTTATACAGGTAAAACTAGATTTTTTGTACTCAAAAGATTTGTTCTATGTAATGCATTGGGCTCTTTATAGTATCAATCAGTCATGCAATATATTGTTATGTTATTGCAGGTCGCACATGCAATGCTTCATTTAATAGACCAGAATACGGGCCAACCATTATCAAGCACACAAAAGAGGCTAGCGGTATTTATCTCAACTCTTCGTAGTGGGATACCTCAAAATTTTGGTTGGATGAGCAGTGTTCAATTACAACATTATGCCAAACATTTACCAATCACAGTAGAAGAGCTGGGTATTTCAGGTATGATTACATCAAATTCACAAACATTATTTTCAAGAAGTTTTGAAGTGAAATTTGAATTGAAATGAGTAAATAGAGCAAGGGGGAACTAATTAATGTTCAGACCACTGAGAATTTAAAGTAAATGTGAATTTGAAAGATGCATATTTGTGTGGGAATGAGGGGAGGAGATTACAAGAAAAATGAATCAAAAGGCAAAGGATCCCATCTGAGTTGACATCCATAGCAGACACTTCCAAATTAGCATCAAAATGGAAAGTTGCAAAGCTGAAACCAAGTCTCCATCTGATTATAACCCACTAGTAATAAAGATGGCGGTTACCATGCAAGTAAAAAGTGGTCTGAAATATGAAGTTATCAGTGGATTTTTGGGTATGAGATTATGCTATCACTTAAGTCAGTCAATCCTTATAACATATTCAGATCTGGGAGCCCAAAACCATGGAGAATGATATGGCAGTTCACAGGAACATTCTACATTACTCCATTGGTGTAATGCAGATACTGTCATGGAATATCAAAGGTTTAGTTGTGTGCAACAGATGCAGCTGTCAAAGAAAAATCCAGGATAGAAAATATAGATCTTACCCTTCTTCGGGAAAAGACCAAATATGAATTTGTGAGAAAAATAAAATACACAGGAATTAGGAGCAGTCAGCAGAATATATTCTACCCTAAGGTCCAGTCTATGGTTGTTTGGGTTCCTGTCGAGTATGTCCACTTATGTCGAGGTATCAGATGGATATCTTAAATAAGCTCCTCATGCAATTGAACATGTATCATTTTTCAAGAAGTCAATATAATACACTTTTGTTACACCTGGCCCCCTGGTAGACACTTCTTTTGTGGGTGATTTAAATTCTCAGGGTGATATTGGTATCGCACTGTCAAAGAGTGTTAACGTTTCAGGCAAGATGACCAGATAAAATGAGGCTATGGCAATCCTAGGATGAAAGAACATTCATCCATTCACCAACATTAATAACTTCAAATTCATCATTTTTATGCTTAATTTGATTTCAAGCATTAATACAAATTCAAATTCAGGCTAGCAACTGTACACTTTATTTTAATGCTGCTTTGGTTAGGGTCAAGTCTGGATCTGATATTTATTGCTGGAGAGAAATTGCAGAGTCACAGGCAGGTTCAAATAACGAGCAACCCAAATGTATCATCCCCTTGAGTTGACATTAGGACCAATGATTTTCCAAACTTTCTATTTCATGGATTTCCGTTCAATACTTCTGTGACTACAATCCAACATATCCCCACATATTCAAAGAGTTTATCACAGTCAACCTTACAAACCTCAAGAAAAAAACCAAAGCATCCTTAGGTTTTGTTGCGACGTATTCACAGATCGCCCCATTGCAAATGGGGACCCCTGCTTTTTGCTTTCTGGGGTTCGCCTTCTAGGTGTTTAGGGTTCGTTTGTTAGCCTTTGCATTTTGAGTATCATCCTTGAAGGTTTGAGTTAGGTCAAGTTGGTGAGTGATGAAGTTTGGAATGTCATCCTGATCTTCAAATGCCCTGAAATTTGGCTAAGTCTGGAATGCCTTGATCCTGAAATTTGGCTAAGTCTGGAATGTCCTGATCCTGAAATTTGACTAAGTCTGGAAAATTGAAGAATCCTCCAAAAACTAGATTTTGCAATATAACTCCTGGAGATCTGAAACCACTCTCAAACATCTTGAAAGTATATATGGAATCTAACTTAAAGTATAAGAAAGGAAATGTCTCTTATACTTAAATGTTATATTCTAGAAAATGATCCTGACGAAGAGTCCAAAATGTCAAATTTTGCTCTTGACCCTTCCAAAGGGTCCAAAGTGAATTTCGCTCCTGACCCTTCCAAAGGGTCCAGAGCGAAATTGTCCATAAGACATTCTACTTTGACCAAAACATAGAACTAATGCAGTCCTAGGCTCGAATGAAGGTAAAAACGCTTGTTTGAATGAAGAAATGTGAAAATGAAGTCAGGATCTTGGCCAAGATTAGGAATTTCGCTCCTGACCCTTCCAAAGGGTCCAGAGCGAAAATCTTTATGACTCTTGTTTTCCTCCTTATTTTGGCTAGGCGTTGGCTTAATGGGAGATGAATGGGTATGTTTTTGCCTTGAGAGGGAGTTTGATTGATTTTGAAGAACAAGATTTTGGCCTAAAGGAGAATTAGAAGGGTCCAGAGCGGAATTCCTAAAAGCTCTTATTTTTGCAATGAAGAAGATCAAGTTTTGATTTGTTATGACGTGGATGGAAGAGAAATAACTTGTCTTTGCCTCTTGAGGTCATTTTGAAAGGGAGAAATGAAGAATCTAGCCCAAATTAAGATTTTTGCTCCTGACCCTTCCAAAGGGTCCACAGCGAAAATCTCTCTAAGAGGCATTTCTTTCCTTATTTAGCCAAATCTTGATGACCAAGACATGATGAGAAGAAGAATGAGCATGATTTAGCCTTTGAGAATGTTTGGAAGTTATGAAAATGAAGGATTCTAGCCAGGAAAGTGAATTTCGCTCCTGACCCTTCCAAAGTGTCCAGAGTGAAATTCCTTATTAGCCTACTTTTTTGACCTTTCTTGGACATGAAACCTTGTTCCTAGGGCAATGAAAGATGAAATCCTACCCTGCAAAGAAGTTTCAAGTTGAAAAAATAATGATTTTTGGTCAAGAATGAAAATTTCACTCCTGACCCTTCCAAAGGGTCTAGAGCGAATTTTCTCAAAACTTCTTTTTGCTATCAAGTTTTTGCTAGGTCAAGTGTGGGATAAGGCAAAATCAAGAGGAAGTTGCCCTTAAGAGTGACTTTAAGTTGCTAGAGACCATGAAAGATGAAGGAATTGAGCCTAAAAGAGATTTTCGCTCCTGACCCTTCCAAAGGGTCCAGAGCGAAAATCCTTAAAGTCATCTTTTCTTCCAAATTTTGAACAAAGCCAAGCTTGGACAAGCATGAGAGAGGTCATTTGGATTGCTTTGGAGTGGATTTTGGTCACCAAGAATGCAAATTTTGAAGCCAAATGAGATTTTCGCTCCTGACCCTTCCAAAGGGTTCAGAGCGAAATTCTTAAGATCACCCTTTTTTCCTTGCAAATCAAGTCAAGGTTTTGGTTTTTATACCCTGGAGAGGAGTGAGGCAAGATGTTCTAAGTCTTGGAGGTAATTTGAAGTTGAAAGGATGGCAAAATATCCCTAAAACAAGATTTTCGCTCCTGACCCTTCCAAAGGGTCCAGAGCGAAAAACCTAAAATCTACCTATTCCTTTCAAATTTATGCTATGCTATGCCTAGACCAAGGTGAAAGATGCCCTTAAGATTGCCCTTGAGTTGATTGTTGTCTCCAGGAATGATGATTTTAGGCCAAAGGAGGAAATTCGCTCTTGACCCTTCCAAAGTGAAAATCCTTCAATCACCTATTTTGCCTTGCAAAATCAAGTTAAACTTGGGTTGGACGTGAGAGGAGAAGTGTTTTCTAGCCTTTTGAGGTGAGTGCAACTTGAAATGATGGAGGAATAAGCCTAAATTAAGAAATTCGCTCCTGACCCTTCCAAAGGGTCCAGAGCGAATTTTCTCTAAATCACCTTTTTTCCCAAATTTGTGCCAAGCCAAGTGCTGACTAGGGCGAGTTTTGATGGGAGAGGTCCTCAGGAATGACTTTGACTTAACAATGATTATCAAACTTGAAGGAATTGAGCCAAAAAGTGATTTTCGCTCCTGACCCTTCCAAAGGGTCCAGAGCGAAAATCTTAAAACCACCTATTTTCTTTGCAAGTCTAGTCAAACGTTAGGTTTTCATGGCTTGGATGGGTGCGAGGAGACATGTTCTTGCCTTTTGAAGTTAGTTGGTGTTGAAAATGATGGAAATTAGCCCAAACCAAGGATTTCACTCTTGACCCTTCCAAAGGGCCCAGAGCGAAAATCCTAGGATCACCTACTTTCTTTGCAAGACAAGTTGAAATTTTGATTTTTATGGCCTAGATAGGAGTGAGGCAATGTGTCCTTAGTCTTGGAGGAGAATTGAAGTTGAAAGGATGGAGGAACATGCTCAAAACTTGAAAATCGCTCCTGACCCTTCCAAAGGGTCCAGAACGAAAAACACTAAAACCATCCTTTTCTCCAAATTTTGTGCTAAGTCAGGCCTCGACTAGGGTGAGAAAAGTTATTTGGAATGCCCTAGAAAGATGTTTGACCTTCAAAAATGTGAATTTTGAGCTAAAGTTGGAATTTCGCTCCTGACCCTTCCAAAGGGTTTAGGGCGAAATTCTTATAGGGTCTGTTCCTGGAGAAAATATTGGGCAAGTTTCATGTTAATATCTTTTTGTTGATGATTTAAGTTGAAAAGGCTATGTTGAAATGAATTTATCATGTGTCCTTAATCATCTTTTGGTTTGTTTTGGCAGATGAAAGAAGACCAGGCCAGGACAAGGACGACCTTCTCCAGCCCAGCATCAACAAGGACGACTTTCTCCAGCCCAACCTCATCAAGGACGACCTCTTCCAGTCCAACATTTGAAGGAAAGACAAGGTGGCATCCCAGTCATCACTCCTCCAGTCAGATGAAAGAAGACCAGGCCAAGACAAGGATGACCTTCTCCAGCCTAGCATCAACAAGGACGACTTTCTCCAGCCCAGCCTCATCAAGGACGACCTCTTCCAGTCCAACATTTGAAGGAAAGACAAGGTGGCATCCTAGTCATCACTCCTCCAGTCGGGTTGGTCCACTTCAGCATGTCTAGCTTCAATGTACCTGATTCATCAAGAGATGGCACTAACTTCAATGTACCTACCTAGGCTATCCATTGGTCGAATATTCCAGAGAAGACATGTGTCCAAATAATGCAATTATTTCATTGGTCAGAATTAAGTTTGTTGTAACAAACCCTAATTAGGGTTTTCATTGTAAAATCCCGGCCATTGATCTCAAGTTGATTTGAGCCATTGAATTGTATTGAGGGCACTATATAAGCCTTGGCTCTTCATTTGTAAAGGCTAATAGTTAGTCAATAATAGCTAATAGTTAATAGTTAGTAATAGAGGCCAGAATAGTAGAATAGCAATTAGAGTAGATTAAGAAGAGAAGGCAAGACATTGTTGCCTTAATTGTAAAGACTTCTTTTCATTGAAGATATGGTGGAATATGTTGTTTCTTTGCAATGTGCATGGTCTCTTGTTGAATCTTTATTTCGATGATAGATGATTAAATTGAGTGAAGAAAATTGTTGAATGCACTTGTGTGGAATTTGTCTAGTCCATACCACTAGCCTCTTACTAATGGTAAGTGCGCCCTGCGTGGTCAACTGGCATAAAATGAGCTTAATCTTAAGTCGTTACACGTCTATTGTTCATACATTATCTTGAATGGTGATCATTGTCAGATGGTGTACGATTTGAACAGATTGGAAGCATCCCTTAGAAGATTGCACTGAGTTGGTGTTGAATTGTTCAACCTGATGGTGAGACCCAGCCCAATAGGACTCCACCTAGTCGTTCATCCATTTTCTCGCATTCTAGGTAGTAGAGTAGACGTCCTGAACCCTGCATCTTTTGTCATTTGTTTGTCTTCCAGTTAGTTAATAGGACTTGTGATTCCAACAAATTAGACATTTAGGTCATTGAGTGTAAGTCCCCTTGTGATTCTAGCAAAATCACATCATACCGCGAAGAGCTTATCCACGAGTAGAGATCCTACAAAGCAGAACCTTGGAGTTGCCTCGACTGATCCTTTGGCGAGATCTTCAGCAGTCGGGAACTTTGTTCAAGAGAGGATAAGGTACCTTTTAGGTATTTTATTCTGTGTTTGGTCGTGTACAAAATACACATCAACAGGTTTCAAATAAGGAGTTTTCCTACCAAGTACTTGGGCTTCTCACTACATTGGTTACAAAACAAGGCTATTTGAGATGAAACCCTCTCCAAGGTGAGAATAAAGTTCACGACATGGACTCACATATGGCTGACAACAAGAAGTCTTAGATATGTGTTGTATACTTTGCATGTTTACAAATTTACACCTATTATATATTGCACACATAGGCGGTTTTTTGGCCCATGGTTTTAAACTAACTATATTATAATACTAAGTGGTTTCTTATGTTGACGAGCCTATAAATGCTCATACATGGATAAGGGATATACAAGTGTGAAATATCTATTGTATTGTGAATGACTTGAGTTAATATTGTGAGTGATGTTTTACTTGGTTTTTTTCTTAAGAGGGTTTCGAGGGAGAAATTTTATTGTTATACTATGAGAGTACCATTATTTCTTTTTGTTACATCTAAGCATTGTTTATTTTGCATGGGTTTATTGGTACTATTTCTCTTCCTTTGGTATGAAAGCTATGGTTTGGTTTAATCTTTGAGAGCAAGGTCATCTTGGCTCCATGACAAACCTTATTGTCAATGGGAGATCTGTGTAGGTGAATCTTGTGTGCGAATGAAAATGTCAAGCACTTAAAGGATGGAGATAGAGAAATTTAATGGCCATAAAGTTTGAGTTGTGAAAGGCTAAGATGGAAGAGCTTATTGTGGATAGAGATTAGTGGGTTGTGTTAGTAAAGAAGGCCTTGGATTTGATGGTAGAATACGACAAAGACAGATAGCAAGACAAAGATTTCAATTCAGCTGTACCTTTTAGGTTCAGTCTTATTGAATGTCTCAAGGAAGCCACTGCTACGAAACTATGGGATAAGTTATGGTCTTTGTATTAAGCAATGTTTGCATTAAGGATGTAACACTGTTTGTGAAAGGTCGTTCGCAATAGAGAAATAAAAACAAGTTGGAGGACACAACCAAACTCTAGAAGTAAATCTAAAACTCCTAGAAGCATTACAAATTGTAGTGCAGATTTAAAAAGGTTGACAAAATCAAGGCACCTAATTATGCTCCTTTAGAAATGAAGGGCTTCACTAAAGAAGTAGGGGATATATGCTTGGCATCTTCAAGTACACACTCATGTCATGATGCATGATTGATCAAATTGGGTGCTTCCTCTCATATGACTGCTCACAAGGAATGGCTTTGTGAATGTAAAGTTAAGGAGGAGGCGATGTCTTCTTAGAAGATAAATTGGCATATAGGGTTATAGGGTGTGGAAGAGTTAAGGTGATGGTTAAAATTCAAAGGATTACAACCTTGCTTAGGGTTCTTCATCTTTTAAGTTTCACTAGAAATTTGATGTCTTAAAAGAGTGATGTAAGCATGCAGGTTATATTTAAAAAGATAGTTGCAAGATGGTTTAGGGAGTGATGGCATTGGAAAGAAAAGCCTACTCTAGCCCACTATTCAATCTTGAGGCAAGCATTGTGAGCAATGGATTTAAGTTTTTGTTCTCAATGTTAGGGATGAAATAGATAAACCCACTTGATGCATGAGGAGAAAACAATGCTTTTTCTTGAGAGGATAGGACATATTGTAGAGAAAGGTGTTTGAGCTTTGCACCTTTAAAGGAATTCCTGGTTCCTCCTTAAATTTTGATTTATGTGAACATTGTTGTATGGTAAGTTGTGTTAACCACTATGGTATAAGACATGGGATTTTGTAGCTGATACATAATGATGTGTTTGGAATCTGGATATGTGATTGTTTGAGCACTATGGAAATCTCTATTTTATATCAATTTTACAAGTGATTTCTCAAGGAAAACAGTGGTATATTTCCTTGATGAAAAAAAGAGGCTTTTTGTAAATTTGAAGCCCTTAAGTTCTCTTGAAAATTAAATAGAGATGAAGATGATGATAGATACTGGTGGACAGTTTTTCTTAAGTGAGTAATTTTGCAAGTACTATAGAATAGCAAGGCAAAAATCAATCAATTACACACCACAATATAATAGTGATGTAGAGAGAACAAATATTATGAAGAAAATTAAGGAGTATGCTTAGTGGTGCAGATTTTTAGAATGAAATTTCTGGGGAGAGGCAGTAAAGATTGTATTTATTCGATCAATTGATCATCTATACCAGCCCTTGTTAATAAAGTACATAGTAGGCATGGATTGAGAAGAAATACACTCTTTGACATCTTAGAGTTTTTGGCCGTGATGCTTACATGCGTGTTGCAAAAGAAAAGAAAATAAGTTGGATTTAAAGTAGAGAAGTGTATCCTTGTTGCGTATAGTGAAGGTATAAAAAGATATAAGCTGGGGAAACCACAAACTAAAAAGATTTTCTATAGTTGTAATGTAATATCTAGAGGTTAACAAACCCCCAAAGCAAGAATAGTGACTGAGAAAGGAATAACCAGAGGCAAAAAAGTTGCGTTTTGAATTATAAAAAAATATTTTTATATGAGCACAATTCAATAGAAGTAGGTGAACCACAAGTAGTTTCAACCTCATGCTCCAATGAAAATTTTGAAGTTGGAGATGAAAATCTATATATAAGTTTAGAAAAATATAATCATACAATGGATTTGCAACTTTAAAGGATGCAAAATACTAATATTCTCACAACTTAAAAATAACATTTTAAAGTATTAAAATAGACGTTAATTAAAATAAACTTAGTTATTTGGATACTACATTAATCATCATGATATAAAAAATAAATTTTAAACATGAATCACTTGGAGATGGTACAAAAAGATTGGGAGCTAGTGCCATTATTTTAAAATTATTTTATGGTTATAAAACTTATATGCATGTACACATCTTAAACTTTTTTATTGTTTCTTATGTAGCCAGGCTTGCCCTTGGCTTGCCGGATCTGGGCTTGGTTCACATCCAATTCGGATCTAGGTTAGGTTTGCCTGTGGGTGCAGGGAAAAGGAAGCTGGTTTGTCTTGGGCGAAGCCAGACGAACCCAAGTTGAACTTGGACGCCCAACGAGGGATTTGACAATTTTTTAAAGATTTTTTAATGTCCACTTTGACTTGGCGCTCTCTCTAACCCTAAAAGTGACTTCCAAAACACTTAAAACACCTAAACAACTTAATTTTTGCTCATTTCTTTTGCAAATAGTAAATATCATTCCCACATGTTGAGCATATTTTTTTGCTTGCTGGATCAACATAGGGAGTTGAAGATTGAATCTTGAAGCTTTATCAACAGCTGCATCCTCATTCATACGTATATACAACCTTCCATTGGCTGTCAAGAAGATTGTAGAAGGATTTTTTGCAAAGAGTTTTCAATTTCTTTTCTCCATTTTGGTTTTACAAACATGAAACAAATTATTTGTTTTGTTTATCTATTTTTTTCCATTCTTTTATGAATGTATTAAAGATTCAAAACAGCTAGGGTTTCTACATCTTTTTTTAGTGTTCAATTTTTTATTTTTGTTTTGAATGTGTTCACAAAATTTCTTACCATAGAAATCAGAATAGCAACTAGTTCTACCTCCACAAGTCAACCTAAATTCAAAACATATCCAAATTCTCCTCTATGGAAATACGTTGATATGCTACAATCTATTGGAGGAGGTGGGGGATACATTTGGAAATGCAGGGGATGTGATAAACAACATTCTAGTTCATATTTCTGAGTGAAAGCTCATTTGTGCGGAACACCTAAAAAAGGCATCATACCAGATGAGATAGTGTTAAAATATATTATGGAGCAAGAAGAAGTAGATGAACGAGAAGCACATAGATTAAATCAGCCCGTAAAAAAAAGACCAAAGGGAATGCAACCCTCATCTGCTTCCAATATTGTGGTAGAAAACCACCCATTTTTTGCTGCATTTGATGTTCCGATGTAGTCAAAACATCAAAGGGACCTTTGGAAACTGCATTTCAAAATGAGAGTCGAGACATTGTCGACCAACATGTAGCAAGATGTATTTATGCAGATGGGTTGGTTAGCAATGTTGTTTGCTACCCATATTGGAAAGAGATGTTGAAAAAAGTAAATGAAGCTCCAAAGGGTACAAGAGCTTGGGTTATGAGAAGGTGTGTGGCACCTTGTTGGAAAAAGAGGTCAAGGGGGTTGAAGATGCGTTGAAGCCCATAAGCCATTCATGGATTGAGATAGGTGTGTCCATTGTTTGATATGGGTGGAAAGATTAAAAAAATTGCCCCCTGATCAATGTCATAGCTGTGTCCTCTAAAGGTGCAATGTTTTTGAGAGTGGTGGATTGTGAGGGGTAGGCAAAGATGGACAATTTATTGCGAATATTCTCAAAACATCCATTGAGACAATGGAACCTCATAACGTTGTTCAAGTTGTAATGGACAACACAAAGAATTGTAGAGCTGTTGGGTTGTTGGTTGAGGAATGATATCAACATCTCTTTTGGACACCTTGTGTGGTGCACTCACTAAATCTTATGCTACAAAAGATTGGGAATAAAATTGATTGGATCAAAGAGGTGTATGTAGAGGCTGAGGACAACGAAATGTTCTTCACCAAGCATTAGATGTATCAAGGAAGTTTTAGATCATTTTCAATTGGAGCTATTGAAGGTAAGTGAAGTAGTATGAAATTTTACATTTTCTGATTTTCATATTTGATTGTGTATTCTAATTCCTCTTTAAAGTTTGTTTTTAAATTTTAATCATTTTGGCTTTAATATCTATTATAGGTTGCAGAGAACCGTTTCACCTCTAACACAATCATCTTGAGATGAATTGTGAAAGTTAGAAAGCCACTTTCAAATATGGTGATTAGCCAAAATTGGTCTATATGGAAGCAAAGTTGCATTGAGATGGCAACAAAACTTAGGCATAAGATATTAGATGACTCATGGTGGGATTGTGTGGAGTATTTCCTTAGTTGTATTAAATGGGTGGGTCAAATCTCTACCAGGGATTACATATGCATAGGAAATCTCCGCCTCCCAATACACAAGCACCACAAATCTCTGCTAGGGATTGCATATGCATAGGTAATCTCTGCCTTGAGCATTCCTGCACACACACTGTGAAGGTCCGCCACCCTTTGCCTTATGCAAAGCATGTAGTGAAGGCCAACTTTGGTTATCTAGGGGTATGGATGAAGGGTTAAAGGTTAAGAAGGTCGGCTTAGTATCATAAGCCATTAAACGATTTGAAAATGCAAACAATAAGCATAAGGTCAGCCTCCTTGGCCCCCTGTTGAAGGGTAAGCAACAACTAAGATAAAATAGTAAGCTGGCCCTATAGGCGTAAAGGAAAACAATTCGGAATTAAATCAGGCCGACCTCATTAAGAGTTTAGGTGGTGCATATATATGGGAGATGAAATCGTTCCATTTCGCCATCAAAGCAAATTCGATTCAAAGCAGGGCAGATTAAGAAGTCCAAATTGACATAAGAGGAGGTGTGAATTTACATAAGGAGGTGCGAATTTGAATGAAAGTATACATTCAGATCCAAGTGCATTCAAGGAACAAATTTAATAGAACTTTCTTGCAAAGTGAAAACAATCACCAGCAGACTTTAGGCAAATTGTAGCAGACCTTTGAGGTAGATATTTGCAACGATTTTCCCAGAATTGCAAACAGAAACAAGGCGAATCAGGAGCAGAATTTCAATCAGACCTAAAGGGTACAATTCAAATTAAATTAAGGATTAATTTCAAATCAGACCTAAGATGATTTGCACCAGATTATGAGACGAATTTTCCCACCATTCAAGTGCGAATTGTAGCAGCAGATTGAGGCGATTTTCACCATAAAAAATAAGAATTAGCAAGGTGAATTCCAGATCAGACCTGGAGCGAGTTCATTTGCAGACCTCTCAGCCAAGGAAGAGGTGTAAACATATTGATTTGGGAGCGATTTCATCACCATTTTGATTAAATTTTTAACCTGCAAACATCATTTCAAGGAAAATCTGAGTTTTGAGAAAGGAAAAAGTATGCATTTGAGGGGTGTAAAAGCAAATTGAGGCTTGTCCAAGACAAGGCATCTTTGAAAATCAGAATTTTAATTAGATTTCCTTTCATTATCAGGTTTCAAATAGGGAGATTGAGGATTTTTGTGAATTCAATTGACAACATAACGTAAAAAATTCCTCTATATGTGCAATAAATTGTCAAAGCTTTCATTAGGTTATCATAGCCTCTTCTTGCATCTTGTTTGAAATGCCTTGAAACTGATTTTGAATCCTTTCATTCTTGTAGCTTAAGGTGTTTTGTTTCAGGAGTAGATGTTGGGTATCAAGATTGGGGAAATGTTGAGACAAACTCAAATTAAGAATGATGCTAAGGGAGTACTTCCGGAGTCGAGGATCATCTCAGAATGGAAGAAGGTTGGAGACTCCAAACTTGGACACATAAACATGGAGAAGTTCAAGGATACAAGCACAATCCATCCACAATGGCCAAGAGGATGATACACAATGGATTGTGCAAGCAGCTAGCTTACCTCTGCAATACAATGCAGTGAGCTGATAGTAGAATGCACCAAGCGCTACAATCTTGAGCAAAGACGCGTGGTAGCTCCTAATGGCAAGGCATTAGCATTCTTTACAAAGGAGTCTATTTCAGAGACATTCGACATTCCCATATATAATTCTATAGTTTATGTGACAAAGGAGGAGGCTTTGAAGATATATGAGGATGGAGCTGATTCTTGTGCATAAATCATCAATAACTCTTGGTTATTGAAATCAAGACCTCATCATTCTAGGATGCCCAAGAAGCTTCATAGATTAGATTTCAAGGAGGAATATGGGGATCTAGTCACCTTGTTGAACCGAGTCATGGGATGCTCTCAAGCATCTACATTCAAGCCATGGATGTTCTATTTTGTCGAGGAGACATCAATTGGTGTGAAGATAATCAATCTGGCCTAGATAATTAGTAATAACCTACATGATGAATAGAGGAAATTGGAGCATTCCCGATATTTTTACATGAGTTCATGCCTTGTCTACATGTTGACAAGAACACATAGGTACAAAGGATTAACATACAGAGGAACAGTTGGAAATGGTGAAGGACAAGTTAATGCGTATGACTGTTACCCTCAATTGCACTTGCATAATAATGCTCATTTTAGAAGAGTGAATGATGCCTTTTCAATGTATATTGTGAGGATTTTACAAGGAGGCATTCATATAAGGTTATCACAAGAAGAAAAGGGTTTGGTGAAGAAGTATGGTTCGTGGTTCATTCAGTTTCCTAAGTTCACTTACATCCGATTGAAGGGATTCTCATTCTCTCCTTATAAACTTCCAAGATTCTCAACAGATAATATGATATTTTTGGAGGTTACGAGGCAAATATCTATGTATGACAAGATCCAGAAAAAACAACCATAAGGTTGGGGTAGCATATCCAATTTCTATGGGAAATTCAATTGAGGTGTGTCCTTCAATCCAAGCAACTGAGAAGTTGGAGGAGTTAAAGTTCTATCCTCTTGTAATTTACCCATCTAGGATGAATTTTGATCCTCATAATAATATAGGGAGAGCTTATGGAAGAAAATATTGAATGCATTTTGAGGATTATTGGGCGAATGCAATGGATGATTTTGAGATTCGAAAGAGAATGTATTCAAGGCTACCAGTACATATGATTAGAATTTGTCAATTATTTCCTGTGCCGGATCAAATGAAAGATGATGGAAATCATGTTCAACATCAATTTGAGCAAGAAAGGAATGAACCTCTTCCTCCATTAAATTTGTAAGAAGTTGAAATAATAGAACTAAATGAGTTGATGAGATCAATTGTGGCGTTTACAAGAAAATGGGTGGATCAGTAGGCTGCAAAGTTGAAAGCACAAGATATCCCCCCAACATACGATTCGATGGGAGATATGGATTCATAGTCTTTTGATGAGAAATGACTGAAAGTCAACAAGAAATTAGTATTGAGCCTGAAAGAATTAGGCAAGAGGATGAACGTCACAAGAGAAAGAAAGGTGTAGTTGAAACTTTACAACCAAAGAGGGCAAAAAGGAAGGAGGTTCGTAGTGGAGAGCCAAAGTGAAAAAGGCAAAAGACAAGTATGACTCGCTCATCAAATAATAATTCTTCGGTTAGGAGGTTGTTGCTCCCATAGACAAGAATGGAACATCTATTGTTGAGAACAAGCCATCAAAGGAAAATGAATCAAATCTAAGAGTTTAAGATTGTCAAGGTATAAATGAGTCTATGGAATATACTTTGCAAAGAAAGCAAGAAGTTGATACTTTTCAAGCCATGTAAATTGATGATGATCAATCAATGGAACCGATTCCACTTGAGGAAGTCTTAAGGAAAATTTGAGTTTTCTGGATGAATGAGGGGATAATATTGACATTGTCAGAAGTTCACAAACAAGAAGAATTGGATGAGGACAAGGAAAAGTCGACAATTCCTGAATGGTTGAGGGAGAGAATGAAGAGAAAATTCGTAATAGAAAGTAATCTAGTTAATAACTTGGAAGATTTTCTCATGAGGATTGGTAAGACTGTGGAGAAGAAGAAAGCTAAGAGATATTCCAAGATTACACAAAAGAGTTTAGGATCCCACACATTGCATGTTGCACTTTCAAAGGTAGACAAAGCAAAGGAAGACATCACTCCAGAAGTGTATGAAATCAGAACTCTTGATTTAGGATTGACAATAGAAGAGCACGTGATTGAAGAATTTGATGAGTCCTCAAAATCAATTAAGGAGAGATGGAGAAAAGCAAAAGAAAAGAAGAATCATCTTAAAGTTGAGAATCAACAATTGATAGACTAAGTAAGGTGCTAGATGAATCCCATTTGACAAGAAGATGAGACATTTGTAACACTTGTGATTCTTCTAAGGGAATCAATTGAGAATTTTGAAGAAATGAAAAGGATGGCTCAAGAAACAAAGGAATGGAGTGAGAACACACTCAATAAAGCAAATGAATTCATGGAAGATTTGGTACAAGTATACGAGAATTCTACAACTATTCTGTATAGAAGTCAAATCATAGTTGAATTACAGGAGGGCTTTCATGATCATCAAAATAAAATTATTCCACTCTTGCATGTGCTAAAGGATATTCCTAAGCAAACGTTGGTAGAAGGGAAGGTGATGGAAGTGAATTAGGCATATGACTTTCATAGTTGGTATTGTGTGTTGATCTTTAAAAAGGAAGTTCTCGAGAAAGGACATGATGATTATGTTCAATTGAGGAAAACAATCAAGGAAATTCAAGATAAGCTCCTTGTTTTAGTGGAGGCAATACTTGGGCAATAGGTGAATGATAATGAAGATATGAATGTAAATGACTTGAAAGACAAAATGAAAAGCGTCTTCTTCAAAGCTACAAGTTCTATTTTGAGGAGTCATTTGGAGGATACTGCTTCATTCCTACGTGTTGATGGGTGTTTTGTGACCACACCAACACAAAACAAAGTTTCTAAAGGACACTCTATCCTCTCTTGAGCGAAATCTTGTGTATGCCAAGATTGCATAAGATCATATCGGCGACTCCAAGGTTCTTCTCTGTCGATGTGTGGATAAGCTCAATGGTCATTGTGATATGCTGGTAACACAAAGGGACTTACGTTTGGATCATTCTTTCACTTCTTTGTTGTGGCCGAAACTTCATCATTGGATATAGCAATTCTATGATGCTTTTGCTTCGAACAAACTGAAATGGAATGAATTGAAATTAAAAGGGGAAAGGGTTGGAGAATCTATTCTACTCCAAAGGACAATGATATCGATGGATAGTGCTCCAATGGAGGAATTCCACATTAACCAAGTTTTGCTTTGCTAATCTTAGCAACAACTATAGGATTGGTGCAATCTTCCAAGGATGCTGAAGGATTTTCACATCGAGAAAGTGCTTTTGAATACCCAAAACAACACAATCCAAATGACCAACGACCAACCACAATTGAACTTAGCACAAATTTAGTGGCTCAGGCTAACTTTACATTGCAACTTATAATCAACAAGATGCAAAAAGTATGAACCATGGAAATTCATCAAACACCATTACATTCTCCGTTGAAATCAAAGCACTTTATCTAACAATTTGAGAAATTGGAAGAACACCATGCAACAAGTTGAAATAAACATGAATTCACCATATCTTCAATGAAATCAAATTTTATTTCTTCAAGTCTCACAACAATGTTTTCTCCTTCTACTCTACTTCTACTCTAAGGAGCAAGAGCTCTCTGCTTCTATCGAGCTAACTATCTAATGAATTACAAATGAGAAGGTAGGGCCTTTTACAAAGATCATCCCACAAAACGACCAAGATTGATTTGAAATCAAGGGCTAAGATTACACCATACAAATCCTAATAAGGGTTTGGCCAAGAATAAACCTTGAGGCGCAAGGTAGTGGGCTTGGCAATTAATGAGGCATCATGCCCACTAAACATTTTAATAGCCCATCACATAGAATAACATGCCCACTATCCTTGTCTTTGGCGACAAATGCAATGAATTGGGTCATGACGTTTTGGAGACAGTTGATTGGCTAGAGAAGGTGACGGGCGCCACCTCAACATGTGGGGTGCCATGTGGACTCGATGACTCATCACAAGTAATATTCCATTTTGATTGATTGTGATGGAGTAAATTCCCAAATTGCATCATTTGGACCAAGGTTCTAACTTTGATCAACTCTTTTGAAAATATCCTTGATTTTTTTCTTCTTTTTACGTACTTGCTTGGGAATTCACCTTCTCGAAATGATTTGGTCTCCCTTGTCGAGGATCCTGTCATTCTTGAAGTCTTTCATACTTGAATTGGATCTCATGGACTTTGAATGTCTTCCTTGAATGTTTGGAATTGGAATTCTTTCTCCTTGTTCTTTCCTTACTGGGATCTTGGATTTCCAGAGAAAATTCAAGATAGTTGTAAATTCTTCTCATTTGTACTTGCTTGAATCTCAAGCTCTTTGAACTGGTATTCTTTGGAATTGGAATTCCTTTATGCTTTTTGTTCAAACTTCCTTGGAATGATGCCCTAGAATTGGAGAAATGAATCTTTGATGCCTCCTTTTTGCCCTTTGACTTGCCAAATGCTATATCAAAGACATTCCCTTAAGCATTAAATTCCATGCCTCATGTCATTTCTCCACCTTGAGTGCATATGAGATAGGTGGAAGGATTTTTTAGTGCCTTAGCCAAATTTCCAACATTCGATGTCCTTTGAGAGGTGGGCGCATTCTAGAGGGAGAGGGATTTTTCAACACAACCAATTTTCATCATTTCCTCCCTTTCTGGAGATGGGCGCATTTGGAGCTTGGGGAACGAATTTTTAATGCCAGCCAAATTTTGAAGTTTTTAATGAGAATGCTTGAGCACATATTAGTCTTGAAGGAGGAATTTCAAACACTTAGCCACATAGTTGAACTACTCGCGACTCGGCTCGACTCGCCAAGCCCCTGGGAAAAAAACTCGGCGAAAACTCGAGAAAAACTCGGAAAAACTCGGCGAAAAACTCGGCAACTTAAAAACACGCTTAAACTTAGTAAAAAATGCATTTTTTTTGCAATTTTTAATGAGAAGATGCATCCAAAGAGTCAATAAATGATAACACAAAAGAAACAAGCTGATTCTAGATATATTTAAATGCAAAGTGTCTACAAAATCGCATCCTCATGAGGAATGCTGATGGGTGGAAGCCTGAAGCAAAATAGTAAATTACTAAATAGTTTTTGTAAAACCAAAAGTAAATACATCATCACAAATTACAATTACAACTTCCTCTTCCCAGCTCTAGCAAAAACATGGGGAGAGGTAGAACTAGAGGGTCTAGACTGTCTAGTCGTATAAGTCTGCTGTGGGACTTGGCGTGATTGTGCCTCCTCGCTCGGTATGGTTGATTGAGACTCATCCTCCATCCTGGATGAAGCTATGTCTCCACCTGCCTCTGGCACTGGCAATGAATCCTCATCCTCATCCTCATCCTCATCCTCCTCAATGTCATCCAGCCTGAAACCAAATCCACCCCCCTCCTCCATAGCCTGCCTCTCCAAATCAGTGATGTCAGTGTCGGAAAACAATGGAGGCTGCTCCTGTGATGTCCAATCACTGTAAGGATCTATATCATCCAAGTCAATTGGACCACCTTCTAGTTCCTCTACCTTCTTTACGCGCAATCGAAGATTATATTGCACGTAGACAAGGTCATTGAGCCGTTTCTGCGCTAACTTGCTCCTCTTCTTCGTGTGGATTGCTTCAAACAAGCTCCAATTGCGCTCACAATTGGATGAACTGCAAGGCTGACATAAGACTCTGAGGGCAAATTTTTTGAGATGTGGGGTGTTTCCACCCCAATTTTGCCACCAAGCATCTGCAAAATAAATAAAATGGAAAAGTTAGAAAGCAAAGAGAAAAGAGAAAACATAATTTATCAATCATTTTAGTCTTTAGATCCCAAAATCCAAATGGCAAATGTTATACCTGGGGTTTGAGTGGTTCTTCCTCTCCTAGCCAGCTCTGAAGAGAATAGCTTACCCCTTCCTCCCTCATAATTTTGGAGCTCTCTCACAATGAGGTCTCTCTCCTCAACATCAGGTACCATCCTCTCAATGCATGTACTGAGGCCCTCCATGACTAATCCATTCGAATTTGAGTAAGAACCCCCGATCCTAAAACGAGGGTTGAGGAAGTACCCTGCTGCATGAATGGGTTGGTGGAGCTGATTGTTCCACCTCCTATCAACAATTTCCCAAATGGGATCAAATTTGAGCCTATCCCCCTTGTAGTAATTTTTGATAGACTCTTTGGCCCTATCCATGGCCTCATAAAGATATCCCATTGGGGTTTTATCCCCATCCACCAAGCGAAGAACTCGAACCAAGGGCTCTGACACCTACAATTGAAAAATACAAATTACAAAAAGATCAAAATTTAAATAATGAAGTTACAAATTAGTAATGAGAGACTTGAATCAAGAATAACTAAAATTTAAAAATTAAAGTTTTGAAGTAACAACCTTCACAATCTCTGCAGCCCTTTGTGCAAATTGGTTGTCGAAGACTATGCATGCGACAGCCTCTCCTTTAGGCTTCTTTGAATAAGGTGAGTTAAGCCATTCTCCACTCACAAACATTTGTTTCAAAGAAGTCAATGCAGCAAGAATGCTTTGCAACGTCAAGAAAATCGTTGCAAACCTTGTGACACCAGCTCTCACCAAATCTTTCCCTTGCGTGTGTTGTCTCATCAAATTTAGGACCCAAGGGTGATTGTAGATATATTTGGTGATCCTCCTTGCATCTTCCACAACTGGAGTCACCCACTCAAGTTTTCCTATGTCCTCCAAAAGAAGGTCAAGGACATGTGCTGCACAAGGTGTCCAAAAAAGAGTGGGGTGCCTCTCTTGGAGGATTCTTCCTGCAAAAGAAGAATTTATTCTTAAGAAATATGCAACCAAGTAAAACAAAGCCCACAACAAATGAGAATATTGCTAATGCCTAAAGGTGATAATTCAAAAGGATTCTACCTGCTGACACATATGCTGCTGCATTATCTGTGATGATTTGCACCACATTCTCTACCCCCACCTCCATGATGACACGCTCCAACATTCCAGCCAATGTTTCTGCATTTTTCACCTTGTTGGAGGCATCGACAGATTTCAAGAACACTACATTGTCCTTGCAAGCGACCAAAAAATTGATGATGGTGCGGTTCTTGCCATCTGTCCACCCATCAGAAAGAATGGTGCAGCCATAATTTGCCCAATCAATTTTTTGATCCTCCATCACTTCTCTTGCCCTAGCAACTGCATTTGTGAGCAACCTGTAAGTGCAAAGTGAAATTAGGTATTAGTACACAATTTTGATTTAATAAACAAGAAATCTAAAAAATAATTAAAAATGAAATCAAGTGGACTATGTAGTAATTTACTAACCTCCCACTCAAATCCCTGCGAGAAGGGGCCTTGTACCCCTTTCCTGAAACTGTCATAGCAGTCACCAAATTCAACCAATAAGCATTCTCCGCCACATTGAATGCAATGTTGTTGAAGTACCAAAAATCAGCAACTGCAATGTCAGTTTTCTCATGTACCTCCTTATTCCATCCACTAGCCTCTAATGATGGTTGTCCTCCAGGTGTGTTTCTGGGCACAAAATAATCACCTATCGAACCTGATCGTTGTGATGGAAGTGGAACAGGGCCCCGGCCAGGTACTCTACTAGAGGAAGCAGAAGCAATGGGCGAGCTGATGGTCGGTTTGCGGATACGTGGGCCACGCCGAGAGCCCACTATGCCCTCAAGTGCTTCTTCTTCCTCTTCAAGGTCAATAGAAACACCTTGAGATTCAGCTATGGCTGATCTCATGGCTAGTTTTGCCCTCTCCCTTTGCAGTTTCTTCTCTTCCCCAGCTGCAAGTAAGGCATTCATTTGTCTTTTTATTTCTTCATTGGTCCCAGGGCATGCTCTAGCATCATGCCTATCTATTCCTGCAAGGTGGTATTTGAGGCGGTTGATGCCTCCATGAAGTATTCTCTCACACTTTATGCATATAATTGACCCAGGATCGGGTCCCTCATAGGCATACCTCCATGCCCCATCTCTAGCACCTCTAGGACGGGTGCCTATAAATCCAGATGGGCATGGATCTAGTGGCCATTGCTCCCTTGCCATGATTAATGCTTACTTAACCTACACATACAAAGTGCAAAAAAATTTTAACATTTTAGTTAAACAATTTAGCACTAAGCAAACTATCTACATTAGTTTAAATAAATTTAGACATCATTCGAAGTTTTTTTTTAAAAAAAGTAGGGTTTGATTTTTTTTTTGAAAACTAGATTCTTCAAAAAAATTGTGAAAATTCAACAAGAATTGTGTTAAATCTTGTGTAAATAACTTAGAAATGATTTAGACTACCTAGGAATCATTTGTAATCAATCTAAATGCAACAAAAAATAAACAAATTGTTTTAAAAAAGCATAGAAAAAAAAATTAAAAAACTTACTTGGAATCTGATTTTCCCTTCAAATCCCCTTCAAATCCCCTTCAAATCCACTTGGAATCACTCAATAACCACCCCAAATCACCTTCCAAGCCTTCCAAATGAGTTTCCCCCTTCTCAGCCCAAAACATAATTGGAAAACAAAAAACAAATGAGTTTTTAAGCCGTTTTCGGCTGTATAGAAAACACGGGCGAGTTTCCTGGCGAGTAGAAGTCATTACTACTCGCCAGGGCCAAAAACTCGGCGAGTTTTTGTGACTCGCCGAGTATTCGGCGAGTTTGTCATCTATGCTTAGCCATATTCTGTTCATTTCCAAGACCTCATGAATGCTTGAGCACACTTGGAGGGGGAAGGAGGAATCTTCTAACACTTAGCCATATTTTGTTCATTTCCAAGACTTCTTGAATGCTTGGGTGCACTTGAAGGCTAAAGGAGGATGTTTTTAACACTTAGTAAAGTTTCATGCCATCCTAAGACTTGGGCGCATATGGGGCCCCGAGGAGGAATTTTGGACAAAAGGATTAATCCTCCTCTTCTTGGTATTTATGCCCAAGGATAGATTCCTGGCGCACTCAAGGCTTGGAGGAGGATTTTTGGATAAAAGGATTAATCCTCTTGGTGTTTGCGCCCAAGAATAGTTTTTTGGTGATTTTGATTTTGAAGGAGGATTCTCTGACAGCCAAAATTCAACCATCTACTTGTTTCATTGACTTTCTGGATTTGGAACTGGATGCTTCAATTCTTTCTGCACTCAGTGGTCACTTGTTGCCAAGGATAGACCTAAAATTAGACTTACTTAAAATAGTAAGTTCTTCCAAACACAAAATTAGGGCAAACAAGGACACAATGAAATTAAAAATAGACAAAGTTAAAAATATTAAGTTTGTTTAAACTCAAAATTAGGCCAATCGAGGCCACTATGAAACCTTCTAAAAATAAACTTACCAAAATAGTAAGTTCATGAAAAACACTCAAATTTCACGAGGAGTTCAAATGAAAGATTTTCTTTTCTACACTTAGCCCAAATTTCACTATGCCCTTGATTACATACTTTGTTTCCAAGTCTGTAGGATAGAAACCCTAAAAATAGGTAATTCTCGCTTCCAAACTTAGCACAAAAATCATCAAAACTGAATTCCGTGATCTAGAGTGCATTTTCACCCCTGGGGAGGAATCTTTTCAATTCATCCTTTTGCTAGTGAATCCCTTGTTCTATCATTGCAATCTCTTCCTTGGACGATGATATCATCCACTCAATGATGTCCTCTTCTCAGCATCCAAAGTCTTGCTCCCTATAAGGTACCTGAAAAGGACAAGGAAACATTGTGAAGTACAAGTATCAATCAAGTTCATGGTTAGCAAAATGCAAAGTTCTAAGGATAAATCAATAAGCACAATGCATTTCTTAATATATCCAAACCCTAATACTCGACTTGATGACAATATTAAGATTGTATACTCATTAAAATCCATTCCATACTTAGGCATTTCATGACCTCCAAAAGCCAAAATCCAAAGCAACAAGACCTTGTAACTCATTCCTTAGGGTTGAGAGACAACACTGATTGCAAAAGACTTGGTTTATTTAGCGAGAAGAGGGGGTCCCCATTTGCAATGGGGAGATGTGTGAAAACATCACAACATCTAGCGCCAATTCGAATAAGTGTTCTTGAACACTTCAAAGATAAAACCTAATCCATTCCTAGAATCTTTAGAAAATTCTATCCAACCTATCAAATGGCTAGAAAATATACTCGAAAAGGAAGCATAATCTCGGATTGGATCAAGTCACTCATTGTCGGATTACACAAGTATGGTTTGGTTTCACTAAGTCAGTAATAATCCTTTGCATTGTTAGGAATAGCTTAGATTTCTAAACCCTCATTCTTTTGCATTTCATTTCAAAGCCTTTGTTAGGGTTAGTTTCAAGAGCGTTATTGCAATATCATAAGTCATTCAAGTCCTTGAGCTTAGAATTGATAAAGTTTTCCTTGTGAAAGAATTGATCAAGCATAGAACAATTGTGTAAGTCCCTTTGTGATACCAGCATCTCACATCATTTCAACTGAGTTTATCGAATTTGCATTGTCAAGAGCTGACTAAAGAAACCTTGGGGTAGCCTTATTTGATCACATTGTTTAGCATATAAGGTTTCCTTGTTCAAGAGAGGATATAATACTTAGTATTTTATTCTATGTTCAAAGTGCATAAAAAACACATCAACACTAGCTAGATAATTAATTAAATTAATTTCAAATGTCTCACAAATAAATAACATCATAACTATTTATTTGTTAATAATTATTAAATTTTTTTAACTAATTAATTATTAAATCGTTTGCTGCCCACACAATTGGATCATGTAGGACGACTCCAATGCCAAGACCTAGTTCACCTTCCCCTAAACTTGTACCTAGCACACAACATAGGATCTCACCAGGAAACTTTAGTAGCAATTGTTAGTTAGTAATAATATCATAATCCCAATCATGCATGATACAATAAAGGAACTTAATTTACTAGCTGTTTGTAATGCATTAAAATAATTATTGCAACTAAATCACATTGAAGCTTGTATATGCACACAACATATATTCCAAATCAAATAGCAGAAAAGACTGAAAATGTGGGATGCGACAAGATGCAGACTAGGCTGAAGGTATTGATTGCCAAAGATCTCCAAGTAATGTGTTCAATTTGTTTGGTGGAGTAGTTAGTTGGATGAGCAAGAGGCTAACAGTTATTGTACTATAAACTAGAAAACATGAGTGCATTGCAGCCACTCATGCATGAAAGGAAATAATTTGTTTAGTGAAGAACCCTATGTATTATTTTGAAGTGAAGCATATTGATGTGCAATGTCATTTTGTCAAAGAAATGTTATATGGCAATAGGTGTTGCTGGAGACGGTTGATTGTTGACTCATTGATGAAGTTTGTTGGTAATGTTAAGTTTTCTTGGTGTAGGAAAGCAATTGGTATGGCTATCCTTAGTAGTTTATCTATGAATGCGTGCCCTCTAATGCAATTTTTTTAATAATTGGTTGATTTGTTGGATGTATTGTGTATCTCATAGAAGCAAAAATTAGTAATAAAATGTGATTAATTGTATTGGCACTCAGCACTTGGCTCATGCTAGATATATGTTATATGCACCAGAGATGCAAAAATGGGGAATAAAATGCGATTAATGGCATTTCATTTGTACATAGCGCTTGGGTTGTGCTAGTTAAAGTTCACACAAATGTGGGTTACTAAATAACTTGTTTTCAACATTTTGTCAAAAAATCAGTGTTCCACGGGCGTTGGGGATGGGGGGACGTGTTTCCGGGACGGGGGGACCAAGGGCCTAAATTTGGGGACGGCGGGGGGGTGGCGGGGTGGTGGTTCTCATATACTTATACATATACATATAGTACTTGAAAAACTAGTTTTGAAAAGATGTATGACAGTATTACAGTGTAAGAATTACATTTCAAATGAGACTATAGGAAATTTGAAATACTAAATCTAAATACCAAGATTTCTAAGTTGTGTTGTTATATGTAGCCTAATCAAACTCGGAGGTTAGATTTTCCCTACTTCTATCGGTGCGGTTTCCCCCTATATTTTTCAACGGGGGTTTGGGGGCAGCGCCCCCAAGTTGGGGTCAAGGGGCATCGCATATAAGTGGGGGTGACAGGAGACGTCTGGGCATCTCCTTGTCCTTGGAGAGACGTCTGCACGTCTCTCAAAGGACGGGGAGACGCTCAAACTTCTCCCAAGGAGACGTGGAGGCGTCTCCATGTCTCTCTGGGAGATGCCCAGACATCTCCCAAGGAGACTGCACGTCTCTCAAAGGATGGGGAGACGCCCAGACGTCTCCCAAGGAGACGTAGAGGTGTCTCCATGTCTCTCTGGGAGACGCCCAGACGTCTCCCAAGGAGACGTCTCCACATCTCCCTAGGAGACGTGGGGATGTGGGGACGTCTCCGCGTCCCAGTGGCGCTTGGGTGGCAGTGGTGGGATGGCGGGGGACGTCATGTCCCCGTCCCCCCGTCCCTGAGACGTTTCTGACAGGGGGACGCGCCCAAAAAGGGGGGGGATGCGTCCCCGTGGAATGGGGCAAAAAATACAATTTTTAGGGTCTAGAGTAATTTTTTTCCATTCTTTCTTTGTTTAAACTCATATAATTGAATTCCATTTACACTTGTATTTGACCATGTGAGTGGTGTGTAAATGTACTACTACTATGGTATATACCATGCATGTTTTACTATAGACTGTACATTGTCTTGTTATATTGTGATTGCAGTTATTCCCTTTTGCTACATTTAAGATTCTATTAGCATTGCTTTGCTTGCATAGGTTTTTATTGATTTTATTTCCCTTCATGGGTTGAGTGGAGCTAATACCATTTGTTTTGTAGGGCAACTTGCTATATTTGCTCCTAAAAGCATAGCAAAGTCAATACAACATTTGCAACAATAAAATTGAAACCTAATATTTAGCTGCAAAAGAAAAGTGGGAAAGTTGCTTTTAAATAAAATTGCATAGTTGTAATGGAAATTTGATTGCAAGACGTTGTAGGTATTTAGTGCCTTGGCCATGGAAGTACCAACATGTATGAGTTTTGTGCTTGTACAATCTGAAAGGGTGCTAAAATTGTGATTCCTTAAAGTTTGAAAATCGCCAAACTCATCCACAAGAATGACTTCTATATCTAGATTTAGGAAGAGTCTAATGATTGTAGTTGTGTACCTCTAACTAATTTCAACATCTCTATGTGGTGCCACCCTCATAGGCAAGGAAAGTATCTTTATGTTGTAATATTTGGGCAACAAAGCAAATGCTAGGAGATACAAGGCTGTAGCCATATGTAATGTCCCCTTCTTCGACCTAGGTGTTTAGGAAGGATCCCATAGCCTATCTAATTCTTGTAGGCTAATATGGGGACTTGGAGAGGGAATATTTTAATTAATTAAATTTAAAGTTGTCCTACATAATTATTTTTCAGACAACTTGAGTTTAGTTAATAATTTTTTTTTTAAAGATGACAATGTGCGTTAAAGTGATAATACAAGGATCCAAAGTGAATTAAAAATTAGAAGGGTCATGTTGACGTGTTTTTTATGATTACGTCAAACACATAATAAAGTTACCAACGATCACCTTGCTCTCTCTTGAACAAAGTTAAACCGTATGCTAAGATTGCAATGAGATCAAATGGCTAACTCCAAGGTTCCTTCGTACATGGACGTGACTCAATTGGCAAATGTGATTGCTGGTAATCCAAGGGGCCTTACGTTTGGATCGTTCTTTCACGTCATCACTGTAGCTGGAACTCCATCATCGGATATGGCAATTATGCGATGCTTCTGATTCGAACGAACTAAAATGAATGAAAATAAAGGGGAAAGGGTTTAGAAGGATCTAAATCTACTCCTAAGGGCAGTGATATCAACAGTTAATGCTTTGATGGACAAATTCCAAATAAACCAAGCTCTGCTTCGCCAAGTTTAACTACAACTCCGCAAGAATTGGTGCAATCTTTTGAGGATGATGAAGGATTTCACATTGAGAAAGTGCGTTTGAATACCCAACACGACGCAATACAAACGACTATCACAATTGAACTTAGCACAAATTTGGTGGCTCAGGCTAACTTTACTCTGCAACTTACAATCAACAAGATGCAAAAAGTATGAACAATGTTTCACTGTTATTATCTCAAAACTTATTGCAACAATTTCATACAAGTCTCCCTCCTGCTTTACAAATAAGGGGGTCACCCCTTTATATAGGCTTCAAGCCTTTGCTACATGCAAACCCTAATTAGGGTTTCACCCTAGAAGATTCCCCACTCAAGGTGCAACAAGGTGGGAATTGACAATTAATACCCATTTAGCCCACATACAATCAATTCAAATAAGCCCAAAATGGCATCCATTTGTGCATTAAATGCACCCCATTACATCAAATTTGCCCGAAATACCATGAATATTCCTCATGCAGACATAAATGCCCATCATTCCTCCATGTGACGGCAACATGCGGAATCAATCTGTCATAAAATCATAAATATGGCGACTGCATGCAAAAGATTATGCATTCAACATGCATTGACCGGGTCGCCACTTAATTGGAATATTCCAGAAATAAGTGTGCCACCTCTACTTGTCAACCTTCCATTTTTGAATTTTAGGGGGAAATTTGGAGGTTTCTCTTGAGATTCACTTTATCTAGCTTGGGCGCTATTTCCATGCAGGGAAGGATTTCACAATTCTTTCTTTCTTCCATGATGACCCTCCTTTGGCGCCCTTCCCAGGATTGGGGCACTATTTGCCTGTGGTGGAGGAATTTGTCAAGTTTGGAACTTTCCATGATACCTCTCCTTGAGTGCCCTTTCAACTCCTAGGGTGCTATTCTTCTATAGGCGTGGAATTTTACACTTTCTCCATTCTCCTTGATCCTATCATTTTAGCGCCCTTGACTCTTTAGTGGGATTTTGACTAAGTCATGGAATTTTTCACTAGGGAGGGAATTTGATTGATTTTGGATTTTCCATGGATCCCTAGTTTTGGCGCCCTGCACCTTGTCTTGGGCACTAAATTTCTTTGGTCATGGAATTTGCAAATTTCAACTTTTCCAAGCAATATGCTTTTTGGTGCCCCTCCACCTTCTTGGGCACTATTTTGGCACTTCGGAGGATTTCCATAATTTTGCACTTTTCCTTGACTCTATGGATTTGGCGCCTTACCCTTTGACTGGGCGCCATTTTCACCCCTTCATGGAATTTTGTGTTCTCTTGGTTTTTCATGGATATTTCACTTTAGCATCCATCTGACTCCCTAGGGCAGATTTTTCACTCGGTCAAGGATTCATTGAATTTCTTGATTTCCATGAGCACCTTGATTTGGCGCCCTACTTCATCCTTGGGCGTGGATTTCATTGGATGATGGAACTTCATTATCCTCCCTCGCCAGACTCAGACAAATTGGTGATTTTAGATCCAGGATGCCACCTTAGGGAATTTGAAGAATTCTTCCATGCCTTAGGAGATTTTGACACTTTCCATTCTTGGATTGATTCCCACACAGCGAAATTTTGATTAGTCTGCCTACTTTTTGACCTTTCGGGTTGGCACAGATTCTTTAGGAATGCTCAGTCTTCAATGTTTGCCTGAATAGTCCTGCTACAGATAAACTTTCCAAAAATAGAAACTTTTCAAAACGTTAGAGTTAGAGCCCAAAATAGGACTATAAATAGAAACTTGCTAAAAATAGAAATTACTAAAAATAGTAAGTTTGATTTTTGGCAAAATGAAGACATTCCAACATGTAGTAAAATCCCTAAAAATAGAAAGTTGTTCCGATTTCGCTCAAATTTTATTGGGAGGTTCCTTGAAGGGTCCCGATTCGTGTTCTACACTTAGTTTTTTAAAAACCCTAAAAGAAACCCCTAAAATCGAGGACCAAAGGATAAAACCCTAAAATTGACAAAACGAGCCCTAGACTCAACCAAATTCGCTCAAACAAAAAGCAATCTTGACCAATTCAACCCCCAAATACTTGCGAAGCAGAGAGACTAGAGAGATTGCCACCAAAAGACCCAAAAAACCAAAACCAAAAGACCGATAGGGCCTAAAAAGTAGGGGGTCCCCACTTGCAATGGGGCGATGTGTGAAAATGTCACAACAAGTCACTTTGTACAATTCAAAAATAAAAGGTCTCGAAAGTTCTTAGGCAAGATATAAAAGGAGTGGTAAAAAGGGGAAAAGATCATCTTTGGTTATTTAATTTCTCATGGTGAAGTTTGGATTGTGTGTTCAACTTGGAACCCTAGGATGAAAACCCTAAGGGTATTTGGCTTCAGATAAATGATTTCTTCCTAGCCAACTTAGAGGTGGATTTATTCAGGATTCACATTTATGCATAATCAAAGATTTAGACTTCAGAGAGTTTGGGTGGGATTGCAATATTTGATATGAAGTCAGGGTTGTGCAAGAATCAAATTTATTGAGATTTGTGGACAAATAATAAATTTGAAGGAGATTGCTGTTGTATGCAGACTTTTTTATTCAAGAGGTGATTTGATTTACTGCTAAACAAGTCTCACCATTTCTTGCTGCCAACCTGTAGCTGTTGTATAAAAGGTATTACAACCCCTATATGTAGGATTTGGGGGGCCTTTTAAGGTGACATGTAGCCTGAAGGAGTTGTTGGAAATCAAATACTGGCTGGCAGACTTTGAGGAAAAGTGAGGATAAAGGGAAAAGGAAAGTGCATGTGATGATGGTGACGTGAAGTATGGTAACGTGTTGCTAGTGCCTTTAATCTTGCAATCACCTTGTTCCTCTTGCTGCACTTGGTCAAGGAGGTTATGGGATACACAAATATCCCAGTCAACATTTTGAGTGTTGAAAACCTCTCCATATTAGATGTCAGGGATCTTAGGACAGTTTGTGGAGGATTTTATATAGCCGCTTGGATATGGCTACTTTGTAACAGCAAGATATATGAGTTTAGAGATTGTTACTTATTTCTGAGTTTTGTGTTAAAACATCTGTTAATTGTAATCATTGAAATCAGAAGTATTTGGTAGAAATTATTTAATGTGAACAGCCTGATTTCATATTTGCAATTTTTAGTAACTTAGTTCTATTATCATCATAATAGTTCAATATATGCACCCTTTTAGAAATGCTTTTGTGGGATCATTCTCCTTAGTTACTATTATGATCTTTATTTATTCTGTCATGGAGTCTATGCCGTCATATATTTTGACCAAACATGGTCAATACATATTGGTAAACCTGATCATACTCAAGATGAGCTGAGTGAAACTCTTTTATTGCAAGATCAAAAGTGTAGCAGTACAAAGATTAATAACCCAAACAAATATATAATGCACAAATAAAAGAGAGTAGACTTGATTGTTTGCAAAAAATAATTTAAATTTATAATAATAAACTTCAAATGCATTTTGGAGTTTTAAGTCCTCATCAATAGAATGAGTGAATTAGGTCCTCATAAGCAAAGGTCCTAAACACATTTAGAGTTTATTATTGCAAATATTTTCTTTTGCCAATAATTGAGTCTCCTCTCTTTATTTGTGCATTAAATTGTTGTTTATATTATTATCCTTTGTTTTGTTGCACTTTCAATCTTGCAATAAAGCCCACCAGTCGTCATCTAGGAACTAAGCTTTGACCTTTGGGGCACACTTTGAATTTTACTGTCATGTTACACTGCAAAAGTTTTTGATTAAGGAACAAATAGGTTTTGAAGGGACCCGAAACCCTTTTTACAAAATGCTGCTTAAAAAGATAGGCATATCAGAGCCAGCAGCCAAAATACAACAAAAAGCCAACAAAACATTAAAACCCAGAAACCAGACAGCAAACTATAGAAAACCTAATTCAAATTCTTGAGTGCCTCCGCTGCCTCTGCTTCCATCTGAGTCATGTTGAGAGCAATCTTTTTCAGATCTTGAATGTCTTGGTTGGCGGCTTTCTTTTTCAAATTGGCTCTTATCCTTTTGGAGGGATTTGTGTTCACATCTTGTATCTTTTCAAGCGAATCCACATCAACCACCACCCCTTCCTGCTGAAGGCCTGCAAGTTTCCCAACCATAGTATTGATGCTTTCCGTTGAGCTCTTAACCACTTTATGGCTGTAGGTCACAAGGGATATGAGGTTGTCATTGACTTTTTGGAACTTATTTTCCTGCTGTTTCAGTCTACCATCATGATCCTTCTTGAATTTCTCTTCCAGTTTTATAATCCTGTTATCACAATCTTTCTCATTGACAGTGCTAACAGTCTTTTGCATGGACATGTTACACTGCAAAAGTTGCTAATGAGCATGTCGCCTAATTCCCTTCACACCTTCACAAGTTGTCTTTGTGTGATGTGAATCAAATTTCAGCAAACTAATATGGTGTAAAGATAATTAAAAAAAGATATTAGATATAATTAAAATTTTGTAGAAAACTTAAATTAAAAAATAAATTCAAATAATTAATTCTAATGTAAAATATTGGAAATTCATAAAACATACTTTCAATAACTCCAACTTGAAAATGATTTTTCATTAACATTCAAATTTCCTCAACCTTGGCAAATGTTTCTTCAACTCACTTGATTTGTATGCCACTCTTTTGCATCACCAAGATAAGTGGGTGGAAGACACAATGTCTTAATAATGTATCCATATGTTGCCCCAACTGATAAATTTGTTTCTGTGCAATTTTTATCTCTATCTGTCATGACATAGACAACATTTTCAGTACACCATCTCTATTGTCTTTATGAGGATTTTGGCAATAATGTTTCTATCGTTTACATGGCTCTCAGTCAACTACCTTCATAAACAATGCCCCTTTAAGGCACCTTGCAATGACATTAATTAAAAGCCTGTTTTTGCAGTCTTTTTATCCAACTGAAATGATATACACTCTTGTTTCAGCCTAAAAATCCCTGATTGGCTGCAAATAGGTATCTACAAAATGTTTTTGTAATGCCAATCCAATAAGGTACTCCACGACATACCCAAGACCTGTGTAACTTGTAGGTGTTTGATTGATTGCTGTCACCATTTCGTACCAATATGGTGATCTCACTAGGTTATAATGAAAGTGAAACCCATTGGTTTATATGCAATGCACCATGTGCTCATCTACCATGTCCTCTCCTCATTTTAAAATGCACCATCTAATGGGCCCGTTTTGTTGAAAAGGAGTTTCATCTTCTTGGAAAGACAGTGTCATAGCAAATGGATGTGGGGCAACCATTATTGAAGAAATGGAAGATAGCCCTAAAGTTGGCTTTTATGATCCTTCCTTGCCTAGAGGATGGCTTTATGACTTTGCTCTCTTGTTTGTACTTTTTGTTGCTTATTGCTCTTTTATATATATGAGTATTCACTCCCTCAACACTTGTTTATTCAACCCTAGACAAATTCTGATTTATTGGCTGGCCATTGCACACAAGTGAGCTTTTACTTGACCATATGTGCTCTTATACTCTTTATTGCGCTGACTACCACACAAAAGATAACTTCCACCTCCAAGAATCCATTCAATAATCATGAGATGCTGCCAAAGAGGTGATCCTTGATCAAATGTGAAAATCCTCTTTGTTCTAAGTGCATTGAACTAGAACTACCAGCCATTGTAAAATATTTGGATACCTTGTTAGTTTTTAGACCAGAAATGAAGATAAAAATGATGAGCAATAGAACACAACAAATACCCTGGGAAAACCCTCCTTCTTGAGGGAGAAAAACCCAGCCAAAATATATCTCCTATGTATTGAATGAAAAGGAGCAGAAATCTGCTTACAACATAGGCCAAAGACAAGGCCAATCTGATTCAATGAGCACCTCTCCTAGATGCAAATATTCAGTCAAATATGGTTTCTCCTTGATATTGATCTGCTTGATACAATATGGTTATCTGCTGCAAATGTACGAAGTCCTTTTGAAGTGCGAATTGATTGTAAGAATGAATTGATGATCAAATGAATGATCATCACCTTGTATATATACAAAGCAAGGTGACCTTTTATTCAAGTCGGCCTCTTTTAGAAAATATTGGAATAAAATTATTATTTATAACAAGGCCGACTTGCCTTGATATTTATTCATTTACCATTTATTGTTTTAAATTTGAGAGAAATGTATCTCCCGCTGCTATAACATTAACACTCCCTCTTAGCTAGGGAGGTATCTTTCTAGATATCCATGTCATGGAGTCTCTCAACATGACACCCACAATGACTACACTCATTTGTGGAAAAGAGTTCATCATGGAGTCTCTCAATGTGATATTGTCATAGAGTCACTCAACATGATGTCCACCATGGCTACTCCCATGTGTGGAAAGAAACATGTGTACAAGTGCCTATCACAGAGTCTCTCAATGTGATATTGTCATGGAGTCTCTCAACATGACGTCCACCATGGCTACTACCATGTGTGGAAAACCAAAAGTACAAAGGGTTCATCACGGAGTCTCTCAATGTGATGTTGTCATGGAGCTACTCAACATGACGTCCACTATGGCTACTCCCATGTGTGGATAGAATCACATCTTTGTCTCAAAGATGGACGAGGGCTTTCACCTCATATTTCTCCGTTTCAAAGAAATATGCATTATAGCAAAGCTCACTGATGTTGAGTCTCCTTCTCAGCAAGGGCACCATTCACCACTACTCCAAGCTTGCCTCAAAAATGTGCAAACTTCACTCTGGAAAGAGGCTTGGTGAGAATATCAGCCGTTTGATCATCAGTGCAAATGTACTTGAGTTAAATTGCTTTCCTCAACACCATATCTTTGATGTAATGATACTTGATCTCTACATGCTTTGTCCTATCATGAAACACTGGATTTATTGAGAGCTTCACACAGCTTTGATTATCACAATGAATCATAGTCGGCTCCAATGATTGCCCAAACAATCCCGCAAGGAGCTTTCAAAGCCACATTGCTTCTCGAGCTGCTACACAAACTGCAATATATTTGGCCTCAACAGTGCTAAGTGCCACAGAAGTTTGCTTCTTGCTACAACACGAAATCATGGCAGATCCCAAACTGAAGCAGCATCCGGAGGTGCTCTTCCTATTAGTTACACTCCCGGCCAAATCAGAATCAAAATAGCCTTGTAACTTCAATTCTTCACAGGAAGTATATCTCAAGCCATAACTCACTGTGCCACGTAAGTATCGCAAGATATGCTTTGCTGCAACTAGATGTATTTGTCTTGGCTCACACATGAATTGGCTGAGAGCACTCACCACATAACAAATGTTTGGTCTAGTATTGACTAGATACATCAATGATCCAATCAATTGTTTGTATATGGTGGGATCTACCAAATCTGAATCAGCTGCAGATTCACTCAATTTCTTTAAATTTGTCTCCATAGGAGTAGACATAGACTTGCAATCCATCATTCGAAATCTTTTCAAGATGTCTATAGTGTATTTTTCTTGGCTTAAAATAATTTCATTGGGTCTTTGCCACACTTCTAGTCCCAAGAAGTAACGCATAAAACCAAGATCCTTCATCTCAAACTCAGAGGCTAAATATTTCTTGCATTTGACAATGAGATGCTCTACTCCAGTGAGAAATAAATCATCAACATAGAGAACCAATATCAAAACCTCACCATCAACTACCTTGAAGTAAAGATTGGAATCTGCATCATTCTTGGAGAATCCCAAGCTCAACAAATATCGATCAATCCTTTCATACCATGCATAAGGTGCTTGCTTAAGGACGCACAATGCCTTCTTCAATTTGCGTACATGAGACTCCTTCCGATGAATCACAAAACCGTCTGGCTGCTCAATGTACACTTCTTCAATCATACCATTAAGAAATGCAGTCTTTACGTCCATTTGATGTAGCTTCCACCCTTTGGCGGATTCAATAGCAATATTAGTCCCGATAGATGTATATTGAGCAACATGAGCAAATGTCTCCTCATAATCATTCCCTCCTTCTGAGAGAATCCTCTTACCACAAATCTCGCCTTGTGCTTTCAATGCTACCATCAGTTGCATGCTTGATTTTGTAGAGCCACTTGGAAGACACAATTGATTTCCCTTTAGGCCTCAGAACAACATCCCTAACATCATTCTTGATTATGGACTAATATTCTTTTGTTATTGTATCTCTCCATACTTGATGATTGGAGGCTTCGTCAAAACTGGAACGCTCAGAATCAATGATGTCACTCATCAATGCCACCTAACCTAGAAACTTCTGTGGTCTCTTGCTTTCCTAAAGGTGCCTTGAGGAGCTGCATACTTTTCTACCTCTTGCATAGTTTGTCTAGCCCATAGAAGTCTCTTTCGACCTATAGCAATGTCTCTTGGTCCATTAGTTGGTTCTATGAGATCAATTGGATCAATAGTCTCGACTGGCTGATTAGACTCCCTCTGAATCTCAGAAGTATGATCAGGATATATATCCATAATAGAGTACTCTCCTGCTCTTCACCGTCCATCTCCATGTAAGACTCCTTAGATCTTTTGAAGGCTACTTCCTCTTCAAAAGAGACATCCCTGCTCATCTCAATCTATTTCTGCCCTGGAATGTAGATCCTGTAGTCTCGTGAAGACTTACTATAATCCACAAATATTCCTTTCTTGCCTGATGGTTCTAGTTTAGATCTTTTATCCTTAGGCACATGAATATAAATAGGATAACCAAAAATTCTTAAATGACTAACCTTAGGCTTCACACTTGTGAAGGCCTCTTCAGGAGTCATGTTTCCTAATATTCGATGAGGGCTTCGGTTTTGAACATACACGGTGGTCTTGGAAGCTTCTACCCAAAGGAAAGTCTTTAAATCTTGAGCATGAATCATAGCTTTGGCTGTCTCAACTATGGATCTATTCTTTCTTTCAGCAACTCCATTTTGTTGAGGGTTATACGGAACGCAAAACTCCCTCTTGATCCTTGCCTCGATGCAGAAATTACGAAATCCTCCAGAAGTGTATTCTCCTCCATTGTCTGATCTCATAACTTTAGTTCTTTTCTTGGAAATGTTTTCAAATTGAGCCTTGAATTCTTTGAATCTATCAAGTACTTATTCAGACTCATTAGATATCAAGAAGTAAATCCAAGTCTTCCGAGACTAATCATCAATGGAAATCACATAATACCAAAATCCACTCAAAGATGCCACAAACATTGGTCCACATAAATCAGAATGAACAAGATCCAAAATTCCCTTTGATCTACTATCACTACTATGAAAAGGACTCTTGATGTTCTTACCAAGTGCACATCCTCTACAAATGCCATTGTGCTCTAGACTTAGCTTTGGTAGCTTGATAACCATCTTCTCCATGGATGGAAGAGCTCTGAAGTGTAAGTGAGCAAGTCTCCTGTACCATAGCTCACTCGAACTGATAGAGTTGTGCAATAATGCCTGAACTGGATGGGATGAATAGAAAGTATGTATAGGCTCTCTTGACGGACACCAATCACACGAGCTGTTTTACTAGAGTTCTTAGGCCAAACAAGGACTTTCCCTTCAGAAAAAGCAACTTGGTACCCTTTGTCCTCCAATGCTGAAATGGAGACAAGATTCCTTTTGATTCCCAGTACAAACAAAACATCACTCAAATGAAGTGGGATGCCAGAATCTAGATGAAGAGAGGTGGTCCCAACTCCTCTTACAAAATAACAAGCATAATCTCCGATTATCACTTGCAAGTTGGTTTCTCTTTCTACCAAGTCCGAAAGATGTTCACAATATCCTGTGATGTGACATGAAGCACCACTATCAATCAACCAAGTGTCATTGTCGGTAGGAATATTACTTGAAAGAGCGGAGATGAATAGAAATCCCCTTGAGTTGTCTCTAGATTCCTTTTGAGGTGACACATCATCAACATCAGCAGTAGAAGCATGTTGCTTTGGTTTTGATATGCAATCTCGAGCATAGTGACCATACTTGTCACACCTAAAACATTGAATGTGAGAGAGATCCTTCTTCTTTGGTTCAAGAACAGAATCTGATTTTTTGTCTCTATTCCTCTTGAAATTGATTTTCTCCCTTCTCTTCCTTTCCTTCTGGAAGCTTGAGCATCAAGGACATGGTTTTCTTCATTATAAGAGCTTCGCTCATTTCCTCTTGCTGCCAATCTGGATTCTTCTTGAATGCAGTCAGCTCGAAGATGATCAAACTTGGGCAGCTTAGATCTTCCACTAATGCTTTGGATAAAGGGCTCCCAAGATTAAGGAAGACCATTCAATGCCAACATAACCAGGTCTCTATCTTCAACTATATCTCCAATGGCACATAGCTGATCTCTCAACTCAGCAATCTTCATGAAGAAGGAGATGACTGAATCTCCTTTAGCCATTTTTATATGATGGAGCTGTTGTCTCAAGGCAAGAGCTCTGTTGGTATTGTTGATCTCATATAATCCTTGTAGAGTTTCAAACATATCTTTGGCTGTCTTCATTTTGGAAATAAGCAGCACTACATTATTTTTTATGGAGTCTATCAAGATCTTCCTAGCTTTTGTGCCATTTTTCTTCCATTGAGTTTTCTCAGCATCATCGGATGGCTTGGGCACATCATTTTCCACGAAGTTTAGAAGATCATTTTCTTCTAAGGCAATAAGAACTCTGAATTTCCAAGAGGTGAAATTTGATGCACCATCAAGCCTATCTTCAACCTTGACTCCGTTCACCATCTTCGATACTTAGATAGACTGCCCTAGATAAGGAGAAGACTTCACTGCTTAAACAAATCTGATTCAATCTTGCTTAAACCCACTCTAATACCATGCTAGTTTTTAGACCAGAAATGAAGATAAAAATGATGAGCAACAGAACACAGCAAATACCCCGGGAAAACTCTTTGAGGGAGAAAAACCCAGCCAAAATATATCTCTTATATATTGAATGAAAAGGAGCAGAAATCTGCTTACAACTTAGCCCAAACACAAGGCCTATCTGATACAATGAAAGATAGCACCTCTCCTAGATGCAAATATTCGGTCAAATATGGTTTCTCCTTGATATTGATCTGCTTGATACAATATGGCTATCTGCTGCAAATGTACGGAGTCCTTTTGAAGTGCGAATTGATTGTATGAATGAATTGATGATCAAATGAATGATCATCACCTTGTATATATACAAAGCAAGGTGACCTTTTATTTGAGTCGGCCTCTTTTAGAAAATAAAAGAATAAAATTATTTGTAACAAGGCCGACTTGCCTTGATATTTATTCATTTTCCATTTATTGTTTTAAATTTGAGAGATTTATATCTCCTGCCGCTATAACATTAACATACCTATACCTACATGTATTAAAATAAACTCATATCAATAAAAATCAAACAAAACTTGAAAACAACTTGAATGTTTTGGAATAAAATTTTAAATAACTTACAAAAAAGTGAAAAGAAAACTTACTTGGAATGACAAATGCCATTGATGCAAACAAAAACTTGCCTGTAGTGCCTGTAAAAGATGTCTTTACAATTCTCCAACGCATAAAAACTGCAATAGCCCTGATCAATGAAAAACAAAAGTTTCTGAAGTTTGGAGTCATAAATAAGTAGGGAATGTACTCTCATGTTTGTATTTTGTCACTTTGGTGTTTTTAGGTTTACATGAGCATTTTAATGGTTTTTAAATTTTAAAACGTGCTTTCGAAAAACACTTTTTCTAGTGGAACAGGGCTGCCAATCCTGGGGTTTTGTTTGGATACACCTAAAGCACATTTTGGGTGCTCCAGGTACTGTCCAGGTACATGTATAGCATGCCTGGGGTGTAACCCCTAGGTACTAGGCCCCAGACCCTGAACCCATTTGGTCTGGGTATGAGGGTTTAACATAAAGAGCCTGGTAACATAGCAATAAGGGTATATTATTTTGTTGCAAATATGGAATTTATGTCATGTGTGTATCTTTATACTCCGTTGAATGCAAATGATTGGTATTTTAATAAAGTTACTTATAAGTATATAACCAATTCAGTTCTTAACGTTCTATGTATTCTGTGAGTCTAGAAACTGTACGACTTTTGACACAAGACTTCTTTAATTTGGAACAGTTCTAACATCGTTTTTGAGTTAAATCATTACATGAAAACTCACTCTTTACACCCTTTTTGGATTTAAATATTTCCAATTAGAATCAGTTGTATATGTAGTCATTAAACATTCATGAACTAGATAAATCACATGATTGAAATACAGGAATTCATCTGCTTAAGTTTTTTATTGCAGGGAAGCCTGGATGGATGAAAGATCAATTTTCCTGTCCTGGGTCAACTAAGTGGGCAGATGATAGCCGGGAAAGAGATTTATACATTGAGGGGACAACTGTAACAGTTTTGGCTATGGATGGAAGGAGGAGATGGATGGACATAAAGAAACTGGTTAGTTTAGTTGGCAGATTGAATTTGTTCTAAAAATGTAGTAGTTGCAATAGACTTTGACATAACTTAAATTAAGAAATATTTAAAAGTCGAATGAAAATAACACAGTTCACAGGAAGAAAAAAAGCAATGTTATAGCTTGACCAAAAAGGAACTTTGTGCCTATTTGCCTTTGATTGGAAATGGACTCCCTTTGTGTCTTTCCTTTAGTGTTGATTGCTCAATAAAGTGGCGAATATATCCATTTAGGGTTAGATTGTAATTGGAGTAGCATTTTTGAAAGAAATGTTCTGTTGGTCAAAAGATGTAATTAATTGTATATTTTCCATTCATCCTTTTTTCGAACAACCATTATATGGGTTATGAATGTATATATGTGGACTGTTTTTTCTTGGCTTAGAAATATTATGCAAGCAAGATACCTCATCTGTTATACTTGATGCTTTATTTAAAAAGATATTATGATATTTATTTCCTATTACATGATATTATCAAACCCTTTGTAATAACTATACACTTTTTTATGAAAAGTAACTTATCTAGAGATGCCAAATCCAAGATTGCTATTGGAAACCTGTGTTTAAAAATCCAATGTTATGGGAGAACCCACAATTTTTGCTGACGAAAACTGATCCATTGGCTTAATATATTCATCCTTAAGTTGAACAAAATTGATCCTTGCAAGGAAGGAGGGGTGGAGGGGTTTGTGCATGGTTTTCAAATTGTATCATATTATTAATACTTTTTCGATCTTATTTGCCAAGTTATTTTTTTTAATGTTTGTGTATGTTAATTTGTATATTATGTATACACTTGACCTTTTTAATATATTAGTCAACAAAGGTTTTTTATGGATAGATTGAGAAAATGCCTGTGATATTTTTATTTTGTGTTATGGTGTGTTTTTGTCTGGGAATTAATGGATGCCTTTCTAAACTTGGGCTGCCCATTAGGTGTGATTTTTGAACCAGCCGCTTCAGGAAGTTGTAGGTGAAGATGGTCATTTTGCTTTGTTTGTATCATATTGTAGTTCAATATTAGGGGTTTTTGAAAAATTCTTAGTTGGCAATATTTTGATTTATAATTCTGTGGTAAAGTTGCATTGTTATGTTTGACACGTTCTGAAATATGTTTCCCAACTTAGCTGAAAATGAACTTCAGCATGTGATTGCATTTTTTGTCTTGATTGGGAATTTATTTTGCATATAATATGCACAGTTTGTCTTAGAAGCTTAATGAGAAACTTTGTTATGGTTGGACTTTTGTCAGGCTTCTGATGGCAAAGATAACTTTATTTTTGTTACAAACCTAGCTCCTTGTGTTGGAGTCAGAATTCATCTATGGCCTGAGAAAAGCAAATTGTCTTTGAGAGAGAAGGTACCTGCAATTAAAAGGGTAGTGGAGGTAACATCTAAGATGGTAAATATTCCAGCAGGACCGGCACCAAGACAGGTAATGTGTGTGGTTGAAAATGGCTAGCATTTATCTTCTTTTCTAGTGCTTGTTTTTTTTTTAACAAATAAGTTAGAGTAAATTGCATTTCAATTGAAAAACTGTATGTTTTGCTTATTAATCTTCACCTCTCTCTCTCTCTCCCACACACACACACACACTCACACACAGACACACATATGTTTAACTTTTTATGTATGTGCGTACACATCCATGCATACACACATCTTTATTAATAAGCTCCAGTAAGCTAGTTACTACATATAGATAGTTCTATCAAATGAGCGAAAGACTTTCTTCCACGAAGAGACAATCAAATGAGATCTATATCTCTTGTAAAGCAAAAAAAAGTCTCTGGTTGTGCAAGAAAACAAAAATCGGTGAATAAGAAAAAGGACACCCTTTTAGTAATGTATGGTTCATAAATCACCCCCAAAGAGCAGTACGATGAAGCATAAGAATCATCTTGATTCTTTTTATATTTGATTTCTGGAAAAAAAAGCTTCTAATCAATTGAAAGGAAGAAATTGGCTCTTATAAGAAATAAAATAAGAGTTCAATTATAGAGGGTAAACCTAAGTGTCATGCCAAAGCTACGGGAAGAATGGAACCTGTGATTGCATAAGATTGTATAGGATGGTGGAATAAACCAATGAAGAATTCATCTCATTGAAAGTCGATAAGTTGAGTCCATATAGCAAATATTGGAAGAGTAAATTTTTACTTATCTATCTATTGGGTAGTATCAGTGTATAGTAAATGAGCTATTTGTGGCATCATATTTATAGATAAAGTAGTTTGGAGAATCTATAGGGACCTTTCTTGGAAATTTAAAAGAAAAACAATACAAAAGCATAATTTCAAAGATCGCAATGTTTAGAAACTACAATAAACCAATATAATAGAGAACTACTCTTCAAAGTTCAAACCGAAAGCTCCACTATCATGAACACTGTACTCTACAAGCACAAAAAATGAAGTGACCATGTAGTCTCCATGAAACCATCCAATAATGATCACCTAAATCTCTATTCCACCACATCCATTGAGCAACAATTGTGACTACTCCAATACACCAACAAAACACCAAAAAATTGACAAAAAACTCTTTCACAAACACATCATTTCCCAACACCCAAGCCCTACACTTCTTACTTGTTAGTAGATCCAATCTCAATCATATTCAGATACAACACTAACCTTGCTTTAATCCCCACATAGAATATGCACATGTGATCATGCTATATCTCAAGGTGACCTTTGTTATGGGTCACCTTAAAGCCTACTGACACTTAACCACATTTGCATAGAATGCCTTTAGCACTTTGACCTCTTTTGTAGTGTTTGCAACATCATAACATCCTCAATATTATCAATTAGTGGTGGAGGTGGCTACAAGGAAACCCCATTCCTACTACCAAGCTCCACCAAATTGCATGCCAATGATCTAGGTAGTGACTAATACAAACTATCAAAATGGTTTGGGAGGTAGAGCTGCAAAATTCACTTCCTATGCTTTGCTAAAGGGATGGGAGAAGCCAAAGTCTCCATGAAATCTTTTTGAATAGATACCTTTGACCTTGGTGAACTTGACAATCCCATCCCCTCGCCCAAAATTTCTTTCATGAACCTTCAAGCTGCTAGAGAAGAATGAGGAAAAATAGTCGAGACTCAATTTTTTGAAACCACTTCTTTTCTCTACGAGTCTCAAGGTTTGCCCACCTTGTCTTTGTGCTTTATCCCACCTATGTTGTTAAGATTGTGCCCCATACACTGTTGGATTTAGTTGTGAAGCCACCCAAGATCAATGTGACTGAAGGAAGCAAGACAAGAAACTAGAGATGAACAAAACTCAGCACTCCCTTAGCATTGATCAACTAAGCTAGTGTCCTCTTTTAGTATAGGGAGAGGTAAGGGCTTGTTTATATAGAAAAATATGGGCATATAAAACCAAGAGGAATAATAACTATTTGTAGCCCAAAATAGGTGGGAGTTTTACCTACTTGGTAAATGCCTAATACATGGTTATGCCAACTCAGGTAAAGACAAGAAATGGTTATGGGGAGGTGGCAAATAAATCCAAAAGAGGGTGTGACATTCAACTACTCAAATGTGGGTGTGAATGACACATGTGATTGTAGGATTATGCCACGTGTCCTCATACTAACCACTATAATATAACCTAAGCCAGCCTAATAATGTTTGTAGGAAAAATAAATTCCCTAAGAGAGAAAACCTACACTAACATACACCACTTGTCATAAACCCCTAGAACTCAGCCAAAATCAAAATACACTAAAGGCACCTGCACCGGACCTTATAGAAAATGCCATTAACAACCATTAATAGAATTCATTGCCATATCCTTCATTGCAGAATTTCACACACGGGAATAGGCAACAAGGAGGACAATACATATGCTGTCAACTTCCAAAGATCCAAGAGCTAAGAAAGACATTATTTATGGTGGAATAATAAGAACAAAAATACTTGTCCAAGAGAGAAAGGAGTGAGAAAGCTATCCTAAATATAAGAATTGTGAAGGTTTAAAATATAAATAGTGATTAGTTTCAATCAACGAACTCTCCTGTTGACTAATTCACCAAGAAATCTGGTAATGTGTTGTGACGACGTCAGCAATGGAGATATGTAACAGTCCTAAGATTGGAACAAATTGATTGAACTTCTTCAGCTAGGCAGTTTAATTGCAATTAGGGCACATGCCTTTTTTGAGTGAGTTAATCACAATAAGAGAGGCACCCTTAAGTATTCGATTTTTTATCCCTTGTGAAATTGTCACTGCCATACATCCTACTTGCACTTACCATTCCACTTCATTATCGGATTTAGCCCTTATGAAGAGAGACCCCCCATATCTAAAACTGCCACTTGAATATTGGAAAATAAAAGCAGCCTTTGAAATTACCTAGGTTCCCTTAGAGTCACCATCAGACTTCAATTTTACAAAAGTTTTAGGAGTTTATTAAAGCTTTAGCAACATCATTCAAAGAATGATTCCTATGAATTAAGTGAGCGACTTTTGGATTTGATTGTGTGTAAGTTTTTAGTCATCAATGTTTCGGATCACACTCCGTGATCCATCATCAATGTTTTGGATCACTTTTCATTTCCTTGAACTCTCATTCATCTTGATGATGGATCACTGAGTGTGATCCGAAACGTTGATGACTAAAAACTTACACACAATCAAATCTAGAAGTCGCTCACTTAATTATCATGGATTGTGGAAATCTGACAGATTTGATTCCTATGAAATCTATTTTTATTTCTATTATTTGAATCTCTTATCCCTTGAATGGAGGATATTTGTGTCATCACACCCACACCCACGATCCCACGATATGTATAATGGGTAAATACAGACTTGTTCTTGTAAGTGCAAATTTTTTTCTATAGCATATGATCATAATGTTAATTATCTAAATTTGCCATAGATTCTTCAAATGGGCCAGATGCGAAGAACCTTTAATATTTGGTTCTAAAATAGAGATGGGATTCATATGGTATTATACAACTATCAACTAGAACCCAAAAAGAATAAAAACTCATCACCAACATAGGGGAAGAATCGAGGGAGTATCTTTGTGGGGCAATCATGTTTGTTTTGGTATATTTCCTCTTTAGGCATTAACAATTAATCATTATTCGTTTTGGCATAAAAATATGCGTACTGATATTTTTGGACAAGCCTGTTAGAATGAGAGTTGCATAAATGCATATTGGTTTAGGTCAAGCCAAGGGACCTTAATAATGTTCGGTATCTATTGCCAAAACAAGTTGAATACTTCATGAAATAGTCGGAGTATCAGAGAATATATAGCTGGAGAAAATTTTCAAGTCATTGCTTACAAAATGCCTCTACATACTCAATTGATTACTAGTTTGCCTAAATAATGTTGAACCAAAGAGATATTTCTGGCAGACAAATACTATTTTTTATAGGAATCAAATCTCTATTATTAAATTAATAATTTATTCATTATTAATAAATAATAAATATTATAATAATTTACAAGCGATTAATTTTTAAAAATCAGAAAAACTTTACTCGCTGTGATCGGGGATCGGGATTTTCTAAAAAAAAATTAATTGCTTTCAAAACTGAAAAATAATATTTTTTATAAAAAAAATTGTTTTTTAATTGCCCTTAGTGCGAGAAACGGCTACTTGTCCCTGGAAAAATAGTTGACCATTCCCGAGTTTTCAGGACGGATTCCAAAAATTTTTGGGGATCGATGGCTTGGAAACGTTTTTGACTGTCCCTGAGTCCCTAAACGGTTTCCGTTTCCGAAACAAGTGCCTTAAGGCCGGAAACACATTTCCGGGTAACATTGGTTATAACAAGTAAAATTTGATTCAATCGGTGCAAATAGTAAGAGAAGATACAGTTAGTCAAATTACCTCTTTACAATTTAAGCAAAGGACGTATAATACATAGATTTCTTGTCAAATCATCAAATGATGATGATGACTTTTTTTAACTGTTGATTGAATATCAATATTGGGGCTCATTAATTAAACAAGTTTCAGAAACAAAATGGAATGTGATTATGGCAAGAGGCGTAACTACAATGGCAGCAAGAGGTGAATTGTAAGAGGATGAGCATGCTCACAAAAAACATCAACTAAAATTTGACGGCTATTCACACTTCAAATTAATGACTAAATTATAAATATAATACATTATGTTCTATTTATTTATATTAAGTTTCATTAAATATATATATTACATATAAATACACACGCACATGTGTGTGTGTGCGCGAGCATGCGTGTGTATTGTAATGTCCCCATTTGGGAATGGATCAATTCCGACTTAAGGTTAGAACTATAATACAAGATTTACCCAAACTAAAGACATTTTATTATGATATTTAACTTAAAATTTCAAGAATAGTTCAAAGGATAGGACTTATCTTGATAACTTTTTTCTGATCTGTATACTTGAGATATATACATCTCAATGTTATACATTACTGCTGCTTAACTGAACCATCAGATTAGAATCATAATAAAATAGATTCTCACAACTTATGTTGTAGTTCTCCCTTGTAACTTAATCTTTAAAGGCCATGAAATGACTATAAATCTTCTCTCACAATGATCTGCTATAAACATTTCGTGTGTCCTCTCCTTTAAATCTGTTTTAGTGTTTCTATATATTTCTGCCTTGGTGTAAATCTGATATATATTTCTTACACCCTCCACCTTCACAAATCTGCATATGATCTTTTTACAGTTTAGTCTTCGGACTGGTATATATTTAATATACTATCTTGTTCATTCCACCGAATATTCCAGATATGGGTAAATAAATAAATAAGAGAATAATTCCTTGCTGCTCATTGAGCTCTCCCCAATGAGAATATAAAATAATATATGGAGGTAATCCTTGAAAAGCTCATACTCTTTTTATTAGACATGTATCCTTCGGAATTCTAATCTGATTGCTGCTTTTGGTAATCTCCAGCACTTTCATTCTGCCGGTAACTTAATAACAGCTCTGATCTGATCTGGACGATCTTCCTCCTTATTCTCCTTTCTAATGTAATTCCATTATGTTCCCCTCCAATCCCCATAAGATCTCTTTATATATCTTTATGTCTTCATGAGTAGAAAGACACCTTATGCACCTTTTCACTAATCGCACCTTTTTACTTTATAAACTTTTTATTTCTTAATCATATACTAATCGTATCGTTTTATTGCCTCTTTCTATCGAATTGGTTTCCTTTCTTTATTAACCTTTATCGCACCTTTTGTGAATAGACAAAGCGCTTCATTTATTCTTTAGCCACTTATTTTTTTTAACAAACACATCATGCCTCCTTTTAACCTTTCAAATCGTAGCCCACCAATTCTTTAATAGAGAGCACCATTTCACTTAATTTTGTTTATTACTAACTACCTCAAAAAAATACTAATTGCTTCATTTCTTTGCCACGAATCATCCTCAAAGATAATTGCATGAGTTGTTTGCTTTAGATATAATCACCTATTTTCAAATGATGACTGGTCGGTTAGCATCATTCTTTCAAAGATGATTTCTTATTAAGTCTATATTTATCTTTAGTGAATTCTCGATTATGTTGAGCACTGTTGATTATCTGTATCTCCTTTAGTTGCTGATTGTTCTTTAATAACTAAAGTTGTTGTCTTCACAACATTGGTCAAACTTAACTTCATGTGCTGTCTATTGTGAGGGGACAATATCTGACACAGCAGTTTACTTATATGTAATTTAATAATTAACTTTATTTAGTATGATTTAATAATACAGTATTTATATTATTTTTGCAATAATGTATTATTATAGTTTGTTATTCTCGATTATGTTGAGCACTGTTGATTATCTGTATCTCCTTTAGTTGCTGATTGTTCTTTGATAACTAAAGTTGTTGTCTTCACAACATTGGTCAAACTTAACTTCATGTGCTGTCTATTGTGAGGGGATAATATCTGATACAGCAGTTTACTTATATGTAATTTAATAATTAACTTTATTTAGTATAATTTAATAATACAGTATTTATATTATTTTTGCAATAATGTATTATTATAGTTTGTTATTTTGTCAATCATATAATATTGTAAAATTTATATTATTATTTGATAAATATGAAATTAATATTAATTATATAGTTCATTCTATTCATATATATATATATATATATTATATATTTTAATTGTATTATTATTTATTATGTTAGCATGTTTTGATCGTTTAGATGGGGACATCACATGTATATATGTATATATATTACACAAAAATATACATACATATGCACACCTGTGTGTATATACATACATACATATATACATACTAAGTCACCAGGTTCGAATTCGAATTCGAAGTTCGACAACTTTGAAATTCGAATGAAGTTCGATGCGGAAAAAATTCGAAATGTATAAAATTCGAATTAAATTCGCCATATGTAATTTTAAATTTTTTTTTTAATAAATATATGTAATATATCTATAAATTTGCGTAAATAGTTTAACATTGATAAATAGATTTGAAATCATTACAAAAAGATGACACATTTATAAAATATAAACCGTAGGAAACATATGCTTTCACTATTGCAAAGATGTTCTTTTGTCAAATAGGTACAATAACAGTCAAAAACTTTAGAACTTTAAAATAACTCTAAGTCATCAGGAGCACTTGGCTGGGATGCCAAATCATCATCATCTGTATCACTACTCAGTTCATCATCTGCAAAGTCAGGCTCATCTGCATCTGGCATGGCTATGCCTTCAAGAGTTTGTTGTAAAGAAGTGTTCTTTGCTGATTTGTTCATCAGCAATTTCAAATTGCTGCGAACATAGACAAGATCTCCCAACTTTCCAGTCAGCAATTTGTTCCTCTTTTTGGAATGGATCTGGTCAAAGCAACTCCAGTTCCTCTCACAAGCTGATGAACTTGCTCCCTGACTCAAAATTCGAATAGCAAACTCTTGCAGTTCAGGAGCTGATGATCCATAAGAGATCCACCATCTATATCCAGGCATACGTGGCGAGTCATATTTGGCTTCTGCCCCTCCAAACATCCCTTCTCCTCCCTTGTATTGCCAACTTTGATCTCTGATTAGTGCTGCAATTTCTGGATTTGGTACATACCTGCTAATGGCTTGGTAAAGCCCTGCCATGATTTCATTATCACCCCTTCTATCAATAGAAAACAACTTAGGCTCCAAAAAGCAAGCTGCTGCATGTAAAGGTGTGTGCATCATTTTCCATCTGCAATCAACTGTCTCCCATATCTGCATATATTCTGCTTCTTCATTATTTAGTGCTTTTTGAATAGATTCCTTACACCGGTCCATGCTTTCATAAAGCATGCCAAGGCAAGGAGTGTCACCATCAACCATACGAAGCACGTCAACAATTGGTTCACATACAAGCAAGACTTTTGCTGCACTTTCCCAAAAATTGCTGTTTAGGATGATTTGCTCTATGTTCTTCCCCTTGGGGCCTTTAGAAAGCACTGAACTTTCCCACTGATTGGAACATATAACAGACCTCAAAGCTGCTTTTTCTTCAACCACTCTTTTCAAAGTGATATAATATGAAGCAAATCTTGTTTCACAAGGCCTCAACAATTCCTTTGATGCATGCTGCCTATAAATACTCAATGTGAGACGATGATTCCGTATGAAATTTGCAATTGCTCTCCCTCTATGAATAGCTTCATTTACCCATGGGAATTTAGCCAAGTAATGAAGCAACAAATCGAGACAATGGGCTGCACATGGGCTCCGATATATTTGTGGGTACTTCTCTACAATCAGCCTCCCAGCTCCCACACAATTTGCTGCACTATCAGTTACCACTTGAACCACATTTTCCATCCCTACTTCAAGAATGGCTTCCTCTAATATTTGAAAAATATACTCTGAAGTTTTTTTGTGGTTCATGGTGTCAATGACTTTCAAAAACACAACACCTTCAGGACAAGACACCAAAACATTAATCAATGGCCTTTGACACATATCTGACCATCCATCACTCAATATAGTGCAACCTGTTTCCTTCCAAGTGGCTTTGACATCAGCTAATTTTTCAGTCACTCTATCTTTTGACCTCTGCAAAAGAGTTGTCCTAATAGCCTCTGAACCTGGGGGTGTGTACCCTTTGCCAAACTTTGCAATTTTCTGAACTGCATTACGGAAATGAGGATTTCTCGCAACATTGAATGGAATAGCACTTGTGTAAAACAAATCAGCAACTGCATCATCCACCTGTTGTTTCTCTACTGGTTTCCAAAAGTTGTTAAGTGTTCCACTCTGTTTTGGTACACTCGCCGCTTTGGATTGCACAGAAGAGGAAGACATGGCAGATGTGAATCTAGATATATCTCCTTCAATTCTCTGTTTCTTTTGTGCCTTCTTCATTTTGCCTACCGTTGAAGCAGCCAACTCTTTCTCTAGAATAGCTTTAAGTTCTGGAGTCGCACCTATGCATGCTTGAACACCTCCACCTGGACCCCCTGTATTAGCAAGGAAGTGGTCCCTAAGCCTTGTTAAAGTTCCAATAATATTTGCTTGACATATGTTACATTTGATGTGAGTTCCATTTCGGGTCACATGCTTCCATGCCTCAGAAGTTGATTTGGGAGGAGCCATTAAATGAAAATCTGCATGTTTGGAAAGAAAAATTAAAAAACACACTACTTTTATTTCAACCTTTTAAAAATATATAATAAAAATATATAATATTAAACAATATAATAAAAAACCATTAATATAAAATTATAAATTATATAATAATAATATTAAACAACATTATAAAAAATAAACATTATAAATTTATAAATAAACATTATAAAGTATAAACTATTAATTAACCTAAAAAAATATTAAATAAACAACATTATTAAATAATAATAAACCTAAAAAAATATTAAATAAACAACATTATAAATTTATAAACATTTAATAAACAATATTATAAACATTATAAATAAATAATAAACCTAAAAAAATATTAAATAAACAACATTATTAAATAAATAATAATAAAATTTATAATAAACATTATTAAATTGTTTACAAAAATATTAAACCTAAAAAAAATTAAAAAAATATAAAAATATATAATATAATATTACAAACTATTAATATAAAATCATAAATTTTTAAACATTAACATTATAAACAAAAAAATAAAATAATAAACTTAAAAAAAATGGCGGCCTACCTGTGCAGGTCGCTTACTGGTCGCGGACGTGTCGATGCTTGCCGGTGGCGTCGCGGACTACAGGTGGCGTCGCGGACTGGTGGCGATGCGAGCTGGTGGCGTCGTGGACTGGTGGTGGCGTCGCCGACTGGTAGCGGCCGAGCAACTCCTGCGGCCGGGTAGACGAGGCTCCTTTGGCAACTCGCGTGGCGGTCAGGCAGAGTGGGCTCCGTTAGCAACTCGTGTGGGTGTGATTGCAACTCTTGCGGCCGCCCTTTTATAAAATCCGTGAGAAAACCCTAAAACGCAAACCCAAAAAAATAAAAAACACTTTAACAAACCCTAATTTTTTTTTCGAATTTAATCGATTTTTTGCATAGTTTTTCAAGTTCGCCGAATTTCGAACTTCAAGGTTCAAATTCGGTCGAACCTGGTGACTTAGTATACATATGCATGCATATACATACATACATATATACATATACATGCATGTATATACATAGATACACACATACATATACATATATATATTTATGTATGTATACACACTTTTATAGACAGACATACACATATACATATTATATATTGATATATTATATAAATATTTAAATTATATCTTTGACATTGTGTTCTATTTTCTAATTAAACCACAATGTAAAAGATACAACTTAAATATTAATTATTAAATGTAATATTATTTAATTATAATATTTTTTTTGATCATTCAAATGAGCGATTAGGACCCTCCCCCTTTGTACAAAATGTTTACAGCTGGAATCCTTTCATATTGTGGAAAAGATGAAGAGGCCTTGCAAACTAAGTTACCGGTTCCGGTTCGGATTCAGGTTCGGATTCGCAGATTCGGCAAATTTTTTTTTCTTGGGTACGGGTACGGGTTTGTCTGTACACATATATTTTTTAATTTTTTATATATATATATATATGTTCAAACTTCAAACATCAAAATTATATATGTTCACAGTTCAAACATACAAATATGAAACATACAATGTAACTTTCGCATACAATGATACATAAATGATAACAGATAAATCATAAATCATAAATCCATAATTGCCAATGCCAATAAATATTCTGATATTGATATATCGTAAATGTAATATCATATTCATAATTTTCAAAAAAGATAATATTCAAGTTTCAAGTTTCAACTGATTCAAGTTTCAAAATGTGAAAATGTCATGACACAATAAAGTATAAAGTTAAACATTCAAATTACAAGCCATCTATGGGATTTAAATTCCATATTCATCTTCATCTGAAGCATCCAACCCAAGCCCAAGGTCATCAAGTGGTTCAAATTCAGCATCAATTGAACCAATATCAAATAGAATGCCACTCCCACTAGCTATGTCTCTCTCAAATTCCATAACTGCCTTGTCTATAGAGACTTGGCAAAGTTGTGCAACTGTAGCATCTAAATCAGCACACTTAGGGGCTAGATCCCAATTCCTTGTTACACCCTCACTATATCCAGGGTCCTTATGTGACAACAAACGAAGGTTGGAGTGTATGTAGACCAAATCCTCAGCTTTCTTTGCACCCAAACGATTACGTTTGACTGAGTGGATGAAGGAGTATGTACTCCAATTCCGCTCAGCTGAAGAAGAACTTGCAACCTGTTAAAAGTTAAAACATAATTAGAAATTTATAAATTATAAAATAAAAATATGATAGCATCAAATGGAATTGGAAAACTATAAAAATAAAAAATAAAAAGATACATACTTGGGAGTTAATTTTAATTGCAAGAGGCTGCAAGTAAACGGAGCCTTGACAATGTACATACCACCACTCATCAACATCCATCCCATATCTAGCATTAAGAGCTACAACATCATGATTTTTTGCAGATACAAATTGGCCAAACTCCCTCAAGACAATATTTCTTGTCTCCTCATCTTGATATATCTTTTTAAAGGCAGCCCTATAGCCAGAAGCAACCTCTGCATCTCTATATGGTGGCACCCTCCTTGGTGTTGCAAGCATCTCTACACTATAAAATTTTGGCGTCAAAGCAAATGCTAAGAGATGTAAGGGGGTGGTCATCTTGTTCCAATGGTCAACAACAATTTTCTGCACAACTTTGAAAAATGTTTCCGTTGGGTCATTTTCTTTTCTATTTATTACTTCTTTTATTTTTTCCACCATGCAATCCATGCCATCATAAATCTCACCCAAACATGGGCGATCAGTATCAGCATACCTGATCATGCTCATGATGGGCTTAGTGAAATTTAAAAAATATTCCACATCATCCCACCATTTCTCACTAAGGATCAATGCTCTTACTTTTAGAGCTCTTTTTGTGTGGGACTACTTCCATACACTCCACAAGCTATTGATGACCATAGAACTCAAGGCATCTCGCACCTTCAGAAGTCGTCTTAAGACGAGCGTGTGAGATGCAAATCGTGTTTCAGCAACCTAACATGACATAACAAAATACACAACATATATAAATTGTAAGTCTATAAAAAATACAAATTTAAAACTAAAAAATTAAAACATAAAATTTAAAATTAGTGATTTATAAATTACCTTCAACAACTCCAACTTGGAGAAGGTCCTAAAAATGGCTTGTGACATATGATGATTAGTAACAAACATTTGAATCTCCTCGCCCTCTGCATACAGTTTTTTCACCCAATCAATTTGTGTGCCAAGCTTTTGCATGATTAAATTGAGTGAGTGTACTGCGCATGGTGTCCAAAAGATGTGACCATATGTAGCCTCCACTATAGTCCCTGCTGCACTACAATTTTTAGCATTGTCCGTTACAACTTGGACAACATTTTGAGGCCCCACCATGTCAATGCATTCTATCAAGATATTGGCAATGAAACTTGCATCTTTCACTTGCCCCTCACAATCCACTGCTTTCAAAAACATTGCCCCTTTAGGACACACTGCTATAACATTGATCAATGGCCTATTTTTACAATCTTTCCATCCATCAGAAACAATGGTCACACCTGTTTCATGCCATGTATCTTTGATGACTTTCAACTGTTACTCTATGGATGCTTTCTCCTTTGCCAATAAGGTGGTTCTCACCTTTTCATAACTTGGACAAACATAATTAGAAGGTGTATTGCAAAGAGTATGCACCATGTCCCGAAAGTAAGGTGATCTAACAAGGTTGAAAAGAAGCCCATTGCCATAAAGGCAACGTCCAATTTTGGAATCTGCAATCTCTCTCAGTTCATTTTTGAAGGCAAAATCCAATGGGCCTCTTTTCCGTGAAGCCACAACATTGTGATTCTCTACTGCATCAACTAGTGGGTTTTGCATGAAAGGATGTGAACCAGTTGGTCTTGTGGAGCCAATGCTACTAGAAGGCCTCTTAGACGTTGAGCTTGGATGGACAAGAGGATGATCAGTCGTTGCTTTGCTACTTCTCCTATTAGCTTCTTGTTGTTCTCTAATATATCCCAAAACTAGAGCTTTTGACAGCCCCCTGCCATCTGATCCCTTACATAATTTTATTCCATGCTTAGGGATGAAACAAAGGTGGCCTTTCACTTGAAAGTATGAGCTGGTATACTCAGTGCCACAATGGTTGCACTGCCAAACAAAACCCCCACCACCAGACACTTGCTTGATCATTGTTGTATAATGCCAAAGTGGTGAATCTTGATCAATTTTAAAGGGGTTATTTTCAGTTCGGACATTTGCAATTGAACTAGAGCTTGCACTTGCACTTCCAGATCCAACCATTATGTATGATTATATGAATAATGCACCTAAAATGAAAAGAGAAAGCACAACATTATTGAAAAAAATTATAAATTTTTTGGCATTATAACCCCATACTATGCATACAAAGTGTAAAAAAATATACAAGACTTCTTTGAAAAAATTTAAAAAAAATTAAAAAAAAGATTTAAAAATTTGAAAAAAACTTGAAAAAAATTTGGAAAAATTCTTGAAAACTTGAAAAAAATTCAAATTCACTTACCTTTAATGGCTAAATCTTCCTTCTCCAGTGATTCCTATGCCTTTGATGTGTGTCTCACACCTTCGTAGTCGTCACCTTCGAAGAAAAATACAAAAACTAAGAAACCTGATTGTAGAGAAAAAATCTTCAAAAATGCAAGTAGAATGAGTTGAATTCATGTTTTGATGCATGAAATGCATCATAAAGGGGTGGATTAGGGTTTAGATGTTAAAATAAGATTAAAAAATTTGATTTTTAATTGTTTTTATTTGTTTTCTAACCTGTGGGCCCCGTTTTTGGGAACCCACGGGCTTGGGTTCACCTGGGTCCTCCTTGGTTCGACCTGGGTCCCACCCGGGAACCCAACCGCCTGGGCAGGACGCGGGTGGGACCCAGGTTGAACCAGGCTCGGACCAAGACTGGGCATGAACTAGGACCAGGATCTCGGCATTTTAGGGAAGAACCGGTAACTGAGCTTGCAAAGATACAAAAATATAATGATTACATATCTATTACAGACTGAGCTTAATCCCATATACCATATTCTGTTGGGCCAATAATAGACATGCCAAACAAAAGAACAAAAGACAGATAGACCGAAAGACAAAGACCTAATGAGCTACATTATACGCCAATAGGAGACATGCCAAATAAAAGAACAAAAGACAGACAAACCGAAAGACAGAGACCTAATGAGCTACAATACACCTTTATCCTTCCCTGACATACCAATTGAAGATGCATTCAATGCAGACTTGATTCTTGATTGATGTGTGCTTTCTTATTTTTTTGCATAGGAGTCCAAATTCCCTCATCAACCCTTGCATAAATGAAAATAGGCTAGAAATCCTTTGTTGCTTGGTGAGACCAATACCCTTGAATTTCCTTGTGCATGGGAGACTTGATTTGGGAGGGTGGCACCTCCTTGGTAATCATTATTGAAAAAATATATTTTTAACCCTGAGAAGAATCTAAAGGACATGGTATTGCTTTTGTAGCCTTGACAAAGAGATAATGCAGAAGAGCACCTTTCCAACAAGTGACATGGGATGTCAATATGCATTTGCTGATAGGGTAATTTGTAGCTACATGACCTGTGTCATAGAATAATAACATCTCCGATAATGAAATGACAGCCCTTCATAGTTCAAAAGTTGAACCCAAGAGTGACCTGCAGCTTTCAATGTGATATCTATAGGGAGATCCTTGGATATATCTAGATCCACTAGAATCCAAGCATAAGTTGTGTGAATGAAATCTGAAGTAACCTTATTTGTAGTGACAAATTTAGCTAACGAGTTGCCAATAGATTCAAAGTAGAATTCCAGCCAAAATTGAAGTGGAAGAAACTGGGAGACAAACCTAGATCGGCATGAAGCTAAAATATTCCATGGAGGGGTTGAAAACTGGATGCCATGGTTTTACCATGAAGGTATGTTGATCCCAAAATCATCAATGATTAAAAAAGATAGAGTTGGGATCTTCATTCGATTCAAATGTTCCAATTGAAAACCCTTTCTCATAGGGGTAGATTTCCAGACCATCCTCCATGAGTAGTTGCCAATTGTCAAAATTCGATTTATTTAAATCTAGTAGGCTTTACTAGAGGTGGTTGAATTGGCCAATCAAGCTATTGGCTGCAAAAAATCTGTTGCCTTCAAGAACCTCCTTACCAAACACTAGCATAGGAGATTGCTTGGTGTAGTTAATAGGGTTAAATTCTTTAGAACCTTGCAGCCCCTTACTACTCAACCTTGATCTAAACTCTAAAGCTGTCAACAAAGGTTTTTTTTGGGTTTTTTAAAATTAGAAACCACAGAGTAGGTACTAGCAGAAAATGACTGAACTTTTGAATGTATTTTCTAACCAATTGAGTTGGCACCCCTCAAGTGTTTGGATGAGGGCTCCACATAGGGTGAGAGAGTCAAGACATGAGTAGCATAATGGAATAAAGGCCTAAAATAAGGGCAAGCCAAAGACCTAGTCAAATTCTTACGTATTGCAAGTTGTTTGTCTAGAGTAGAGGAGAGACCATCAAAGCTAGAGCCACAACCATTTTCCCTACCTGGGGTAGAGGTAGCTAGGGTTTCAAGAGTGCAGTGAGAGGAGAGTAGGAGTGCCATTGGTAATATGATCATGTTAACCAGGTTATAAGATTCAATAATAAAAATAATTAATAATTACTCAGAAATAAATATATATAAATTAATAATTAATGTATTAGTAAACAATCCTTTTGAAGGTCAAATGTGGATATTGGTGACCATGCCTTGGAAGGAAAGCTATAAGAGACAAATAAGTTACAATAAACATAATGCATTAGAATTTAGAATCTTCTAACTAAACATTTTGTCCAACTTCTTTCTCTTTTGCAATCTTAAAATCATTTGAGAAAAGGCTTTCTTGTTAGATTGAGATTTTCTATTGGTGACTGGCCCAACCAGCCACCTTTATTTGGAGATGATTCCTCCAATCCTAAATATTCTTCCTCCTCAATAGAGAGAAATTCCTCTTTAGAAGATTTTGACTTGATACAATATATTCTTTAAGATCTAGAAACTCTTTTAGAAAACCATCCCTAATGAAATCTGAATTTTCAGTTGCAGTTGATCTGATCTACACATTTACAGCTTTCATACGCTCTAAATTTTGAAAATTTGAAGATACATTATCTCTTAATGCACTTTATGCATGGTGGTAGAAGGGAAAAATTCTACAGCTTTAGCTGCCTTGTCCATTGAGCAATGCACAGGTGGATTTCGACTAATTCTGAAGCTTTGGCAGCCTCTTCTAATGGGCTTTCTGCAAGCTGATGTAGCAGTTTAGCATTATGTCACCATGTTGTCCATCCATTAGTTTTTAATTTCTTCCCGAGACATTCACTTGACAAATGTCCGAGGTCAAAACAATTTCTACATATAATTGGCAACCTCTCATAATCAAGATTCTGCTTCCGTGTGTGACGTCACACTTATAACCAGATCTCTATTGGTATAACTAAGGATAAATCCATTTCTATCAAACATGTACACAAATTGTATGAGAAAGCCTCAAAGATTCAAAAGAAATAATAACAAAATTACCTAAGGTTGCCAATGCATTCTAGAGACTACTTTAACTTGAAATGTAGAGGAAGATTGGGTAACCTTAACAAATTGGTAAAAATTGAATTTTTATTTCAATGGGTTAAAATCTGGAAACCATGGTTTGATAAATAGAGATTCATTACCCTAGCCCCATGCTCCCTTAGCAAGAATAGAATCTCTATTTGCCTCAGCTTCACTTACAATTATGAGAAAACCCTGGGCATAAGGATGAATATCCAAAAAATCTACCAGAAAGGTCAGCAAGGTTTTTCATTTGTTTGCAACCCATGTGTGTAGCGTTGGTAGATTGGGCCATCTATTGGTAAACCTTCAAGTAAGATCTATCTTTTTGTAATACACTAATTCCTCAGCCAGATCATTTCCCAATTCCATGTAATGTCCCCTACTAGATTTAGGCCTTTTTAACAACAATTACCTAATTTCAATACACTTATGACTTAATTAATTTGCTTGATTAGGAGACAATTTCCATTCTTAACTTGCTATCAGTATATCTGAAACAGATATTTATCATAGCACTCGATGTAATTATCCTTGAAAATCAGAAATAGGGCTTGAGACTTGCCTTGTATTAGAGGAGTGGAGACTTATAAAGATAACCTGCACCCACAAGGAAAGGCAAACACCTATAAGCATATCCATTTTTAATCAATTATAATCTATTCTAAGGTAACAACAGAGAGAGTGAGTATATGAGACACGAAAGGGTTGCTTGGGTCCGTTGTCTACCATGTCCAAGGAATGGTTGCTTCTAACCTCCTTGCTAGATTTGGCGGCCCATGTTGCTGTCCCTTCTAAGCCCATTACCTAGACACCAAGACATGAAAAGTTTGCTTGGGTCTGTTGTCTACCAAGTCCAAGGAATGGTTGCTTCTAACCTCCTTGCTAGACTTGGCAGCCCATGTTGCTGTTCCTTCCATCCCCATTACCTATACACATCACCATCTTGTGAGTTTGGCATAGAGGGAGTAACTGGTTCCGTAACTCCATGGGTCCTTACGACCACTTGTGAGCCCCTCATCACTACCAGGTTACTCCTCCATCCCTCTCCCACAAAATGGACTATCAAACACAGTTTCTAATGTATCTCTTAGAACAACTATCATACTGATAATGTAATGTCTGCAGTAAGAGTAATGAATCTCCAATAGCAGTAGTGATTTTGCTATAAAGCAGTAATGCAGATTTTTAACATTGCTTAATAATATCTATGCTGATTATTCAGGTGAAACATAATCCACTCAGATCTGCAGGTCTGTCTTATTCTCATCTTCTTTCAATGCTTTTCTTCTATCATGTTTCTTTCCTTTGAACCTTCGTATGAGTTTCAGAAATCTCTAATGGCTGAATTCGATCAATGGTTCTCTTCCAAGGTTGTTCCATGGTCTGATCTGGGTGCTGGAGTGATCCCTTATATCCTTCGCTAGACATTGCAATGATTGCGAGGGATGCACCTTTTCATGGTTTGACCACTGCCCCTTTGTTAATCCATGTGGACCAATCAGTTGTTAGGAATGTAATTGCACCTCTAATAAGAAATCAATTATGATGAATATGGTCGCTGCATTATGGAAGAGATTTGATCCTTTAGGCTGATGCTGTGATGCTGTGTATTGTCTAATAAGCCTGACTTTATGGGATAAACGATTGTGTTTGATTCACGAAATTGTGAAGTCTACTTGGTAAGACAATTCCAACGATTGGTTTGCTGTTCACCATGTATGAGGTCGGGAGCATGACAAATTAAGGAATGGGCTAGAAGTGTACTAACTTCAATGTATTATGAATTTAGATGGAATTAAGTATGACTGTCATTCATATTGCAGTCTATATTACTATTACTATTAAATTCTGCATACGAATATTATCAGGCTTCATATATTAAGCACATCCCCATGCATACCACCAAGAGCCAGGATGTTAATGCCTGTAACTTAATTACATTACTGATGTGATCTGATCCATGGTGATGTCCCTGGATGCTTTTGATTCTTTTTCTTTATATCTCTCAATATGATCTTTATCATATATGCCCTTTGGCAAGAGAGACACCCTTTCACCATTAGCACCCTTTGGAGGAGTGCGACTCTGCCCTTTGAAAGGGACACAACCTTTCACAATCATATCTGCACTTCTTATCTAAATAAGATCTGCACTTCTCATTCCAAAATTACCCCCCCTTGAATGATGTTCTCCTCTCCCTTTTATATCTCATGTTTGAGGGAGTCACATCTTTTCATTCCATCTCTTTTGACCATTCATTAACTTAATTAATTTTTAATTATATTAAATAATTTATTTCTATATTTAAATTTTTAATTATATTTTTATTCTTTTGAATTCTAATATTATTATTATTATTATTATTTACCATTAAATTCTATTCCAAAGTGGGGACATTACATTCCAGGATTGGGATCTTCTCTGCATTTTTAATCATCCACCTAGAAGAGTCTTTCCACCCTAGAGAGGTGTTTCTTTCTTCATTCTCTTGTTGTTCCTTTCCCTTCACAACAGTTGAATATGATGAATTTTTCTTATCTCCACCTGCAACAACTTTAATGAAACAGCACTGGTTGCCAAGGGTAGCAGTCCAAATCTCCATACTTTCCTGGCTGCTGCACCCTTCCCTTCCTCTCATCCATTGTTACCGTTTCCCAAGATTATAGAAGAACTGCCTCTAGCTGTTGAGAAGAAAAAAGATGCTTTAAAGGCAGCCTGATCCAAACCTTGTCTTTTATTGATAGCCAAATAAGATTGCTTCCCATCGAGTTGGGAGCATCGACTGCCTTTTCTGTAACAGATGCATTGATCTGCAATGGAACCAATTGGGCACCATTGTTAGCAGCAGCAGCAAGCACAGGATATTTAGGATTTGGCGATGAAACTGCAACTTTATTAATGAGAATAGGTTTGGTATCATTATGTTAACTGCTCTTCCCCATCTGCATTAAGCAATGTCGGAGCTTGGGAGGCCTCAGCAATAAATCCAGACAAAGGCTCCTGCAGGTTGCTTGTGCACCACTGCAGAATGGCATCTGAAACACCGTGAACAGGATAAGTGGCAGAAATAGGGTTTTCCGCAGAAACAGAAGACTCTTTTAGCCTTTACTAGTGTATAAGTAGTATATTATATTGATATGTCATGGCATCTTTAGGTAGATTTATTTAAGATACCTATACTAGTTTTAGCAATAAAATTGAAAGGATTACAAAAATAAAAATCTATGCTTATGTTTGCAAATTTTCTGAAAAGCATTTGCCTAATTCATAGGTGGAGATGCCTTGAGGCATAAATAAAGGCAGGGATATTCCCTATCTATATCAAGATATGAATGCCTAAATTAAATTTTGGTATCCAATTAATATAATATAAGAAAAATTGCGTGTTCTGCTTATTAGTCTTCACTTTTATGATCTCTCTCTCTCTCTCTCTCTCTCTCTATATATATATATATAGACACACATGCTTGTGTAGATATATATGTATATACATTTATCATTTATATGTTAGATATTTGTATAAAATTTATGTTAGCTAAAAATTGTTTATGATTTCAGATTGAACCTGGAAGCCAAACAGAACAGGCTCCTCCTTCAGCTGTCCTCTGTCTTGATCCAGATGAGCTACATGGTTTTCGCTTTTTGACAATATCTGTTGCACCTCGTCCGGTATGACATTTCCTTATTGTGATGCCAAGTGAAAAGTATATGTTTATGTCTACTGTTCAGTTAAATGCTATTATTTTATCACTATGCTTCTATAAGAGCTAGTTTATACAGATCACATTATAGGATTATACTAAGGAATAGATTTGATGATCGCTTTATCTGACATTAAAATGTATATTATAGTTGAGAATTAAGTTAAACACTGATGGTCATGGCATATTTTATCCATCAAAATAAATTTTCAACTAAGGTGCTGATGGGAATTTTGGTTAAACTGAAAGAAAAGAAAGATGGTTCTGTGATATGACAGTTATGGTAGGAAGATCCCTGTATTGCTTCTTTTGAATGGGGACTGTTAAATCATAATTCATCTTGTTAGAGCAAATATAAGTGATGCCTATTCAGGTTTAGATAGTTTATTAGTTCATTTGTGGAAGTTAATAATATTGTCATGGTAAGTCTATGGGAGTGAAGGAATGTAAATAGGGAAATTCAGGAGTTAATATTAAGGTCTACATGGTGACAAAGAGATCAAAAGATATGCCATACTCAAATTGTGCAAATAGCACTGAGGGATCAGGAATGTGCTTTGAAAGAGAGCATTTATTATGATAATGGCCTTTGGGTATTAAAACTTGGCTGGTGATGGAATATATTCATCCCAAGGAGCTCATTAAGGGCTTTAGTCTGAAATTGAATATATATGATAGAGAAAGTAAAAGGCATTGAAATGATCCTGGCTGCTACCTTGTTATGATTTTATACTATATAAATACAATCTATTATAAGTTATGTTCCATGGAGTTTCTAGGATGGAGACAGCGAGGGGTGGCAGGATGCCATTCCAGGATAGCTGGGATGGTAGGCCTGTTTTAGGGGATGGAAATTTGAAAAATAGGCAAAATTGAATATATATAGGAAATTTCAATTATTCATAGATAATGTAGAATGCAAGCTCCTTTTAATGGAATTTGTATGGGAAGTTACAGCTCAAGCTAATTCAGGATATATGTTTCAGTTTTTTCTTGTCTGATCTAGCTGGTACAAACAATATATGATACTATGTTGTTGATGATTTGTATATTCTACAAGGTGAGGAATTATTTCCATAGTGCTTGGAAGGAAAGACAGTGAAACTTGCAAGGAAATGAATGCAAATTTTATACAATGGAAGTCTCATTGTTTGTTTGTAACTTTGATCCTTAAGCTTTATGTAAACAAGTTCTGCCATATTGTCTTTCATTTCTGCTTTTCAATTTTGAATGTGATGTTAAATATTTGATCAGCTAAGAGAGCACTGAATTCAGCTAAACCGACATCTGATTATTGAACAATGAATATGTATCAAGCTTTATTTTCAGTCTGTTGTTTCTCCAGTTTTTTGTATTGTTACAGTATTTTTCTTGTTATGTGTGGCATGAGAGGGAAGTGAAGTTGACTTGATAGCTACTATGCTAGGTAATTTATGAAGGTTATGCGTCAATCTCAATACATAATGAGAAGTTTCTAGTTTGAATTAGATGCCATATCAATGTTGTTCCACTGATATCATAAATGATAAATGTAAATAGGAATTTCAAATTTGTTTTTTCTGACTGATTAACTTATCTAATTGTACTTTAGACAAAAGTTGCTGATTATCTATTTGAAAACTCATGATGGAAGAATTGTTAAATTAAATTCAATCAGGTGAAACACCGCTTGAAGGAAGATCCACAGGCAAACTTTTGGATCGATTATCATTTTGAGTTTATCTATTGCTGGGCTGTAGGGGATTGCTGGCCATCCTTGGGTCAGTCAGGGGATGTCTGGGTGTCCCCTGGCCATTCCCTGCCCTTTTTAGGCCATTCAAAAAATGTTTCCTTTTATTTTGGCATGGGGGATTGCTCTGGTGATGTTTCCTAGCTGCCTCCACATTCCTGAAACATCCCAGTGATAGTAACAGCTGAATTTTCCTCAACGGCCATACTTTTTAAAATTGCCTTATTCCTGATCAACATTTTCCTAGCATGTGTTCAGTACCCGACTTACACTTAGCAGACATCCCTCAAACACTAGCTCAATGTTTGTTGGTGCCTGTTTTTATTTGCTTGGCACCTGCCCAATATATGTTTAATATTTAATTGAAACGTGCCTGGAGCTCAAGAGAAACTCAACATGTGTCTAATGGATTCTCAGTTGACGCACACTTGGCACCTTATCAATGCTCTTCTGCTACTCACCCAGTGACCAATATGTGCATGCCCAACATGAGATACAGAAGGTTATGAGACATGAAAAACCAAGAGATGTAAATAGACTTTATTCAGCTTACCTTGTCATGTAAAATAACAATTTATTCTAGAGATGGTAATTTGATATCTTTGTTTTCAAGTGAAGTTACAACATTTATAACATTATAAATGATCATATCATTCCCAGAGAGACTGATATTGACATATTTTAAAAATGTCATTTCTTGACAGGTTATCTTATACTAGCAGGTTGTGTGTTCTATTTCAGGGATGATGATAGTCTTCTCCTTAAATTTTTCATGTTCAAAAGGTTGTTAGTTTATTCACATCTGTCAAGTTATACTTATGCCGACAAATTATAGCCATAGATGATGGCTGATGTTACTCTAGAATAATGCTTTCTTCACATACCAACTTTAGAGCTAAGTCTTTCATTTGTTTTCTTAACTAATTAGGTGGAAGCCTTTTAACTTATATAAATTCATTTTTCAATTTGATTTCTGACCAAGATAAAATTCCTGGTAAATTGAACTAATTCGAGAGGGTAGTTATATAGATTGGAAGGTAGATTGAAAAGGTCATATGTTATAGAATTGTATCCCTTCAATATTTTCATAGCTATCAAGGTTGGCGCATATGGCATCTTATCTCATCTATATAATAAAATGTAATTATCTTCCATAGATTTCATACAGTAGAATTCCTTTTATAGATAGATAAGTGGGGGTTCTATAGTACCCCCAGATAGAGAATAACATATAGACTATAAACAGCCAGCAGGCCTGAGATATGATGAGCCAATTACAAAAAGTTGCTCCAGAACTATGCAGCTATAACCAAAAGGATAATTAACCAAACTTACAGCTATAAGCTAGAGCTACGTTAAACTGCCTAGGCTACATTAGAGCGACAAGTGCAGTTAAAACCAAAACTATGCAGCTGTAACCCAAAGGATAAATAACCAAACTGCTCCAGAACTTTGGAGCTATAACCAGGAGGATACATTACCAAACTTACAGCTATAAGCTAGAGCTATGTTAGACTGCCTAGGCTACATTGGAGCAACAAGTGCAATTAAAACCAAAGACAAACTACTCAAATCCTTAGCGCTCCTAGGAAACTGGAATATCGTGGCCCTCTTTAACCACCTCCTTCACCTAGCACTGCTCATGAGATGTTTGCTCTTGTGGATACCTACCAGTGATGGGAATGTTGTTGGATATTGTTGAGAAGTTTGCTAGAATGATGTTTTGTCATTGATGTCAACATATTCTTCATTGATGAGTTGGTTTGGTCATTGTGTTGTAGATGAGTTGTTGCGGTTTAATGGGTTTTGAGATGCTCATCTCTAGTTGATTTTGCAGAAGTTTCAGTGGTCCGCATGATGTTTTGATCTAGTTATGTGATCCGGTATTTAGGTTATTCAAATGTTCATGTTATTTAGTATTTTGGTTTGTGCTCCGCATTGCTCCGGAATCACTATAACTTGATTTGCAAATTTGGCAGAGTGTTTGGGACGTTTAGGTGTGTCCTCAATTCAGATGGTTCGTGATTTGGAAGTTCGCAAGTGAATCTTTTAGTTTGTCAGTCAGTTGATTTGGTGTTCTTGAGGTTCGGTATAATGATGATGAAGATTCCGGTAAGATGTGATGTTGCGGTTGTTTCTGTGGTGATTCACGTTGCTTGTGGATGTATCTAGATTGTGTTCTATCCGTGTTGTTGGTCCGCATTGATCGTTTTGCGCGATATTGATCATTTTCTTGATCCAGTGGTGCTCTTCGTGTTATGCGACATTTATGGTGATTGTAGTGTGTTGCGGATGATTGAGGTGTAATTCTTGGTGGTGTTTCTTGGTTGCAGTATTGATTTGGGTCTAGACTATGTCTTAGCTGACATTATTTTGGTCCGCATATGTATTGGAGATCAGATTGAGTCGACTTGGTATTACACGTTTTTGGGCCGACATGTAAAATATCTAATTTGATGTTGTGGATATATGAGAGTGATTGATAGTGTCATTTTGGGGATCAATGGTTATGCGGTGAGAGTTGGTAATCGAGTGTGCGCAACTCATGTGCAGGTGAAAGATTGGTGCTTTGGATTGTAGCAGAACTGCATATCAGTGCAGAGTGTGTTGTAGAGTGTACAGTTTGATATATGAGCTTAACTGAAACTATTTCCAGGCATTTGTAGATGCTAATTATTAGTTCAACCACTTCAATTATCTATTGTAGTAGATCTGTAAGGCAGTTAGCTTTCCTTAGGGTTGAAGCCCTTCTTGTATTTGAGTAGTGAACTCTAGGCAGTGTGCTTGAATGCATGTACATTCCCCATTGTAATATTATTATACTTCTAGCAGGGTATATTAATATTGTGGGTATCAATCCCATCGTGGTTTTTCCCTTAACCGGGTTTCCACGTAAAAATCTTGGCGTTGTGGTGTTACGAGTACTTGCTTTATGTTTATGCATCTTTCCTTTCTTCATATGTGCTATGTGGTTATATGATCAGTTTAATAAAGTTAAAGATTGCGGAACACTAATTCACCCCCCCCTCTAAGTGCTCCTTGATTCCAACATATCTAACAACATATCTTACCTGCCCATGTTGGCGAGACTAGGGAACTAAGTTGTTGTTCTCATTTTTATTTTAAAAAATGAAGGACCATTAGATAAAATTTTTGTCAAAAAATGAAAATTTTACTCTACGACACGCTTCCTGAGGCAGAATGTTTCTTCGCCCTTGGACGGGCTTAATCCTCAGTCCATCCTCGAACCATGTTTCAAATTTCATCGCATTCTGGGTTTGTTTGCTATGTCTTTCCTTCAATTTTGGGTTTTTTCTCCTTGACTGTAGGTGGAAAATTTTCCTTAAATTGCAAGTTTTTATGATTTCCTTTGTTTTAGTCTTTGTAGGGAAATTTTTAGCTATTTACAAGTGCAGTTTATGAAAAAAGAACTTGTAACTTACTTTTTATTTCCCCCTTGATGCTTTTTGACTTTTTAAGTCATAATAGGGATTTTTTGGATAAGTTACAAGTTAATTTTAAATTGCATATTTAAAAAGCCACTTGTAATTCTTTTGTAAAATTCCTATTTTAGTGTTTTTACTTGTAATGGAGATTTTATTCCCCTATTACATGTGCTAAGTTATTAAAATTTGTTGAAGGGATTTTATTTTCCCTTTACAAGTTATTTCTCTCTCAAAAACCCAATTTTGCTTAGAATGGAGAAAAGTGACATTTTATAACTTGCAATTGAGTTTTAAAAACCCAATTTGCTCCATAAAGAGAAAATGAAGGCATTTTAAACTTGCTATTGAGTTTTAAAAACTCGATTTTGCCTTGTGAAGAGAAAAGTGAAATTCTAAACATGTAATATGAACTTCAAAACCCGATTTTCACTATTACATGCAAAATCAAACTTGTTCTTTATTTTCAAAAACCCGACCAGCCAAGGAAGGTGATTTTGTTGAGAATTTCAAGCAATTTTTTGTGGAGAAATCTTTGGAGGTAGAAGGCGTTTTGAATTCCTCCCTATTTTTATGCATTTTCAACACATATCATGCCATTTGGAGGTTATGATTGCTGGTTTTTTGGTATAGAACAGCAAACACGTGTTTGGTGAATACCACGATTTTCTCTTTCTAGATGCCACGAACCTTTCATCTCCCAAGTCGTTTTTGCTTGTTATACCTAGGCGTTGGGGTTTGATGGAGATTTGATTGGTTCTTGTGCCTTTTTCTTTGCAACTTGTGTCACGTTTTTGCTGCTAAAGATGTTTTAAAAAAATGTGGCTAGAGTTTTCAAGTTTGTTTATTGCTTACTTAAGAGGTTGTCTTCTTCAATCAAAGATTGTTCATCTTTTGAAGAGGCATTTCGAATTGAAGCAAAGTATGTTTTCTTTTCTTCTTGTTTCATTTTCTTGTTTTCTTGCTTTCTTGTTTTTCCATTCTAGTTGTAAATTTGTGTATATGTTGGTTTTGCCCCAAAATCAGTTTTGTGAGAGAGATTTTCCCCTTTGCAAGGCAATTTGGGAATTGCATTGTTCTTCCCCATTTTCCCTCTTTACTTGTATTCGGGATTTTAAATCCCGATTACAAGTTGGATGAAAATAATTGATCTTCCCTTATGGTTATAAGAATTTAACCATCTTTTGTTGAAATTCCAAGTTGCAAAGATGAAAAACACTCATCCTTCCAAAATCGGGTTTTTAGAACCGGATTGCATGTCCAAAATTCTTCCCATTTTCTTGAAAATGACATTCCCAAAACCTTCCCATTTTTATCCATTCATATTGCCTATATCTGTACTTTCCATTCAAGTCATTTCTCAAAAGTCTAAATCTCATTTTTCACTCATTTCTCCGTTTTTCGTTTTACAAGTATACTTGCGTTCGGGTTTTAAAAATCCGATTGCATGTTCGTTCTTCCCAACTTGTATACTTGTAAAACTTTCCCCAAGATCTGAAATTGTTCAAAGTCAAATTTCCACCATTCCCATTTATTTCCCATCTTTCTCTCACAAAGTCGTGAAGTGCAAAGGTTGGAGTTCTTCCCATTTGAAGAAGGAAAAATGTTAGTTGCAGTTGATTATGATGTTAGATTTACCATCATCGCAGTATATCAGGGTGTCTTTCAATGTTAGATTTACCATCCTCTCCAATTCCAAAGAAGATGAAGTATAAATATGACAAGTGCCAGAATGAAGTTTCACCTTCGCAAGTTTCCTCTCCTTTGGATCACGTTAAGGACACGGAGATAGGGCATGTGGACATATCAAAATTCATTAAGAGGGTGGAGGATCCGCAAGATAGCAATATGCAGCAGCTGTTGGACAGCCACATCCATCATGCGTCTTCTTTTCCAGTGGCTACCCTAGAACCTGAATTTGTTCTTGCTTGCACCCATCACTTTGACAAGGAGACGAGAACCATTAGAAATGATGATGGTGAGGCAATAATCTGCCTTGATGCAGATACAATTGAAAAAGTCTTCAGAATACCACCAACACCTGTCTATATGGAAATTTCAAAGGATAGTGTAGCTGAGTACTATGTCAAGAGGGAAAAGGACTGCAAACGTCATATTAACAGGTGGATTTATGAGCCACGAGCCGCCTTCACAAGGTGGGCTAAGTTGTACCGTTGTGACTTTAAGTGGGAAATTGGAGACATCATTACTCTCCTCAGTAGGATGATGGGTCTTGAACATTCTAATGTTTTTGAGCCTTGGATGTATTAGTTTACCATGTTCATAAGGCAGTCCCATCATATATCATGGGGAGAGATTATCAGTGATGCTTTGTGCGAGCAACTTGCAGTAGTCCCTACTACCATGACTTTCTACATGAATTCATACTTAGTGTATTTGGCAGTGTCACTCAGACATTTCCCTGGTCTTTCTACCAAGGGTGATTGCTCGCTCATACCTGTGTGGGAATATTATGATCAGTTGCTTTTGAGATCTAGCAGATTACATTTCAGAAGGGTTCAAGATGCATTCTTTGGTTACTTCATGTGCCAGTTTGACAAGACTCTAAAGAACAAAAGGGTGTCAGATTAAGCATGGGAAAGAGTCAATGAGTATGGGTGCTTATTCCTCCAATTCCCAACTTTCACTTATGTGAGAGTCGGATGCTACAGTGGGCAGCCTTACATGCTTCCTAGGTACCAGTCCGATAAGATCATTCTTATGGAGTTGGGAAGACAGATCATGGCTGTGCACGCTCATCAATCTGTTAGACATAAGGTCGGAATGGGGATTTCTACAACAAATCCATTGAAAATTGGTCGGTATTCTCTTGTCACATCCGTCAAAGCCAAAGCTATGGAGACTGAGATGCAAGAGATTAAACTCAAAAGGTTTAAGTCCAGGGTAGATTTTGATTACCGGGGTATGAAGGAAAAGATCAAAAAGTCCTTCGTGCACGTGCATCGTATTGAGGATATCTAGGTAGATCTCCGTACAGAAATGGAGGTTCTCAAGATGGACTACTGCAGGCTTACTGTTGAGTAGGTTATTGATTTGAACTTGGTGGACATTCCGCAAGGAATGATTGATGTACTCATGAAGAGTTGAAGAAGCACCACTTCTTTTAGTCTAATGGTCACATAAAGAATGCACGTCCATTCTTGAAAGATTTCAGCCTATCTTGGCTAACACAAACACTTGGCTAACACCAACACTTGGCTCAGAGGTAATGGTGTTAGACTCATCAAGATCAAGGTTGGGAAAGAAGATGACTCTACGGGGCCTCTTGGATGTAAGTCTGAGATTCAGATTGACAACAAGGAAGGTGCATCATCTTCAGGCACCAGGATCAAATTGCGGGTTAGTCGGGCAATAGTGCTTCCTCCTGAGGAGGCGACAATTCGTGGAAAGGAAAAGTCTCAGCTTCATGTTCATGTGATCGATCCTGATAATCCAAAAGAAGGACAACAATCAGATGATGCTCCTAAGTCTCTAGCTTTAGACTCACCTCATGAGATTCCTTCCTTAGTTTCCATGGAGATGCCTCTTTCTCCTCCTGACATAATAGTGGAAGAGTCTCCTCAGAATGTCGTTCCTATTTCAACAGTCGAGCCGCCTCTTGATCATCAACAAGAGAGTTTGCTAGAAATTCCTGAGGATACTCTTGCATGTATCCATTTGTCAAAGATTGATACCTCTACTTTTGGCTTTAAAGAATTTATGAGGCAATCTTCATGCCCTTTGGTTATTGAGCAAACCATGGTTGCCATCCAAACAGATACTCCTCCCAGGGTGACCACGGCTGTTCAAACAAAAACTGCTTCTCCTTCGCCTTCAATAGCTACTAGAGGAGAACTAGTCGTTTTACCTCCATGGCTTAGTTCTTTTACTCCAAAGAGAAAGAAGCAGGAAATATCTCCTGATGTCTTTGATTATCAGCAACTCAAGCAGTCTAGGCCCAAGGTTGCTAAAAAGGCCAAGACAATCTCAAGAGTAACTGTTGAGAGCAATAAGATGAAAGTGGCAGAAATTGTTGAGCCCCTTGCGGATAAGCCACGTGAGGAAATGCAAGCTGCTGATTACAGGGTTACTAGGATAGAATTGGGTAAACAAACGCATGAAGTGGTTAAACATGATGCCCAACAATTCGTAGCCTCACTAGTGTAATGGTATGATGAACTTCTAGCAAAGAAAGACAAGCTAGAAGAGGAGGATAGGCAACTTGTTGCAGCTGTTCATAAAATCACAAAACCTGCTGGTGAAGGGAGTAATCCTACAAGTTCTTCCGGTTCACAAGAGTCAATTCGGGGAGTTGAAAGAGCTGCTCAGAAAGTACAAGCGTTGGATTTTTGGGTGGATCAACTTCATTATCTGTGTGCACAAGTGCTGAAAGATATTTTCCAAATGATGTCTAAGTTGGAGACCATTGAAGAAAAATTGAATCACACCTCCGAGACTTTCAAACAAAATTTGGAAAGGGTTTAAAGTAGTTTGACAATTTGGCGCACAATGCCCCAACAACAGTTGAGTGTTCTTCAAGAGCATGCCATTATTCCTTCTAGGGTCACGTACTTGGAATTTGAAGAATTTCTGGAGAATAAAGCCCTTGTTCTTAAATCCCTCATTGAGGAGATTGATGATGCAATGAGATTGCAAGTTGAAGTATTCCAAGGTGTTGTTTCCCACTGTGAGAAGGCCTCTTGCAACATAATGAGTTAGAATGGAGAGTTGATACCAGAAGAAGAAGTGCTCGCAGATCTACAGATGAGGATTCATAATGAATGGAGGAGCGAACAATTTTCAGCTGCCTCAATTTAGGTTTTGATGAAACATTAAATCTTTTTGCATGAAATCTAGTCTATCGTGGAGAAGAACGACTCTATGTTTCTTCGATGCCATGATACCATTGTGAAGACCATGGTTGTTGCCAAGAACACCCACAAACCGAATCCTGCTGAGGTACGAATGATCATCCAGAAGTTTGAAGGATTCATGTCTTCACACGTTGCAGCTTAATTGTTTTTTCAACACTTAGTTGTATTTTTCCAGAATTGTAATCTCTTAGTTGTAGTTTTTCTTTTGACAAGTTACATGTAAAAACCTTTTGTAAATTGCAAGTCAAGTCTTTACTTGCACTTTTGTAATTACATGTAAGGCAACTACAAGTTGTGTTCAGTTAGGACTGTAGTTGGAATAAGTCATAGTTAGTTATTGAATAAGTCTTGGTGGTTGAGAGAATCTCTCAAGTTAGTTAGGATCTTCCCACCTTTTTCTCAAGACTCCTCTTCTATTAATTAGTTATTGAAAAAGTTGTAGATAAATAGGGGGAGCCTTCCCTTAATTAGGAGAGTTTTACTCACAGACTGTGGTTGAAACCACAATTTTGTATATTTTCCCAAGTGTACAAAATTCTCAACCAACACTAAGTTTCCATAAAATATAGGAATCATATAATCATTTCCAAATTCAAGCCAGCCGTGGTGGTGATGGACATGCAATATTGATTACTTTGTCAATATCATAGCCAAAAGCACAAAGCACTAGAGCACTCCAATCTCTCTTCTTAGCTCTTTGCATCATTTTTGTTGCCCAACTTTCTTCCTATGGTGATAGTGACTTTAGCCCATGCCCTCTTAGTTGTTGCATTTAAATCCTCCCCTATGGATTACTCTACATGTAACAACTTCAAATTCTCGAATTGGTCAAGCATAAACATTTGTAAAATCCATAATCTAATTTTAGAATTATGAACGTGATATGCAAGATCTGTAATGAAATCTCCATGCATTGCTGGCCCTGATTTTTTTTAGTTGCTAGTGTCTGTGCCCCAAGAACATCCTTCACGAATACTAGGCCAGCTAGTGAGTCACGAATACTAGGCCCTGATTTCGGCAAGCTATGCAACAATAGCATCTTAGTTAACACACTTAGGAGTTAGATTCTAATTCCTCATCATCCCCTTGTATTCAGGTTTCTTATGTGACAAGAGACACAAGTTCAAGTGAACAAAGACCAAGGGCATAGATTTGGGGATGACAGCTAGTAGGGGTTTGGGGGTAGAGCCCCCAATAGGTAAAGTGGTAGCCATTTTCACAAATTTTCATCATATTTTATCAAGCACTAAGTCTTTACTATTTCTAACAAATATTTATTCTTCAAAAACTAGTCTAGGTGATGAGGGCTATACAATTTTTAAATAAGTGAATAAAGATCACTTTAGGGCAAATTAAGGTTGGTAAATGGTTTTTTGTTTTATAAAAAATGATTTTTTTGATGTTTTTCTTTTGGTATTCCAGTGGGTACACATGGGTTCTCTTACATCTTCTTGTGACATTTTCACACATTGCCACATTGCAAATGGGGATCCCCACTTTTTGCTTAGTTTTTCTTAGCTTGCTAGTAATTTTTGTCTCCTAGCCTTTAGGATGGTTGCAATGTCTTAGTCTAGGAGAAAACACTGATTGAACTCGTGAAATAGGTAGGTCAAGTCAGGGGAAGGTATGGTCCAGTTAGGAAATCCAAGTCCAAAATCAATGAATGAGGTCTTCAAGTTTGGAAATTTAATAAGATGATGAAAGAGTGAGGAGTCATGAGGAAATTTTGCTTGACAAGGTATAAAAAATGTTGTCAGGAAAAGTTGTCAATAAAATGAAGAAATTTCCAAGGTTGAGAGAAGAATGAAAGTTGAAAGTGGGATTTTATCCATGATAAGGAATTGAAATTGAAAATGATCAATTGTGGATTAGAAGGGGCAAAATGATAAGGAATTCCAAAGTTCACGACCAAGCAAATTCCGCAACAAAGCAAAATTTGTGACCAAGGAAAACTCACAAGTGAAGGGATGAAATTTTTTCCTTGCAATAGAAAAATCCACAAAATTTTGATGAAATTGCAAAAAAATCCATGACTCGCTGAAATCCCCTAATTTTTCCGTGATTTGGATGAACAAGGAACAAATAAAAAATCCACGCCTTAGGAAAATCCATGAAATTTTTTGTCAACTTGGAATTTTCCATGAGCTCTCCAAATCCACGAAATTTCAATGGCATTTGGAATTTTCCACAACCAAGCAAAATCCACAAAAATTCAAAGGAATGAAATTTTTTCCTTGGAACTCTAAAATCCACGACTTTTTTGAGGACCTTGAATTTTTCCTCAAGTGCTTGAAACCCACGACTTTTCAAGGGCAACAATATCAATTTTTCCATGCACTTCAATAATGCACAAAAAATTGTAAGCAAGCATATTTTTCCTTGGCATGCAAGAATCCATGAAAAAACGAGGTTGTAATAATTTTTTCCATGGAAGAGAAAAATGCACAAAAAAGGCATGAGTTAATTTTTTTTCCATAACCCTTAAAATCCCCCAATGCCATAATCCACAAAATTTTCATGATGTGAATCGACCCAACATGAGATTTAGGTTGGCTGGGATAGTGAGTCAAATGTGTGGATGCAAGGTAAAAATTGAATTCAAGACAAGGAGGGCTGACTTTCCTACCTCAAATGTGAGGGCCGACTTTCCTTCCTCAAATTGAGGAATCCATATAAGAAGAAGATCAATGCCTCTCATCATTATTCAAGCAAATTGAAATTCAGAAGGGGGATTGAGGAGCAGACTTGAAGGTAGTTTCCAACAGCAAGCACGATTTTCCTCAAGAAAATCACTTGCAAATCCAAGTTGTAGACAAGGAGAGATAAATTCAACAAGATGAGTAAATCAGATTTGCAGTGGAAAAAGGTAATTTTAGTGAGAACTTTGGCAGATTTGAACGAAGGGCGAGGCATTATCAGGCCTGTATATTCCCAAATTAAAAGACGAACATTTCCAAATTTTAAATACCATTTCCAGATTTCAAGAGGGCTTGCGAGATATTTTGGGAGATATTAATGCTGTCTTGAAAATTTCGTTTCATGATTTTATCTTGAGGAAGGAATGCCATGTAATATCTTTCAGATTTCCTCAACATAAGTTAAAAGATGTAAGATGTAGCTATCTTTTTCATATCATGATCATCTTGCAACACTTTTGAAATTGACATAAAGGTTTCATGCATAGTTGAACTACTTGCCATTAGCAAAAACTCGCCAAGGCCTGGAAAAAAACTCGAAAAAACTTAGCCAGTACTCGACAACTTAAAAAGTCGCTTAAATTTAATTAGAAATGCATTTTTTTGCAAAATTCAATGAGAAGATGCATCCCATGAGTCAATAAATGAGAACACAAAAGAAACAAGCTGAGTCTAGATATATTTAAACGCAAAGTGAGTACAAAGTCGCATCCTTATGAGGAATGCCGATGGCTGGAAGCAAAATAGTATGTAGTTTTTGTAGAACTAAAAGTAAATAAATCAATACAATTACATCTTCCTCTTCTCAACTCTAGTAAAAACTAAGGGAGAGGTAGAACTAGAGGGTCTAGTCCTAGAAGTCTGTTGTGGGCGTGATTTGCCTCCTTGCTCGGTATGGTTGGCTCAAGCTGTGGCTCATCCTCCATCCTAGATGTAGCTCTGTCTCTAGTTGCTCTTGGCACTAGCAATGAGTCCTCATCCTCCTCAATGTCATCTAGTGTGAAACCAAATCCACCCACCTCCTCCGTAGCCTACCTCTCCAAATCATTGATGTCATCCTCTATAAACAATGGAGGTTGTTCCTGTGATATCTATGTTGGTATTTTGGTATGGTTTTGTCATTGATGTCAACACCTACTAACACTTATCAACTCTGGCACTTTGGAGAATCAACAACATTCACCGACAAACAAGTGACTTATGCACAGTCATCGGTATCTGGTACATCGGCCGGATATAATGTTCATCGACACTTGGAATGGCATGGAAAACACCTGGTTATGTCAAAGACATTGTTTGGACACTTTGTCTTGGAGATTTGTTCATTGGCATATTCGTATTTGCATATTTGCTGTTACCGGCAAATAGGTCCAAGTTATACACCGGTAGGTTTATCTTTTCCAGATGAGCACGACACGCTATGGAGATGTCTTATTATTGTTGTAAATGCATCAAGCCGACATGTTGAATTGGTTATTGCATCGGACATTGTTTTATTTGTAAATCGATTTTATTGTAATATCTTTTAGAGCCGACCTACTAAAATTGGTCTTAGGTTATGATATAAACGTAAGATCTTATTTGTAAGATCAAATGTGGAATGCGAAAAAGAATTGTGTGAAGGTATATGTGAGAATAAGCAGAGCTATACACGTAGACATCATTTGAAGGTTAAGGAGGCTTTTTGTGAAGACAATCAGAACTACACCGGTACTGAATCCAGCATAGAAAGATGCTAATTTGAGCAGTACATCCTTATTGGATTTAACCATCCAATTGTAGTCAGTGTGACTCCTATTTGTGTTTCAGCAGTGAGCTCTAGGCGCTTGACCTTTCTGCATGTGCAAACCCCATTTGTATACACATACTATCTGTAGTAGTATCATCTAATAGTGGGTAAGGTTTCCCACTGTGGTTTTTACCCTTATAGGGTTTCCACGTACAAATATTGGTGTTATGTGTTGTGGATGTTATTGTCTTTCTACTTCATGCATTAATCTTTACCGGTACTGTAATTAACTGATAAAACCGTCTACTGGCATAAAAGATTGATTTACCGGTATTAAGCATTTAAGTTTGTTAAGTTGTTTTTGGTTTGAATTTGTTGAACAACTGATTCACCCCCCTCCCTCTCAGTTGTCCCCGAGACCTAACAATTGGTATCAGAGCATAGTCCTCTTTTTGTAGATGTTTAACAGCTTGAGGAGATCCAATGTCTACTAACTATTTCAGGAAGGACAGTCCTAAACTTGATGGAACCAACTATGGCATATGGAAGATCAGAATGGAGACACATCTGAATTGCATTGGAAAGGACATCTGGGATGTTACAAAGAATGGCTATACTACTCCTACTCAGAATCAACCTAATCCACCTAACTTGGCTAAAGATGAGGAAAATGATTGCAAAGCAAGAGAAGCACTTTTGAGCACATTATCAGATCAACAAATCATGGGATTATCAGATAGATCAACTGCTAAAGCTATTTGGGATCATTTGGAAACACTGAATGAAGGAGATTCCATAGTCAAAATTGCAAAACTTGAAAGCTTCCGGGTCAAGTATGAAAATTTGAAAATGGAAGAAGATGAAAGGATTTCTGCTTTTATGGAAAGAGTTAATGAAATTGTTTTGAGTATTAAATGTTTTGGAGGAACCTTAAGTGAAGATGAAATTGTTTCAAAAGTTTTAAGAGGATTGCCACCGACATATAAAATGAAGGTTACTGCTATAAATGAGTTAAGAACAATGCCTAATACATCAGTAACTAGGGATACAGTGATTGGAAAATTTTCAGCTTTTGAAATTGAGGAATTTGGTCCTGTTGCTACTATAAAGACAGATTTAACTTTTAAAGCATCAACATCATTTGCACCATCATTTGACAAGTCTGATTGGAAAACCATTTATGCAAGAGAACTTGAGGAAAGCAGGAGAGAAAATGAAGAACTTGAAGAACTTGAAGCACTATTTGCAAGAAAAATGCCTAAAGGTCCAGTTGGAAGTAAGTATGAAGGTAAAACACCCTTTAAATGTTTCAACTGTAATAAGATTGGTCATATGGCTTCTAGATGCCCTGATAGACATGCTAGACTAAGAGAAGAAGATAGGAGAACATACAAGCCTAACCCTGAATATCAGAGATACAGTTTTAAGAAGAATAAAGATAAATCTTGTTATCTTGTTGATGAAGGAGTGACTGATGATTCTGATGAAGATCCGACAAACAATGGATGGGTTTTTGTTGCTATAATAGAAGATCAACCGACACCTACTGTTCAATTGGTAGAACAGGCCTTAGCAACTAAAATTGAAGTTAAGGATGAATGGATCATTGATTCAGGATGCTCACATCATATGACTGGTGATAAAAGAAAATTGTTGAACTTTCAGGAATATAATGGAGGCTTAGTGAGATTTGGAGATGATAAAGCTTGTTTGATCAAAGGCAAAGGTACAATATCTCTTGATGGTAAGCATAATACTGACAATGTTTACTATGTTGAAGGTTTAAAGCATAATCTTTTGAGTGTTGGTCAATTAGTTGAGAAAGGATTTCAGTTACAATTTAAGAATGGAAAATGCAAAATCATGAATAGAACTGGTTTGGAAATTGCAACCGGAAATCAAACTAGAGGTAATATCTTTCATTTGAATAATAGTGAAAAGACATGCTTGATTGCACACATTGATGAAAGTTGGCTATGACATAAGAGACTCTGTCATGTAAATTTTGATTGCATGGTAAAAATCAATACTATTAAGGCAGTTAGAGATTTACCTAAGATTGTCAAACCTCACAATCCAGTATGTAAGGAATGTCAATTTGGAAAACAAGTTAGAGCTACTTTTAAAAGTATTCCAGAAAAATCAAATAATGCTCTTGACTTAATTCATATCGATTTATGTGGTCCAGCTAGAACTAAAAGTTTACAAGGTGATAGATATTTCATGATAATCATTGATGACTACTCTAGAATGTGTTGGGTTACTTTTCTCAGAGAAAAATCAGAAGCATTTGGGAAGTTCAAACTGTTCAAAGCAATGGTAGAGAATGAAACTGGTAAGAAAATCAAATGTCTGAGATCAGATCAAGGAGGAGAATTTACATCTAAGGAATTTAATGCATTCTGTGAAGTGAATGGAATCAGAAGACAGCTATCAGCACCCCGAACACCACAACAGAATGGAGTTGTAGAGAGGAAAAACAGAACTATCTTGGATGCAGCTAGAAGTATGTTATCAGAAGCAAATCTACCACATGTGTATTGGAGAGAGGCAGTAAGCACAATGGTCTATACATTCAACAAAGTTCACATCAAAGGAGAAATCGGTAGAGACTTAGACAGTGATGATAGTCATCAACCGACAGAATTAACAGAAAAATCTTTTACTCCTTCTTTGAAGAGAAAACTACTTCTCAGGGGGAGTAGTTGGTATAGTGAATTGGTTGGTATTTTGTATCTGAAAAATGGTCTTTATATTGCTTTGGCATTTGATGTCAAAGGGGGAGAGATTGGTATGGAAAAACATAAGAAAAACACATGTCACTCCCAGGGGGAGAGATTGTTACTTTGAGGAGAGATTGTTTTTTGATTTCTGGTTATGATCTCTTTTTTGGGAGATTGTTGGTTTTTGGTATTTGGCATTTCTGTTTTGGCACTTTGATGGTTTTTCCATCTTGTGTTGCCATCAATGCCGAAGGGGGAGATTGTTGGTATTTTGGTATGGTTTTGTCATTGATGTCAACACCTACTAACACTTATCAACTCTGACACTTAAGAGAATCAACAACATTCACCGGCAAACAAGTGACTTATGCACAGTCATCGGTATCTAGTACACCGGCTGGATATAATGTTCACCGGCACTTGGAATGGCATGGAAAACACCTGGTTATGTCGAAGACATCGTTTGGACACTTTGTCTTGGAGATTTGTTCATTGGCATATTCGTTTTTGCATATTTGTTGTTACCGGCAAATAGGTCTAGGTTATACACCAGTAGGTTTATCTTTTCCAGATGAGCACGACACGCTATGAAGATGTCTTATTATTGTTGTAAACGCATCGAGCCGACATGTTGAATCGGTTATTGCATCGGACATTGTTTTATTTGTAAATTGATTTTATTGTAATATCTTTTAGAGCTGACCTACTAAAATTGGTCTTAGGTTATGATATAAATGTAAGCTCTTATTTGTAAGATCGGATGTGGAATGCGAAAAAGAATTGTGTGAAGGTATATGCAAGAATAAGCAGAGCTATACACGCAGACATCATTTGAAGGTTGAAGGAGGGTTTTTGTGAAGACGATCAGAGCTACACCGGTATTGAATCCAGCATAGAAAGATGCTAATTTGAGCAGTACATCCTTATTGGATTTAACCATCCAATTGTAGTCAGTGTGACTCCTATTTTTGTTTGAGCAGTGAGCTCTACGCGCTTGGCCTTTCTGCATGTGCAGACCCCATTTGTATACACATACTATCTGTAGTAGAATCATCTGATTGTGGGCAAGGTTTCCCATCGTGGTTTTTCCCCTTACAGGGTTTCCACGTACAAATATTGGTGTTATGTGTTGCGGATGTTATTGTCTGTCTACTTCATGCATTAATCTTTACCGGTACTGTAATTAACTGATAAAACTGTCTACCGACATAAAAGACTGATTTACCGGTATTAAGCATTTAAGCTGGTTAAGTTGTTTTTGGTTTGAATTTGTTGAACAACTGATTCACCCCCCCCCTCTCAATTGTCCCTGAGACCTAACTATCTAATCACTGTAAGGATCTATATCATCCAGATCAATTGGACCAGCTGGTGCTTCCTCTACCTTATGCACGACCGAAGATTATTTTGCACAAAGATAAGGTCATTGAGTTGTTTTTGAGCTAACTTGCTCCTCTTATTCGTGTTGATGGCCTCAAACAAGCTTCAATTGCACTCACAACTGCATGAACTACAAGGTTGACATAAGATTTTGAGGGCAATTTTTTTTGAGATTTGGGATATTTCCACCCCAACTGTGCCACCAAGGATCTGCAAATTAAAATTTGGTTGAGGGTAGCACCCCTCGTCGGGGTCTGAGGGTGAGAAAGAGAGGGGTAGAGAGATAGGTCTAGATCTTGGGGGAGAGAGGAGAGAGTGAGATGGAGAGTGGTAGAGAGAGGGATAGAGGAAGAGTGATAGGGAGATAGATAGGTCTAAAATTCGGGGGAGATAAAGTGAGTGAGATAGAGAGAGCGAAAGAATGTTGATATGAGCATATTGATTACTGAAATTTGACTGTTTGAAAAATTAAAAGATCTTCTAAAACCTAGAATTTGCATTATAACTCCTAGAGATTTGAAACCACTCTCAAACATCTTGCCAATATATACATGAAATAACTTATACTTAAATGTTATATTTCATGTATATATTTTGATGAAGAGAATGAAATTGACCCGAAAAAACAAAAATAGATAATCTTTTGACATGTTTGGGCCTCTTTTTTTAGTGTTGTTGAGTTTTTTTAATAGAAAATCGCCGAAAAACTTGCCAAAAACTCGGCGAGTAAAAGTCGTATTTACTCGGCAGGCAAAAAAACTCTACGAGTTTTAACTACTTGCCGAGTAGTGCATCTATGGTTTCATCCACTTTCATGATATCTTCTGTCATTTTTGGTATGATTGCATTGGGAATGAACTTCACAAGGAGAAAGACTTCACCGGATGGAAGAATTCAACATACAAGAAGGAGAAATGAAAGTTCAAGTAATTGCATAATGTGGATGAAGTAAAAGACCAGCTCATTGGAGGACTTCCAACATCAAGACCTACACTTCATCATTCAAGAATATCAAGACATCCAAGGAGTGATTGTGAGGATTAAGTCATGCGACTATTACATGTGGGATTTCTCTACAATGTCAAGGATAGTGAGCAGAAAGTATTCCACAATTGTAGTCGAGATCTACATTCCAAGGAAAGACATGATTCACACTCCGTCAAGATGATTAAGGCATGACAAAGGAAAATTCCCAAGCATGAGAATGAAATGCATCACAAAGAGGAAGATTCCCAAACATGATGATGGGAAGGTGAAATGTGATCAAGAATGAATGATGGTTTCAGAAGAGTTAATCAAAGTTAGAGGCTTGATCAAGATGATGCAATTTGGGAATATGAACCATCACAATGACCCAAGCAAGGTGATGATATTGATTATCAAGAGATGTACATGTTGAGGTGGCACCCAATCATCATTGACCAATTCAATGATGCCAAGTCAACATGTCCAGGTGCATTGAACCTAACTCATAAAAGGAGGAGCAAGTGACATATGGCACTACATCAAATATTATTCAATGTACCTATCCTTATTTCTTATTGGTCTGAATTCAAGGGAAGGACATGTGTCCAAAATGCTGTAATGATCTCATTGGTCAAATATTAAATGTGAGGTGGTGGTTGTTGCAACTACCCAATTAGGGTTTATTAGAATTATCTTGGCTATTGATTTGGAATCAATCTTGGCCCTTCATTTGTAATTGGGAAGTCTATATAGGGCTTTGCCTTATCATTTGTAAAGGTTAATTGATAGTTAGCAAGTAGAAGTAGAGCAGGAGGAGAAGACCAGGAATTGTTGCCAAGGCTATGTTGGAATAAACATATAATTTTCATTAAAGATATGGTGGATATTTGTGTTGTTTCCACATGTTGCATGGTTTCTACTTCTTCAGATTTAGTTAAAGTTCATTGTTTTGGATGGAGAATTGCAATGATATGTGATGAATTCGTTGGCGTTCATACCATTTTGTAATTTGTTGATTGCAAATTGCAGTGCATGGTTAGTCTGAACCTCATTGTTGCAATAGTTCAATTGTGGATGTTCATTTGGATTACACTAGCATTTGGTATTTGAATGGATGTTGGCAATAAGAAAATCATTTACTACCTTTGGAGATTGCATTAGTTGTGTGTGGTTGTTATCATGGTGAAGCAAAGCTTGATTTAAGGAGTTTGTCTATCTAAGCATCATTCATTATCATCATTCTTCATAGGGTCTAAATTAGATTAGATTCTCTATCCCTTTCCCTTTCCCTTTGATCTTTGTTTGGTAGAAGTTAAGTTAGTTTCCAAGTTCCAGCTGCTTTGAATAAGTGTAAGTCCCTTTGTTTTAACCAGCAAAATCACATCATGTTCACTGAGTCTATCCATTGTGTTGTCAAGACTTGACTAAAGAATCGTTGGGGTAGCCTTACTTGATTACATTATTTATGATATATGGTTTCCTTGGTCAAGAGAGGATAGAATACTTAGTCTTTTATTCTGTGTTTGAGGTGTCATAAAAAACACATCAATAGGTTTGACCTTGGTTTGCCTAGGGTTTATGGCTGCTTATCTTTTACTAGCTATGTTTAAACTATTGCTATAATCTATGTTACTAAGTTTTTCAAAACTCCTCACCCCACCCCATGGTACCCATCTGGTTTGGCTTTAGGTCTTGGTTCAAGGGTAGGACCTAAAGCTAGACTAAATGGGTACCGTGGGGTGGGGTAAGGGGTTTTGAAGAACTTGGTAACATAGATTATGGCAATAGTTTAAGCATAGCTAGTAAAAGATAAGTAGATATACCTCTCCCTTGAGAGTATGCCATAGATAAAGTGTGTAAATTAATTTTTTTTTTATTTCTTTCAATTATAATATCTCTCCTATATGGCTTTATTCAACTATTGCTAATCTCTAGTTTATCAATAATGTGCTGGAACACATACAACATAGCTAGATTACTGCAGTTCTGAATGTTGTTCTTTGGATATCTCATTGGATCCAAATCACACATTCTCTAACTTTAATTTCTTCATTATTTAATTTTATTGCCCTTGTTATGCTGAAGGCATTCCCTTATTTGAAGTGAATGACCTGGTATCGGCAATCAACAATGCGCAGTGATGGAGAATCGAGGCAAGACGATTCAAACCTTTGTCATCGTTGGATTTTTGTTCTTGTGTTTTGTTGTTAAATCGCTTTTCTCCTTATATTTTCCACCAGCTGTCGTTTTATGTTTCCATCTATCGTATTTTCCTTCAAATGAGTGTAGGAGGCATGAGAGTTTACATCTCTTCTCAAGTTCTGCGCTCCAATCAAAGCTTGAGAAATTGATGGCGGCAAGAAAATTGGTTTGTTATTTGGTAAACTGAGAAGCGGCGAATAATGTAAAGGAAAAACTTTACTCATCGGGAAATAAATGTATTAACTCTATTAAAAAAACACATACAAAACAAGAAAGTTCATAAAATACAGTTGAAAAGTTAATTACATAAATATTTAATATCTTAGTGAAAACTGAATCACAACTACTCAACATCCTTTCAACAAATTAGGGATGTGGGCCCCAAATTACATCTTATATTATAAATATTTATATTAATAACAATTTGATAATATTAATTGATTATATATATATATTAATCATATATAATAATTCTGTTAGTTCATATTATATATATTAATATTAGATTATTATTAATAAAAATAATATTACACTATAACTAATTATATAGTATATTATATTAACCCAGGACAATTATTTTAGAAATTTTGTTATATAAAATAAATATATATTTGAATATATAATATTAATATACAATTTTATAATGTTTTGTTATATTTACAATATATTTAAAATTTTATATTATGTAAAAATATAATATAAAATAAAGATAAACATAATTTAATTTCTATTATAAAATAGATTTATAATTAAATAATAAATAGATATAAATATTAAATATTTGATAAATTTATTGCTTCTCTTATCCTTCATTAAAGCGTTTTTAATGTTTTAGCAAAAGAAAATTATCCCATGTTGTTGATGGATTAGAACTAACCTAAGATTCTTAATTTTTGTAAACATGAAGGATAGTTAAATGTGATAAACAACAATGACCTACAATTTACTTCACATTCTTTGGATTTGTAAACATGGATCACAATTGGATGTAACCAATAATTGGCACATGGCAATTCGCTTCATGTGCTTATAACATAACTTGTTACATTATATCTCAAACTTGATATCTCAAATCATCACCAAAAAATTTAAAATCTACAATCTATGATATTGGCATGTATTATTGTTACCTTTAAGTGAGTGAGTTTCTTCTCTCAACATTTTGGATCAAACTCCATGATCATTACTAGAAGTAGAAAGAGAGAGAAGAGAAATGATAGATCGTGAAATATAATAAAAAACACCTAGAAAAAAAACTCACTCAATCAAATAAAAAAATGATACATACTATATCTAAAAATTCTTGTAACCATAAAACCTGTTGCTCCACAATTATTAAATCGAAAGTCCCCATATATGGGACTACTTTCTAAGGGGCATTCTTCCCTCCATATTTTTCTGCTTGTTTAAAGTTTTGAGACATTCTTCCCTCCATATTTTAGATCAAGATCTATGATCCATCATGCACAAATTAGGAGAAGAGAAATGATAAGCCATGAAATTTGATCCCAAACCTCTATGAAAAAACTCACCTGACCAAATCTAAAAATAATACAGACTCTTACTTAAAAAAATCCTGTAAACATAGAACCTATCACTCGATAATTATTAATCTAAAGTCTCCTTAGTTAGAAGTTAGAACCACTTTCAAAGCCTTAAATTTTTTTCTACCTATTTAAAGTTTGAAGGCACTTTTCCCTTCACAATTTGTCCCTCTTTCTGTCCCTCTCTTTCTATCCCTCTCTTCCTTTCCTTTTAATCCATCTCTCGTACACTTCATCTCTATCTCTCTATTTCCCTCTCTATTCCTCTCTATCTCCCTCTCACTCCTCTCTATCTCTTTCTGTCCATAAATTTCTACCTCTATAAATCCCTTTTTCTTTGTGTCTCTCTCCCCACCCTATCTATCTTTATACATTTCCCTTTATCTATGTCACCCTTCTCGCCCTCTCTATCTATTGAGTTATCTCTTCCTCTCTCCCCATCTATTTATTTAGTTATCTCTTTCTCCCTCTCCCTCCCTTCTCTACCTATAGTTTATCCCTCTCCCCCCCCTCTTCACTCTCTCTCTCTCTCTCTCTCCCTCTCTCTCTCTCTCTCTCTCTCCCCCCCTCCCTCCATATCCCCTCGTCTATCTCGATCTCTACCTCTCTTCCTTTCTCTTCCCATATATCTCTATATTTCCCTCTTTATATTGGGTTGAGAAAGAACGAATGAGTAAGAATGTTTGTTCCCGCGGCAGGCGAATCAGACCTATGACAGGCAGAAATGTATCCACGTTTTGAGATAGGCAGGGAGAGAGGGGGATAATCATTTCCCATTCGAGGAGCCCCTCCCCACCCCCACTATCTTTCTATCTCCCCCTCTCCATCTCCCTATCTCTCTCTACCTTTTTTTATCTCCCTATCTTTATATCTCCCTCTACCTCGCTATATCTAATTTTCTCCCTCTTCCTCTCTCCCTCTATCTTCCTTGCTCCCCCTTTATATTTATACATGTCTCCCTCTCTCTATGCATCCATCTTCTCCCTCTTTTGCTCTCTCCCTTTCCCACTTCTTATACTTCTATATCTATATCTCTTTGTCTCTATCTCTATATCTCCATATTCCTTCTTCCATCTCTTGCTATGTCTCTACTTTTTTATCTCTCCATCTCTCTTTGCCTCTCTCTATATAGCACTTCCCATCTCTATTCTTTATATCTCTCCCTCTCTCATTCCCTCTCTAGATCCATATCTATCCCTCACTCGCTCTCTCCCTATTGAAAATATAACACGAGCTTATTAGTAATAGAGCTTGATTATCTTCTTGATTTAGAGGTTTTCTTTTAGTCATGTTTAGATCCGTGTAAGTGGATGCAAAATTTATTTGAACCTATCACTTCTGCATTGAGATCTTTTTTTGATAAATAACATCATTTGCTAAATAGCCTACCAATTGATCTCATGTACTATTCAATGTATGCAAAAAAATAGACCAATTTGTTTCCTAATTGACCTTCCACACCTCCTCGGCATACTCATTGCACACCAAAGTGCAATTGCTAGTAATAATTGCATATGGAGAAGTCTTACATGCTTTGGGATAGTTGACTGAAAAAATTCTATAAGTTCATTTTTCTTTCATTGTCTCCAAATTTGTTTAAACTTTAATCTAACATTTTTTTGTGTTTTACTTGCACCTCTCTTAGTTGGTTTACTAAAATGGTGTCTACCATGGTACTTTGGAATATAGTCTAATCTTTGATATTCTGGAAATGTCCAATAATAAAAGGCAACTAATAAAGGCAACTTCGTTTTATTATTCTTGGGATGTGTAGCAGTAAAGTATTTGCTATCTTGTAATGTTCTTCTGATTTATTTCATTCATATCATAGAATGTGATAAGGATGTTAAAAATGATTCAGTGTTTTGCAGACAATTTCTGGACGACCACCTCCAGCAGCGTCAATGGCTGTTGGTCAGTTTTTTAATCCAAGACAAGGGAGAGTCAAATTTTCTCCACAGTTGCTGCTGCAGTCAAGTTACAAGGAACAGGTATAATCTCTACAACTTGTACAAAGAGGGGACAGTTACATCACATTCATATGCTTTACAAAAAGATATTTTTGAATTGCTTAAAGTTGTGCCTTAAGGGACATTTAATATAGTGGGGTTGCATGCAATGTATTCCTCAAGATTTTATATCTGGCTTCGTGAAATACAAATCCTGACGGTATTGACAACAGCATTTCTGAACTCCGTCTCCTTTCATTTGCAGGACTTGATACTGCAGGATAATCATCCTTTGATTCTGAACTTATCATTCTCCATAAGCATGGGAATTTTACCTGTTACTCTTAAAGTCAAAACATTAGGTTGTGGAATAAAAGATTCTGTACTTCCAAATGAACAAATAGGCGATGAAGAGCACAGCAGTAATATTTCTAATTTTACTTGTGTTGAGTGTGTATACCCATATTTCTTGTTCCTATAGCATTATAGATTCTTTTATGTTGTTGATCATTGATAAGAATCACATGAACCATTTAAAAATTCCAGAAGTTAAGCATAATATTTGTCTTTTACTTTAACATTTCATCAGTTTCCCTTAAATATTGTTGGTGGTAATACATTCTATTGTCAAGCTGGAAATTCAAACTGTATATGTTAAATAAGAGCTTGATGATTGCATTCTTGTGTTCACCATAAATATCTTCTTAGAGTCTTAGACTAAATAGTTTTGAGTTAGTATTTTCTTTTTCAACCCAGTTAGCTATATATATCACTAGGCTGTATCTTTGTTGATTCAGGTCTTTGCAAGTTACGATGTTTTCCTCCAGTTGTGCTTGTTTGGGATACAGAGTCTGGCCTAACTGTCATTCCAAATTTATACTCTGATACAATTGCGATGGATTCTTCTCCTGCATTATGGGGTTCAAGACATGATTCCGAAAAAACTACTTTGTTGCTCATGGTATGGTATTTTAGGGTGTTCAGCTAACGATTGAAGAACAAGAAGAGAATATTATTTCGTATGATCTTGTTCTATAGAAATTCATCTTGCCTCATGCTGCATTTTGGATGTCTTCCTGCAGGTAGATCCACATTGCTCCTATAAAATAAGTTCATCAATCTCTCTTAGTGCTGCTGCAAGCAAATTTATACTTCTACATGGGTCACAGGTAAAATAGTTTATCCTTAACATTCTTAATCTGGAGAATGTTGACAACTTTGTCTTTGTCATTTAATAATTGTTTCCTTTTGTTGATCTCCACTGTCTTTATCCATTCAAAGTTTTTCACTGTAGAGATCATGTGAAAAGAACCATAAAAGATGCTACAGCTGAGGTACTTTTAAGCTGCCCAATGCTAATTAGAAGCAATGAGTATAGATTGCAATGCCATGAAATGGGCGCGTTCTTAATAGCATAATTTTCTAGGTCAACGATTTTAGTCAAGTACAATTAATTGTGGTTCTATTTAAATTAGAAAGATTATTAGAAATAGATACTTGTTTTCTATATGTAATTGGTTCCTAGCTGCCTGATGAATTTCAACATATAACACAGTGAATGTCATATCAACTTGTTAAAGCTAGTCTGAGAGTCGATAGAACTGTTTATGGGAATCAGGTTTCTCCAAAAGAAATGCACATGACAAGTATTGAATATTTTCCATGTTGTCACTATGGAAACGGATGGTTCATATTTGAGAAAATCAGAAATATCTTGTATAAATTTTTTTACCAGGTTCAAAGAAATTGATTAGTTTGGGAGGCCAAAAAGTTCTGTAATCTGGAATTTAAAAGAAAATAAGGTCCAAAAAATCCAGATCCAGTCAAATCTGGTAACTATGTGTACAGCTATTCCAGCATCAAAATCTCCATGCAGCATATGCGATCTTTGTTCTTTCTGTTCAGCATTTAAAGGGCTATAATTGGTAATAGCATCAATTGATCTGCTTGTAGTTGATGTTCTGCTATATCATAATTCCATTTTTATGGCATTAACCTGTCAAACATTCCATGCTGCTATACTTCTTTTTTTTTAGATCGGTAATTGGTACTTTATATTGATTTTTTTAACGCTTTTTGACTGGAGCTTTGAACCAGTGGGATCACATTGGGGGGTCCCATCCCCGTGGTTACATTTCTGAGGTATTAACACCTCTTAGATTTGATTCATGCGGAGTTAACCATATTTCTTACTTCTTATCTCTCCGAGCTTGTACACCACCCTTATCACTCCTGCTGCACCATCGCTTCTCCTTATCGCTCCAAGCAGTCTCTCTCCACTCCTATCACTGCCCCTTATCTCTCCACGCGATCTTCCATCTCCCCTTACGCTGCCCCTTATCTCTCCACGACTTCCACATCACCACCGTCTGCTGGTGCCAAACTCCTTCCGTCCACCAGCCCACGCATTCATCACTGTCGGAACTCTGACACACTGTCTGACCTGGGCCATGTCAGCTGCAGCTTGAGGCATTAACATCTCAATGTCTACCTCGGGGAAACGTCAGCGCAAAGCCCAACGCACACCACCAACTCTGCATACGCCAAACCGGGATGGGAATCGAACATAGAACTGCCCTATCAACAGGGCTCGTGACCACCGTCACGCTGCGGGGTGAACCCATGCTGCTATACTTCTTACTACAACTGTAACAGGTGCCAAATAACCATTAGTTTTTGTATGAAGAACTTCCATTGCTTTCATTCTCTCATCTATAATATTATTTCAAATTTATGTTACCCCAAGATTCCAAAATGGGGAAATGGGTTTCCTGGAAGGATTTTTTTTTCCATTTTAGGTGATGGTAGAGGTGATGGCTATATAAAAAATAGGGAAAATTTAAAATATATTGGGAAATTTCTCTTTCTTGGATGTTGATATATTTACACACCAAAATGAGAATCATCATCTTCAGGCATGGTATTTGCTGATGTATATACTCAAGTGGTGCTAGTTGCAAAGATTACATGTCTATGACAACTTGTGCTGATTCATAGATTCTTGGGCTGATAATCAAATGCATTATATTCAATATATAGAAATATAGCTGATTAATAACACCTATAACAGAACATCAAATATATCAAGTGTCAATGTCTATTTTCAATGCACTTGGTAATAGGAAATGATGATGAAGCAGAAATAAACCTTGAACATTGGGCTGCAAAATAAAAAAATCTTGCTAGATGTGTTTTTGTACTTTCATTTACTCGATAAAAGCAAGCTAAGTAACTTGTTTTCATTTCAGTCATGATTCTATGTATGATTTCTCATATAATAATAACGGGGCTAGTTTTTTATGTTTGGGTGTATTTAAAAAAAAAAATAAAGGCATGCCTGCGGGGATGGCTGGCCATCCCCAGGATGGTTGAGGGATGTCTTGGATGACCCTGGCCACCCCCCCTGGGTGTGCTTGCTGTTCCCCCGTGCTAGAAACGTTTCCTACATTTTTTCAATTTTTGGGGACAGCAAGGGGACGTTTCCTGCTGTCCCCCTGTCTTTAAGCTGAAACGCCTGCAAAATAGGGTAAATGCATCCTCAGGTACCACTGTTTTAAATATAAATCTGTACAAGTCAAAACTGTCTATCTATGAGTTCTAAGTGGACCATTCATGCTTATGAGAAATGGGTTTTGTGGAACAACTACTCATGAAATATGGGTTGATAAAGAGTGACTCAAAAACTATGGAGCTGAATCTCAATAAAATATCATATAATGTGATACAATATAAGAATGCCACCTAAATGTAAATGAATGAGCTAGGGAGCTTTAAAATGAATGGTTTACAAAGTGCAACACTTGCTGAAAGTTTTGGAAATGGGTTAGTAATCTAAGTGGCTTGATTTTAGGGGAAGCCACATAGTTGAGTGTGCTTGCGTTGGAGTAGTATTGGGATTGGTGATCTCCTGAGAAGGCCCTTGCACCCTGTTGGTGTCTGTTTTATCATCTACCAAACTTTAGGATAGGATACCCGAAGGTATTCTATCATTTCCTGAAAAATCACTACTGATTCCAAGGTCTATATGTGCAAACAAGCGACTTTAGTGGAATAGCTTCTTTGGTAGTGTATGCTGAAATTTTCAAGGGGGACTTACGTTTGACAAGTATTTTTGAACTGCTAGACTTAGATGGATTTAGCAATTTAGGCTCTTCTTTTTTTTGGGAATTTTCTGGGATTTAGACTTTCAAAAGAAAGGGAAAAAGGGATAGAGTTCAGGAAGGCTAATCTAATCCTACGAATTCTGGAGACGGTATCAACTCGGTGCTCTCGAGAAACCAAACCTTGCTTCGCCACACTAGGGACAACTACACAAGGCCGGTGCAATCTTCAATGGGTTGTGCTTATGATTGAGATGTTGGGATGCACAGGGGATGGGCTCAGACTAACTTTGCACGGTGAGATGGAAATCATCCATACACCAAAAGTATGAGTAGAGATACACCATCAATTGACACTTATCAAATCCTTCATTCAAATTAACAACAATGAAAGCAAATCTAAGTTAATTTTAACTAAGTGTTGAGGCAATTGAAACCATGCAAATCATTCAAATAATAGAGATTACAAAGCAGCGCACATGCAATATATTATCTAGAAATGACCTTAAGCAACAATACATCAAAAACCTCACCCTTTTCAAATGAGAGGAGGCAACCTTATATAGTTTCTCAAAAATAAATGAATGGCCGAGATCAAACAGTGATCAAGGGCCAAGATTGAAAGTCCTAAACCCTAATTAGGGTTTCTCGAAATACTATCAGTTCAAACAAATGAAAGAGTGACAAGTGGTGCAGCTGCTAATATTACTGAGGTGAGTGGCCTCTTTCCTCTTTTAGAGATTCAACGTATCTGGACGCAATGAGCTTGACCTCCTCCATGGTGACACTTGGCAAACCGCCAATCTGGAAGTCGATGAGGTTCACATCGTCGGCGCATGTGGCAAGGATGCCTTCCCACTCCACTGCTTGGGTGAGGAAGTTGTCATCGATGGAGAGAAAGTTTGCAATCTTCGAAAGATCGCCTTTGTCAATCATCCCTGAATCTCGGAAGAAGCTCGCCTGAATCCTGGCTCTCAGGTTCTCTTCTTGTAAATGCTTCTCCCTTAGGCTTTCCTTCTTCCAGATCTCTGACGCCACACAAAATACCTTGCCCAAGATCTCTCTAACACTTGCCTCTATCTCAAAACACTTGGTCTCAGATTTCTTCAGAACCTCAATTCGAGTGACCAGAGCATAGTACCACGTGTCGAAGTCGTACCTGTCTCTTGTTTGTATGATGCTTGCATCCACTAAGCTCCTCTTTGACATGCCTCAGATAACCTTCAGGTGAGGGAGTATTTCATTTTGAATTTCATCCACTTCTTCCCAATTGGATGCTAGATCCTGGATACGATCAATCAACAAAGAAGTTGCCTCATGTGCCGATACTAAGTTTTCTACCAGGGTGTCAGCACGTACCGAAGTGTTTGAAATCCACTCCTTTTCTTGAGTGTACGATCCCTTCATATCATCATAGTCCTTCACTGATCCTTGCTGAAGACGCTGTGGTGGAGTAGTCGGGACTTCATGGTTGAGCAGGCTGGTAAGATGGAGAACATCTTCCATTGTTGGTTCTCTTCTTCCACTTTCTTCCTCTTTTCCTTTTCATGAGCCAACCTCGTCTTTAGAACGTTGCAGGAGTCATCAAAATATTGGATCTCTTGGTCCTGGGTAGGCTTACCCATCTCTATGGTGGTAACCTTGTAATCATTTGCGGTGACATTGTCCCTAGTCTTCCCTTCTTTGGGCACCGCTATCTGGACTGTCCTGAATCCGGCACTGTCTCTCTGAATCAGGGAAAACTTCTTGGCTGGTTTGGGCGGTTTAGCTATAGCGGGTTCATTCACCTTCTCCAGGAATGCTGCGGTGACCTCCTCGGTTGAGTGGGCCTCCTTGGGAACCTTGGCCTTTATCCTTGCTCTCAGCCAATCCGGAATGGTTGATTGTTCTACAGTGTTCCGATCAAACTCATCATATGCCTCTCCTGGGTTCGCTGGTATGCCATCCAAGAAGATTGTAGGTGCTTCAATTTGCCCCCTGTCCGGACTTCGGAAGACCTTTTCCACCACTTCCTCAACTAGCTGGGAAAGCACTCTTACTTCATCATCAATCACACAGATGTTCATCTCTTGCTCCCCAATTGCACTCTGATCAGGCGCAATGGAAGCAGCACTTAGGATGGAGTGACTTTCGCTGGATTCTCTTCTCTCACCTACAACCCTTTTCCCTGTGACCATTGTGGAGCTTCCACCCAACTCCTTCCTCTTTCGAGACCCAACACTTTCTGGATTTCGAGCATCATAGGCGGAGGTACAAAGGTCGACGGACGGAGTATCATCTACTCCCATTAATTCATGAGTCAAAGTCATACCTTTGGCCTTCAATTGTTTTGTCTTTTCAGAAACCCACCACCTTGAGTACTCAACCACCGACCTCATGAGGTCTGCTAGATCTGATTTCTCTCCCTCTGTCCAATCTATTAAGACTAAGGGTTCATTCTTCATCTTTTCAAAGCTCGGCTGTTGAAGTTCTAGGCTTTCTTCTACCTGATCGGTAACTCTGAATACTTCCGTTGCTCTCACCATACTCAAAGGAATTCTTGACCAGAATCTCTTCCGAATCTCGAAACTATCGGCTGCATTAGCCCAGTAGTCTTCTAGATCCGGTCTGTGCTCAAACGTTGTCCCTTCGATCTTCTTTATCCTATGGAATGGATCGAAATCCTTTCTTGCCTTGTATTGATAGAAGGGGTACTAGGCCAGTTCTTTCTCAGCGGTGGTTGTAGCCTGTGATGATGGACATGTTTCCAGCCCATTACCAATTGTGAGTGAGGACGTTCCTGCCTTCTTCTGCTTATCCCTTTGAATCACTATATACTCCTCCAATTGTCTCACAACCTCGAGCAACACCACTCGGTTGGTAGGGTAAGCTGGAAGCTTGTATGGAGGCCTAGAGAATCCCTGAATTCGGAGGTAAGTGAATTTTGGACATTGAATGTACCAACACCCGAACCGACCAATGAAGTCCATAGACTCTTGAGAGAGCCTCTGGTGCAAGCCACCTTGAAGTGTCTATGTGATGTGCATTAGGAAGGTATCATTCACCCTTTTAAAATGGAATTTCTCCTCCATGTGGAGCTGGGGATAGCAATCGTACACTGGAAAATGGTTCTCCTTGTTCCCAACTTCTCCCCTGCAAGTGAGACCTCTGTACCTGTAGGTCCTGGCCAAGGAATAAGACAAGTAAGGACTCGTGAAGAAAGTCCTATTCGTCTCCAGGTTCCTTAGTTGGCTGTCTAGGTTGTCGCTAATCATCTGGGCCCACTCTATGATTTTTACTCCATTGATTATTTCATTAATGAAATAATACATCCAGGGTTCGAATGGAGCTCCCTGAGGGTTCCCTATTATCCTATTGAGCAGGACAATCATGTCCCCAATGTCCTCCTTGAAGTATGCTCGTACTAGGCTCTTTCTCTGGAGTTTGGATGCGCCCTTCCTCGGCTTGTCTAGCCAGGAGTGGTTAACTATGGCATCATATTCTTCTAGGTGGTCGTGGTACAGACTGTCAGCTTCGTCCTTCGTCATATATATTGTGTTGTGGTACTCAAGGATCTTGAAGGCCTCTCTGATGGCCTCATCGTTGACATTCGCCAACACTCTTCCATCAGGTGCAACAATATCCTTACTGATGGGGTTGTAGTGTTTGGCACATTCGACTACTAGTTCATTGCACTGCATGGTGGGGAGGAAGCCAGCAGCGTGCACGATACCACTCTTCATCATTTTCTGTGCAATGGTGGCAGGCACAAGGTTATCCAGACCAAACATTCGCTTCTTAAACTCCCTCAGATTGATGTGTCCGAGGTTGGTGTCGCTGATGTTCTTCCACTTTGAAGTTATCCTCGACTCTGGAGGAGCATCTTTGTCTACCTGGAATTTCATAATGTATAAGGCCTCTGACTTGGATAGGAGTAAGGCTAGAATTTTCTCCAAAATATTCAAAAAATTCAGAAAAGTTTGGATGATTCTTCCTCGTACTAGTTGCCCTTCTCCAGAAATCTATAACCTTCTGCCATAAAATATTATCCCACTTCCAGCAATATCTAGAATTTTCTCTAGATGATCTTCAAACTGACATACTTTACTAAGCTCTCCTTAGTAATTTTGAACTTCTTGGTGTAATAATGAAGTTGATAATGAAGTATTTGTAGACAAGGTTAAATCTTCAAGCAAAACCCCTAAAATCATCCAACTCATACTTCTAATTCTTAAAAAAAACTTTCCATTTTGATTTAAGTTTGAAGATATTCATCAATCCTCCAATATTCCCTTTCAAAAAAAACTTTCCATTTTGAATTAAGTTTGAAGATATTCATCAATTCTCCAATATTCCCTTTCAAAAACTTTCCATTTTGAATTAATATCTCAATAATTTTCCAATATTCCTTAAATATTCTTTTCCTCAAGAAAAACTTTCCACTTTGGATTTATTTTGAAGATATTCAATAATCCTTAGATATTTTCTTCATTTTGGATTTAATTTTGAAATCTCTGTGGATTTTGTGACATCATGTTGACTTTGTTGGACCTTCCATGTGTAGGTGGATTTTTCGAATTTTATCTCCATCTTCTTCAAATTTTGGTGGACTTTGGATACCTCTCCAAGGTATGGCGGACTTCAGACTTGGCTCTTCTATCACTTGGCATGCTTGGGCGGACTTTAGGCTACACTCCCATACATACATGGCGGACTTTAAGGATAGCTCCTCCACCTTGGGCAGACTTCTAGCACTTCTCCTCATTGGGCGGACTTTGGAGAGTGCTCCCACATGGCCTCCAAATGCATGGCAGACTTTGGCTAAGGCACCTTCATGGCCTCCATTATTGATGTTATTTGGCTAAGGCATTGGGGCGGACTTTAGGCTTAGCTCCCACATGACCCCTTTAGCCCTCGGCGGACTTTGGTGAGTGCTCCACCTTGGGCGGACTTTGGCCTTTGCTCCAACGTGGCCTCCTTCAAACTCATGGTGGACTTTGATGAGAGCTCCTTCATGGCCCCCTAAGGTGTGGCGGACTTTCAGGATAGCTCCTCCAATACTTGGGCGGACTTTAGGCATCCCTCCTCTTGCTTGGGCGGACTTTGGAAGGCTCCCCTCATGGCTCTCTTCAAGGCAAAATTTTGGCTAAGGCATGGGGCGGACTTTAGCCTTTGCTCCTTCATGACCTCTCTAGCCTTGGCGGACTTTGAGGTGTGCTCCTTCATGGCCTCCATCAAGGTGAAAATTTGGCTAAGGCATGGGGCGGACTTTGAAGGTCCCTCCTCATGACTCTCCTAAGGCATGGCGGACTTTGGCCTTAGCTCCCACATGGCCTCCAATGCATACATGGCGGACTTTGACACATCCCCTCATGGGTGGACTTTAGAGTGTTGGCCATCATGGCCTCTTCAACCCATGGCGAACTTCTGGATAGCCTCATTTGCATCGTGGTGGGGTTTGAACCTGCAAAAATACTTCAAAAACCCTTGTTAGCCAGACTTAGAATAATTTTCAGAGAAATTTCAAAATTTCACAGTTTAATCTAATTTAACTGGATTAACTTGAAATTTGAAATCCAGGCCTAGGTGGATCATCTGCAGCAGCAAAAAGCCTAAAATCTAGGGATTTAGCTTTTTAGGTCAAAACTTGGATTTTTTGAGTTCCGGTCGAAGCTGCTTAGTGGTGCAAGTGTAAACCCTAGGTTTGCATCCCGAAAAAGCAAAAAAGCTTAAAATCTAGGGACTTAGCTTTTTTAGGTCAAAACTTGGAATTTTCGAGTTCCGGTTGAAGCAGGTCAGTGGTGCAAGTGTAAACCCTAGGTTTGCATCCCGAAAAAGCAAAAACAGACATCCCTAAAAAATAGGAAAAGCTTTCTAAAAATAGCCATACTGGGGATCGGGCTAAAAATGCCAAAAACGAAACTTCCTAAAAAATAGGAAAAAGCAAAAAAGCAAACTTTCTAAAAATAGAAAGTTGTCCAAATTTGTCCAAATCAATTGCGATCTTCATCCTTTGGCCTCTCTAAGCACTCTGGTGGTGTTCGCATTTCGGAATCACATAACTTGCAAAAACTAACTTTCAATCGTCAGGGCTTGAAATGCTCTGAATTGGACAAGGCTTGGTGAAATTGCAGCAAAAGGTCACAGGACGCCAACAAAACCCTAGAAAGCAGGAAAAAAATCAGAGGGTCCCCAGTAGCAATGGGGGCGATGTGTGAAAAAGGTCACAACACACCCCAATGAGCATCACCTAGAGGCAATTTGCAAAAAAGTGGACCATTCATGCACTTGAGAGATGGGTTCCTGTGAACCAGTACTTGTGAACATGGGTTTATAGAGATTGACTCAGATATATGCAGTTGAATCTTGATAAAGCATCATATAATATTATACACTGTGAAAACACCACCAAAATGTCAATGACTAATCTAGGGAGCTTTATGATGAATGTTTTGTAAGGCGGAACACTTGCTGAAGGTTTTGCAAATGGGGTAGGAAGCTGAGTTGGCTTGATTTCGGGGGAAACTCCATGGTTAAACATGCTTGAGCTGGTAAAGTATTCGGGTGGGTGAACTCTTGGGAAGACCTGATGTTGCACCCTTGTGAGCATCTGCTAGATGCATTAAGTGGACCATTCATCCTCATGATAAATGGGTTCTTGTGAACCAATACTTGTAAGATATGGGTTAATAAGGATTGACTACAAAAAAGTATACTTGAATCCTGATAAAACATCACACAATATCTTTTTGTATGCTTTGATTATCATGACAACTGATCCCTTTCATTAAAACAACTTTGTTTTACTTCAAATCCTCAAAAACATTTGTATTTTTTAATTATTGTCATCCATCTTAAAAGCAATCAGTTTCATTGCCCTTAACATTAATTTGTTCTCTTGATTAGGGTGGATGAAGCCAAGCAGAAAAAGGTTAATACTCAGCCTGCATTTCAAGTTTAATATTACTACAATAAGAAATTTCCACCCATAGTTTTTTATCAAGTGTGTAAGGTGCTCAAGTAGCAAAGTAATCAGTTTTATATTTCGTTATATAGTGACAGTAATTGATATAGGTTACCCATATAGTGGGTATTTGAAATGGCATTTGCAATAGAGCACAGTATTGCTGTTAATCCATAACAAAACAGAACGAGTTACGTCACTGGTAATACTTGGAGGGGAATAAGTGAGACACTTCTATTGCATCTCAATTTTGTAATTGAATCCCATATTAGTAATTTTTTTTATATACATATTAAGGGATATGACCTGGCAGATAAACATTTTGACCCATACGTCCAGAAGATGACTGATGTGGGGAGTACAATAAAGTTGATACTGAATCATGTGGTGTAATTGAGATTGGTTGAACATATAATCTTAGAAATATGATTAAACATGAAGAAACTTGAATTCAATTCAAAGCTATATTTGAACTAGGAATCTCATCAAAGAAAAAGTATATTTTGTTAGATCTCTTGTTCAAGGCAAGGTTCATTTTTGCATATTTGTCCCTGTCATGCTTTTCAAAATATATCTTTGATAGGATATATAAATTTGGAAGGGATGATGATATGTATATAAAATACATGAACATACATCAATCTATGAAAGCTACAACAACTCATCAGATAATTTGAAGGACAATGGCAACTAAAGCATGTTTAGGACATTGGTGATTATTATATTGTATCACTGTAATCCAGATTCTGCTTCTTTTTCTTACTTTTTTCCTATGCACAATTTGTTCTGATTTAATTCCTCACTATCTAGCTTATTGTCTATCCTTACTATCTAGCTTACCGTCTTTAAGTTATTTTTGTGAGTTTTCTCTCTGTATACATGAATTTCTTTCTTACATTTACTCTTGACATCGTTTTTCCTAGCTCATAGTTTAATGAAGTACTTTTGTGCACATTAAAGTAAATAATAAATATAATATGACCATACCATTACAAGTTATTTTGCTTTTCTTTGATTGCCCTTAGAGTACATATTGAGTTATTTTCAATAGTGATATGCTATGTTACTTATTCACCTTATTTGTAATGGGACCTTCTTATTCTGTTTTGGTGCAGATCATCGGGTTTATGATGTCAATTCTCTTTTTTATGTTGATGAAACAAGCACGTGCTTGGGAGCTAGATTTGCCCATTCCGTCTGTATTGTCTGCAGTAGAGTCTAATTTGAGATTGCCTTTATCATTCAGCTTTTTAGCATTAGGCCCATTGGTTGTTCATATGGGTTTAGCGGTGTTTGCAAAAGAACCTACTCCTCCTTTAGCTAGTTTTGTGATGGTATCTTTGGTTTGCTATACATTTGCAAATGGGGCTGTGGTTATTCTTACTTTGAGTACGCAGCTTTTTTTCTATGTGGCCGCATCAATTCAAGTCTTCTTCAAACAAAGGTTTGTAATTTAATTCTTTAACATTTAAGGAGCCGCTTCTCTGAAATTATAAAGCAGAGAATTTATACTGTCTCAATAGATTACTTCTATTTTCACGTGTTTCTTATTTCTTGTAGGTGGCAAGCTTGGGAGCACAGACTGCATGTAGATTTTGTTAGTCGATTCTTGGATCGTTTCTCCATCCTATCAAGTTTCCAGGTCTCATTTATTTTCTTGATGGTATTTCCAATTCTAGTATGACTTTCTATGGTATAGCTTTTTGCTGTTTGAGCTTTCAGTAACTATAATTTAAGTTAAAAATGATAATAATGTACCAATTTCCATGTTTGGATTGTAGCTTGTAGCTATTATGTCCTATCTCTAATATTTTAAACAAACGGAAACTTTTAAGAGCCTCAACATATATTCTTGTTCCAATAATCTATATAATGCCATCCCCAATAAATTACAAGTCATATTCAAGTAAAGCTAATACAGATGCAAAAGCATATGGATTTCAAAGAATCGATGTTGTTCAATTAATCAAGGAGACAAAGCTCCTTTAAATAGAGTTACAAAGATGATGTTTCTAAAAGAAACAATCATTAACTAGAGGCGAAATTAGAAACAACTTAAATGACCATTAATAACGCAAAGAGAAAGATATTATTCTAATACCCTCCCTTAATGGTCATCGTTCTAACTACCAAGAGAAATAACAGAGAAGGTTGCTCCCTTCTTCTCAGAACACGCTGCAACAGAAGACAAGAGCCTACCACTAACTCTGCCACTTGAGATGAGTCTGCCACCAACCCTCCCAGAAACTGTAGAACTTCTAGAGATACCCAAAACAACACCAACCGTCCAACCTGATGTTGGAGAACTGTTCCTCCCTGTAACTAGAGACACACCAAGAACAGTTGTCACGATTTTGAGGGAGAAATCGACAAACCCTCCAAACTATTGCAGATGAGCAAGATGCTCGAAAATAGACTGCAAACAAGAGATTAGTGCAGATGTTCGCACAACTATTCCAGGTGCGACTAAAATAGACTGCAGCAAATTACAATTTTTGAGGAAAAAATCATAAACCCTCCCATGATTTTTTTTACAGGGATAAAAAATATTTAAAAACCCAGAGACTTTTTTAAGGGAAAAAAAATTAAAACCCATCAGAATTTTTTTCAGGTAAAAAAATATTAAAAACCGAGACAAACATCGATGCCCATAAGCCATCTTCATGCTTTTCGAGGCATGAAAAACGAGGTACTGAGAAGATGCTAAGTGCACAAAACTTGAGGTATGAGGTTCAATGCACTGAGACAATTCCAAGCACAAATTCCAATACAGAAAATAGAGACAGATATAGGTACAGACCTCAAAAAATAGATGAAGTACGATTGACATAGATTTCGAGAAATTTTATGATTGACCCAAAAAAATCTGAAGACAACCCAAAAATCTTTGCGAAAAACCCAGAAAGAATTTGAAATCATAATTGAAAACCGCTAACACGAAATTCGATGCACCCACAAAATTATGAAAACAACCTAGTTGAGTTCTCGAAAAACCCACCAAGAATCTGCAATTGGGAAAAAAATTTGAATTGATTTGAAGGGTAAAAACCCTAATCGAAAAATGCAGATTTCCGTCCAAAAATGGCAGAAAAAAAATTTGTAGGTGGAAAAAATTGTGTCATGCGTAGAGGATTAATGGTGTCGCGGGGCGAAGGTCTGGTTAAAAAGAAATCCGTCATAGAAAACACAAAGAACAGTAGAAAAACCGCTTGAAAGAAAACTCTTCAGAAAAAAGAAATTTGAATTTCGAATTCTGAAAAAATCACAGGCCCTAGATTTGTTTTTTCAGTGATGAAAAATTTCATTCGAAAATTTTTAGAAAAAACAAAATTTTTCTTTTTGCTCTGATACCATAATACAGATGCAAAAGCATATGGATTTCAAAGAATCGATGTTGTTCAATTAATCAAGGAGACAAAGCTCCTTTAAATAGAGTTACAAAGATGATGTTTCTGAAAGAAACAATCATTAACTAGAGGTGAAATTAGAAATAACTTAAATAACCATTAATAACACAAAGAGAAAGATATTATTCTAATAAGCATGTTGTCACTTATACAAGGCATATTAATTTCTGCATATAGGCATATTAATCAAAGTTGCATGGACATGGATATAGTATTGGATACGGATACGGTACCAGATACAGATACAGCCATTTTTTAAGACCTCCAATATGGATACGGCTGCATACGTCATTCATAAAAAGCAAATACATATATATTTAACACAATTTTTTAAGTTATTCTAGGAGATTTTCATTACTTCAAAAGCAATATAGACACATAATTGCTACATAAATAATGATAAGTTGATTTAACATTTTACCAAAGTTCCTAGACTCGGACTCGGCTCTGACTCGGCAAGGCTGACTCGACTCGTGACTCGGCTCGGACTCGGCAATGACTCGGCAACGACTCGGCAAAATAAGAAAACCCTTGAAATTTAGAGATTTTTAACTATTTAAAACTTGTTTCATACACCCATTATTGAATTAAGCTTAAAGACACTATAACATCATCAAATAGAAGCTAATTTGATCACATACATAAACATACATCCATCACATGCGTAGAAATGTAAATTGTAGCTGAAGGAATTAGAAAACATAGATATATAGAGTTATAAATTTTGTCCAATGTATAATATAAAATCCATGACTACAAATGTTCCCAAACATATATCTAACTGTAAAGTGTAAAAAAAAACAAGTCTATGGCTCAGGGTCTGGCTCAGCCGAGTCTATCTGCCTCCTACAAAGGCGTCTAAGGTAGGTCCTGGATGACTGAGTAGCCATAGTCTCTGCCTGTGATGTGCCAGTCTGAGTAGCCATAGGTGCTGTGCCTGATCGTGCTCTATCCTCCTCCTCTGCCATAGCCGCAGCCTCAGCCTCTCTGTCTGCCTGGTCAACCCACTCAAGGTCCTCATCAGTGAAGACTGGATCGGTGGACTCAGTGAGCCAATCGGACTCGGGGTCGACTTCCTCTAGAGTGATCGGAGAGGAGTCATCGTCGAAAATCTGTCTGGTCCTGAGACGGAGGTTGTAATGAACAAAGACTAGATCATTCAACCTCTCCACAGACAATCTATTTCGCCTCTTCGAGTGGATGTGCTCGAACATGCTCCAGTTGCGCTCACATCCAGAAGTGCTGCACGGCTGGCTCAATATGCGAATGGCAATTTTTTGAAGGTGTGGGGTTGAAGGCCCAAACATTTGCCACCATCTATCTGAGATAAGGAAAAGAAAAAAACATTAGTCTCATTTCCAACTTTAAAGGTCGATTATAAAATGAAAAATTAAAATGCATGTCATAAACTTTAGAATTTTCTACTTGGCTGCAATTTTGTCCAACCCTCTTTACACAATTGGCTGGCAAAGATTGCCCCTGATGCATTATTAAATGCATCCATCTCAAGAAGTGTAGCTGTGGTATCAGTGACCATCCGTTGTACTACTGAATATAGCCCGCTAAGAATCTCCTCATCCGCTTTGAAATCAGCACGGAAACGAAATGATGGATTGAGGTAATAAGCTGCTGCATGGATGGGCCTATGAAGTTGGTTATGCCATCTTCTATCAATTATGTCCCAAATGGGCCTATACTTATCCTCAACTCTAGCATATATGGATCTAATGGCCTCCTTGGCCCTATCCATGCCCTCATATATGTAGCCCATAGCGGGCTTCTCCCCATCAACAACTCGTAGGAGAACTACTAGGGGCTCAGTGACCTGCAAATAATGTTAAACAAAAATAGTTAACTCACAAGTGTGCATGAAAATAAGAAAAATTGCAAAGTTGCACAATACAAACAAAACAAAAATATGCATGTAATATTATAAATTTATAAAATTACCTGCACGATCTCTGCACAAGGGATCCAAAAACCTAGCTCATCAAAAATGCAATCTACTACATCCATCCCTGCAGTGGTCGTAGCATAGGATGAGGAAGTCCACTCCTCACCAACAAACATGCGCCTGAAAGATGCCTTTGATTTTAACAAGGATTTCAATGTGAGGAAATTTGAGGCAAATCTCGTTATACCAGGACGAGCCAACTCCCTTTCCCCCGTGTATTGCCTCATAATGCTAAGGACCAATGCATGATTGTAAATAAATTTGCATATATTCTTGGCCCTTTCAACGCATTCTTTCACCCATCCAAGCTTACCTATATCCTCCAGCATGAGGTCAAAGCAATGGGCTGCACATGGAGACCAAAAGATTTTTGGGTGCCTCTCCATCAAAAGTTTTCTTGCAACAATTTTAAATTAGTTAAAGAATTAGATGTGATAAGTATCAAGAAATTTTACCATTAATATTTAAAAGTTAAAAACTTAAAAGTTTAAAAGTTAAAAGTTAAAACTTAAAAGAAAACTTTTAAAGTTTACCTGCAGCAACATAACTTGCTGCATTATCCGTCACCACTTGCACCACATTTTCTTCCCCCACTTCATCTATAACTTCCTCAATGGCCTCACATAAGTATGCCGCATTTTTGACATGTGAGGAAGCATCGATGGACTTCAAAAACATGGTGGATCCTGAAAATAAAACAAATTAATTATCAATAAATTAGAATGTAAATTATTCAATTTCAATCACAATGCATATAGAGAAGTAAAATGATCAATCACCTCCGTTGGAAACAAGAAAATTTAGGAGTGTTCTATTCCTCCTATCAGTCCAACCATCTGTCATGATGGTGCAACCCTTTTGGCTCCAAGATTGGCGGTGGTCTTCTAGGTCAACTTTCATATCTTCCACCATTTCCAACAAGAGAGGGCCACTCAACTCAGTATCACTGGGGGCTTTAAACCCCGACCCACAAATGGTTACTGCATCAATCATGCCTTGCCAATAAGGAGACCTGTCACAAATTGAAATAGATTAAATAAGAAAAGTTCAATTTCAATTTCAACTTTCAAATTCAAACCATAAAATTTTAAATTTTAATTTAAAACAATCAAATAAAAAAGTACCTGGCTGCAATAAATGGAATGTTGCAGAAGTACCAAAACTTGCAAATTGCTTTTCTTCCTGCATCATGGACCTCCTTGTTCCAAGACATGCTCTCAAGCGAGGGCTGTGCGCCAGGAGTAGTGCGTGGTACAAAAAAATTGTCTATCTTAGATTTTCGCACTCTAGGACCAAAAGTGTGACTAGGAGTAGGAATAGAAGTACTGGCACTAGCAGAAGCACTAGGACGAAAGGGAGGCATAGAAGAACCCTCTCCAACACAACCTACGGATGCAGCTGTGGATGCGGAGCCAGATGCGGATGTGGGTGGAGGGGAACCAATATGACATAACTCCTCTCTTTGTCTTTTTTTTGTTTGCTTATGTATTTCAAAGTTTTCTAATAAGACGTAACAAAAACGGATTGCTTCAGGAGTTGCCTTGTCACAAGGCTCAGTATCATGACCACGTATGCCAGCAATATGATATTTTAATCTATTTATCCCCCCATGGTTAATTTCCTTACAAAACATACACTTGGTTTGATTTCTTTGTCTACCAAGAAATTCTTCAGTGTATTTCCATGCCTCATCTTTTTGACCATGTTTCCTAGGTGGAGGATTAGGATGAGCCATTAGGAAAAAAAATTGTTTTCAAAATGTGAGGGCTGCTGCAATAAGACAATTTTACAAATCACCATTTAAGCATTGTGTTTGACAAAATTTTAAATTTAAAATTTTAAACTAATTAAAAAAAATCAGCAAAGACTAATTTGTGCATTGTGTTTTTTCTTGAAAATTTTCAAATTTCAAAGAAAGAAATTAACAATTCAGAAAAATCAGCAAACCCTAGGTTTTTTTTAGAAAAAATTATAAATACATGTATACAATTTTTTCAAAAAAAAAAGTCTAGGGTTTGCTATGCTATTGTTCTATTTATGTCATTGTGATTGAATCATTGAAGTATGCAAGCAGCAATATAGATTTGGAAAGCTGAAGTTTAAAAAAAAATAACAAAAAAATGAAAAAATCCATAAATATAGAAAAAAAACCAACATAATCAACAAAAATTAACACTTACCTCTTTCAAATTTGTTGACAAGTGTTTGAAATGAGCTCCTTGATGCTCTCAATGCAACTGTAGTGCTGCCCCAATGTGATTTGTGCTAGCTTTTCCCCTCGTCCTGTCAGCTGGTTGCACAACTATGGTTTTCTTTTTTCCTCTCTTCCTCTCTTTTTTCCTCTCTTCCACTCATAAAACTAAATGGCAATCCCTTTTAGGGTTATAACAAAGGCAAATGGCACAAAACATAATAAAATTGTGTTGTATTTTTTTTAATTTTGCGTCCACTTTTTGCAAGCAGCGCCGGTCGGGTCATGACCCTCGGACTCGGCGAGTCAGAGGGTGACTCGCTGACTCGGCGAGTCAGGCGAGTCACACCCTGTGACTCGACCGGGCCCGGGTCAGGGTCGCCGTGACCCGGCAGAGGTCACCCGACCCGCTGACTCGCGTGACTCGCCGCGAGTCACAGAACTCTGCATTTTACAATATGCAAAAATAGTAGAGTTGCATTGGAAGGTAACCCAAAAAATGGGTCAATAAAATAGAAAAACATTTCATTTGTCTTTCTCATTTGGTGTAGGTTTTGTTAATACCATTTAAAAAAAAAAATGCACGAATGAAGTTTTTAAAAATTAAATTTAGGAAGATTTATGTCAAATTTTTTTAAAAATCAAATCACATAGTATCTAGCATGGTTGGAAATCAAGGATTTTTGGGCATGCATGGGTACAATATTCGACGTGTATCTGGAGTCTGGACTTTATCGGATACGTATCCATTTCGGAAACGGGAACGGATATGGGGATACACGTGCCCAGGGAGGGACAAAGGAGTTTCCGGCTACTATGATATTAATTAATGCATATTCTAATAACTTTTAAGGCCAGTCTCAATTAGAATAACTCCAAGAACATTATATATAATACTAATGGTTCTTGATTCATCAATTAATTGTCAAATGCTTGTAACAATCATACTGCAATTGTTACAATATCCATGGACAGAAATGTGTCTTACATTACAACAGAATGCATAAGATCACACGAGCTAAAAGTATGAGATTTACATACAAAAGTTTGTATGATAAATGGGTTGGCGTAGCTAGTAGAGTGACCATTAAGGGAGGCTATTCAAATAATATTGTGATATTAAGTTATAAAGGTCAATTAAGATGTTAGGATAGACTTTAAAAATATTCTTTATTCTGTTAGTTGTCTTCTGCTTTCTTAGTTGTCAATCATATCTTTATCGGATTAATTGTTTGTAATTCTTATTAAAGGAGATTTTCACTCCATTAATATCGAATATCTTGGTAATCATTCTGTGTCATTACTTTCTGTAATAACTAGGACCAGCAACTTAGGATTTAAGGGATCAATATTACCTGCATTCAATAATCAACAATTACATATGCAGTTCTACTCACGAGTAATGAGAACAATATGCATTTGATTTAAAAAGTTCAATTTGATTTCTTTCCAGAAAATAAAATGTTTCATCAGATACAAGGGACCTTTAATGTGAGATCAATAAGAATTGATGTATGAAATGCTTACTCATGTTGACTCACTCTGTAGAACATTTTGTATTACTATTATCAGAATCCTATCAAGTGGAGGTAAATGCACTCTAGAAGTAATAGTGATATTGCAGGAGCCAAATGAAAGATCTATGTGAAAAAGTAGACTGATGTGTTTATATATGATCAACCAATAAATAAACCAAAGTCACTTGTGATGTGCTGTGAAGCACTTCGATTGGTTACTACCATAAAGTTCTCACATTGATGAGTGCGAGCTTTATTGATGTCTACATATTGCTAAGTGTTATGTGATTAAGTGAAGTTCAATTTTGGCATGGGAAATGAGCATTCTCATGGAACGATATGTTGAGCATGGTAGAGGCTGTTGGGGGCTTGGTATGGACTAGGTTTGACCTTTCTCCATCTAGAATTATGTTTTTGAACTTCATTCCATATCAGTGAACTCTTATCGTTTGAGATTTATACTCAGGCCTGTAATTTTTATAAACCATGTTGAACAAAGCTTCCAAAAAATGATGAATCTTCTGAACACTTGATGTTTGAAGAGAGCTCAAAAGGCTCAACTTCTTCATCAGTCACCACATCCTCGCTGAATGAAGCGGTCAGTGTCCACATCAATCAGCTTGTAGGCTTTATGATTGTCACTTTACCCTGTGAACATCAACTTTTGACTCTTGGAGTTGAGTTTGGTTATCTTGGCATTTGGAATCCAGGCGTACACAATAGAACCAAAAACCTTAAGATGGCTCACTCTTGGTTTCCTTCCAAACCATGCTTCCTTTGGGAGACATGTTGAGAAGGTACACTGCAATGTAAAATGCCTCTACCTAAAACTTCTTGGCAACGCTTTGGTTCTCCAACATGCACTGGGCCATCTGCATAATTGTACAATTCCTCCTCTCAACTACATTTTTTTGTTGAGGGGTATAGAGTGTTGTGAATCAGCATTTGATATTGTGTTTAGAAAAATGTCCATGTATTTGTTTCAAAGAAACGGGACTCGGCTCAGACTTGGCAAGGCTGACCCGGACTCGGACTCGGGACTTAGAGTCATACTCGGCTAGACTCGGGAAAGTGAAAAACTCAAGAAATTTAGAGATTTTTAAAGATTTAAAACTTGTTTCATGCACCCTTTATGGAATACACCTTAAAGACAAAATGATATCATCAAACTCAGCTCATTTGATTACATACACAAGTATACATCAATCACATAAGCATAAACGCAAATTGTAGCTAGAGGAAATAACAAACATAGATATATAAATATTGTCAAATGTATACAATATTACAAAACTCATGGAATAAAAAATCCATGTCATCATATGATCATCATCAAATGTTCCATACAAATACCAAAGGTAAATACAACTACAAGCCTATGGCTAAGAGGAGCTTGCACCCTCTGGCCCCAGCCCCTTGCGAAGGCGTCTAAGGTAGGTCCTAGATGATTCGACAGCCATAGGCGCTCCCCGTGACACCATGCCATGCTCACCAACATCAGGAACATCTGTGTCACTATCTGCCTCTGAATCTCCTATCTCTGCTCGTGCTCTCCGCTCCTCCTCTGCCATGGCTACAATCTCAGCCTCTATATCTACCTGGTTGATCCAATCAGTGTTAGACTCGGAAGTTAAATTTTCCCTACTTCTATCGATGCAGTTTCCCTCCATATTTTTCGACGGTGGTTTGGGGGTAGCGCCCCTTGCACGCTCCCTTCTCGATACAAGGCGGGGTCGAGGGGCAACGCCCCGCGAGGCCAAAAAGACTTATTATTTAATAAATGCGTTGGGTGTTATTTTTCTATTGGCTAACATGTTGTAACCCTAATTTTTCTCATTCTCAGGTGGAGGTTGTAGTGAACAAAGACAAGATCATTCATTTTAAACAAACTTTTTAAAATGTTTTTTTTGTCATTTAATTTAACCCAGCTGGCGGCCGAGTTTCAGGCACTGGACTCGCTGAGTTTGGCGCCAACTTGGTGAGTCTGGCAATTTTGCCTCTTGGACTCGGCCAAGTCCGAGTCCAAGCTCTGTAGACTCTGGAGGCATGACTCTGACCCAGACTCGCCGAATTTGGGCGAGTCTGGGCGATTCTTGTTTCTCTGGTCTAGATACTCCAGAATTGATGTACCATGTGAAAGAATTGGAGTGATCTGCTGGTTGTTTGGCCATAAAAGTGTAGGAAGTTTGACTCCTGTTTAGAATGCTTTGTGATAAATCCTTTTTTTGAGGGATTGATACCTTATCTCTGGAGTCATTAGTGAGCGATAAAGGTCTGATTTGCTTTTTTGAGTATTATAACAGGTCTAGCATTAAAATGATCATTTTATGGCAGCATTGATGACCTTCAAGAAGCTACCACCCAACAAGTATGGACTATCATCCAGCTATGGCGATAGACTGCAAGTAAACTAATTTTCACCAAAAAATATCATAGGAGAGGAAAAAAATCAACTACAGCAGTGATTACTGTTGTAAGATAACTGATATGCATCTACAGTTCATTACAGCAACATAAATTCCTCAAACAACACCTCCCACCAGCATTAGCTCACCCTTCCATGTCGCATATCCACATCCATCACACCCAACAGCCTTGAGAACCTGTTGCTGTTACAAAGATGTGAAACTATTAGTCTGTTAGATTAGTTTCAGACCTGAACTACAAAGCAACAAGGTGCCAATTTTACAGGGGCAATTTAGAAAATAATTACTCTGTCTTTCAAATAGATCTGAAACAAGGCCTTAACACCTGCAGATGGTCACAAGGGTCAAGATGCTTTCTTCCATGGTGAAATAGCACCTCAAAGCCTGTGCTAGACTCCAGGATACCACACGCCAGCTCTAGTACACCTGTATGTCTTGCTGAAATTGTACAAACCTTCTAGGAAAGGAGATCCAGCAGTTAACCACTAAAAATATGATTCAGAAAGGGTCGCCCAACAATCACAAAACATTGGATCAATGCCCAAATCGTTAAACCCCAAAACTTAACCTTATTAGCACCAATGGGAGGTATGCTCTGTTTCTCGGGAAAACCTAACACCACAAGAAAACTCTACACATTAATCAAACCAAAATTTGCTCATTGAACTTGTCTTGATATTTACTCACGGTTGGGTGTCAGTTCCGAGGATGATTTGATCAAGGCATTGATATATTTTAAGATAGTGAGTGTACTCTATTTCTAGGTGTTGGAGGTCAGGATCAATGAATTTCTCAATATCAAGGCACAATCTTAGAAGAAATGGTCCTTCACAACATGGGATGATAAAGTGAGCAAAGTCTAGAATCTGTTGAAGACCCCGCCCCTACTGGTAGGCAACCAAAATGCATGAAACCCATGTGCCCATGCCAAATGGGCCACTCCTCCAAAGGGAGGCTTAAACTAAATTTTGATAGTGTTGCGAAAGGGAACTCAGCTCCTTCTGGAACTGGTTTTATCATAAAAAATGAACTTGGGGGTTTGTGTTTGGTAGGACTAGTTAAGTTACCGGACAAAACAAATAACTATGCAGAGTTTTCTTCCCTTATGGCCAATTTGAAACTATGTGTCAGCAAGCACTTGGGATTGGTGGACATAGAAGGTGATTGAATGAGGGCTATTTGCTCTGGGAAGAAATCACGAAGTGGATTGAGCAGATTAACAAGTACTTGGACCAACTAGGAGACTTTTCACTAAGGCACTTCTAGTGAGAAACAAATTAGGCTATAGACGTTCTGTCTTATCAAGGCGTAGAATAGGACAAGATGATAACCCCAATGGATTCCAACTTGGAATGGCCTTCACGAGATCCTTCTCCAAGACATTGCATTTCTTGAGGACTGGACCATCAGATGATCTACTATGCAGGGATTCCTTGTATTCCCTAGCCCTTTAACCAACTTTCGATGACATGGGTTGCCATACAAAATCTAGAAACTAGGAGAATGACATTGTCGGCTTACACGATGATTGAGAGGTTGCAAATATTGAATTGTGTGTGCGATTGTGAACAGAGAAGATTGGAAGACCATCTATGCAGAGTTTTTGAAATCCCATTGGAGGTGACAAAAGGTGGGATCTAAGCTATCATTGGTGAGAAAAATTTGGCTCACACTCACATCCATGATGCCACTCTCATGAAGCTTTTCTTCTACAACATCAGAAGACCTTAGGAAGACTTTGAGTGGGGTGGAAGAGTAGTGAACAAGTACATCAATGAGCTGCTTCTGAGCTGATGCTTTCAACACCATATCAAACTTAAGTAGGGATCTGAAAGAAGGGTTAGTAGGAGACACAATATGTATTGCCAAAGCTAGGAAAAATGAGGACACACAACAAGCAATAACACTAATGAGGGACGGTCTACAATGGAACAATATGGAGACCTATGCATTTTTTATGATTACAATGATAATCCTTTTGCTCCTGTACAAATAGAGCAGGTGTAGTAAATCCCCAAAGTTCTTCGGATACTCTTTCATGTAGTAGGTTGAAAGGTTTGAAACTATGGTTTGTTTTCTACTTCTTTTTTAAATTATAATAACAAGAGCTATCCCTTTGGTAGCAATTTGCCTAAAAACTACACACACACACCATAATTTTGCTCTTGTACAGATAGAGAGGCTGCAAGAAATCTTTGAAGGCCTTCAGATACTCTTTCATGTAATAGACTGAAAGGCTAGAAACACTGCACTGTTTTCCTCATAATTTGCAAAAATGAAAATAGTAATACTCATAAATTCAGTATTCAGTGAATTGACAAATGTCAATAGACAATGAAAATTTCTATCAATATTTAATAATTGTCATATTGCTCTTCATCAAAGGCATAAAAGTCAACATTTGGTTCAATTTCACTTGAAACACAATGAGTTACAATGCCACTTCCACTAGCCATGTACTGTACAAGATACCTTATAAAGATATTTTCTGGCAAGTTGTGCAACAATAATGTCTAAACTACCACACTGAAAGAATTAGATACCAATTCCTCGTCACTCTCTCATTGTAATTAAGTCTCTTATGTGACAAGAGAGACTAATAACTAGAGGGGGTGTAGGAGTGGAAACCACACAAACCTTAGTGACGCATGTCATTTTCACAATTTTATCTCTTAAAGGTGAAATTATGTACATAAGCACATTTTTTATTATAAAAATTAACTTTTTCCTGTTTTTTTTCTTGGGCATCCCTCGGGTTTGTGTGGGTTCGGCCTAGGTTCGCCCAATGCCCCTCTCGAGTACCTCGGGTTTCCTATGGGTGGGAATTTGGGGTGCCCGGGAGGGACCCTGGGCAATCCAGTGTTCCACGGAAATGCGTTTCCCCCCCCTCAGACCCGCATTTCTGAGATGGGGGCATTTCCGGGACAGGGAGACGGGACGTGGCGTCTCTCGCTGTCTCGCCACCGCCACTAGTGCTCCGCTGGAGATGGGGAAACGTCTTCGCGTCTCCAAGTCTCCTTGGGAGATGTCTCGGCGTCTCCAAGAATCCTTGGGAAACTCCTTGGGAGACTCCCAGGCATCTCCAAGACTCCTTGGGGAAACGTCTTCGCGTCTCCAAGTCTCCTTGGGAGTCTCCCGTTTGAACACGTCAAAAAGTAATTGAACTTTTTTTTATTTTAATTGAGCGATTTTTGGGGGTTGGGGGGTAACCCTTATTTGACGTGGGCCCCACCGCTTCCCCCAATACAATACAAAACCACTAAAACTACTGATTTCATTCACATTTCTAATTCTGATTTTTTTTACCAGCTAGCTGAAGAGAAAAAACTTAGAAATCTTTGTATTTAGTTTGAGTATTTCAAATTTTGCTATTTTATAATTTTACTAATTTCTTATAGTTTCATTTGGAATGTAATTCTTATACTATTATACATCTTTTCACAACTAGTTTTTCAAGTACTATAAGTATATGTATAATTTATCAGCACCACCGCCCCGCCACCCCCCGGCTGTCCCCAAACTTAGGCCCTTTGCCCCCCCATCCCTGAAACCCGTCCCCGTGTCCCCCCATCCCCAATGGCCATGGAACACTGGGGCAAACCCTGTGGGGAACCAGCCCCGGATGTGGACCCAAATGTACCCATATGGGTACAAGGGACTCGTGTTCAACATTTATCATTTGCAATGAAGGTCCAAAACTGTGCAAATACGAGACTTGTAATCATATAGTCTTGTCATACGATAAAAGTAACATTAAAATATTATTGTTTGATTGGTAAATTTGGGACACCACTGGGCCCAGGCTGACTGGTGACACAAATGGGGGTGATGGATGTGCTTTTCTGTCCGGTTTTATTATGGTACCATAATCACATGGATCTTTGCCCAATGGTTCTTTGGTTGAATTTGGACCAGATCTTCATTGTTGTAATTCCTCTGCCTTATTGCCTACTCTCGCCATCTGAGGTAGCATTATAAATTATTTATCTAAATTTCGGGAAATGTTTTAATTTAGGGAATTTTAGGATCTGATTTTCACAATCTGGAAGAGGGAAATTGAAGGGTCATTGTTCAATTACCAAGCTATTATATTTTATGTAGGGGTTATTTTGTTGTCTCAAAAAGTGATGTTTTTTTGTCAGTGTGGCATTATTCATCCTACATAATAATACTAACAACTTAAGCAACAGAAGAGTAGACCATCACCATTTTTCATCTAATATAAAACTTTGGGAGTCCCAGCTGGGTTTAAATTGTAAAGGGTTCCTGAAGTGCCAGAAAAAGTGATAATTTCCAACTATTCTTTATTGTATTGGTTGGATCAGTGCCTGAAAAATGACCTTCAGATTTTAATCCAATTCCGATGAATGTTGGAAAACAGATGTTTTAAATGTTTCTCAAAGAATAGTAACCTTTGTATTTTACTTATCGAAAACATGATGCAATTCCCATATTAGAGGATTTCTTTTAAATCTATTGAGAATTCACTTTTCTAATACTGAAATTTTTGTGCCATTAAATGCCGGAAAAATTGCAACATGAATACACCATGGGACAAAAGAAATGGGGAAAGTATTCTCTCTTTTGTAATTCTCTATGTAACACAGGTAGTTGTATATCAAAGTTTCATAATTTACATGAACTTTTATTTATTAGTCCACATTGTTAATAACAGATGCAATTTATGTATGAATCAGATAATCAAGATGTTGAGGGGGAGACCGACGTTCACGGTTGGTGTGATTGCAATAGTGCTCATCTCTTTTCTTCATCCAGCTCTGGGATTGATTATCTTGTTATTGTCTCATGCATGGTGTTGCCATACTGCTCTTTGCAGGTAAGAGAGAGGAGTAAATCGACCTATAATCTAAAAGCTTTGAACATGGCTTCCGGACCAATGTTTTTCCTTCACTCAACTTGGATGATGTTAGAATTAATAAACTCAAAATTCCAGTCTGACTAGCAACTGTTCAGTTAGTATTGGCCTAAATATAATTCGGTTTGTGTAACAGTTTTTTGGCGACTTCATTTCGCAGCCATCGACATAGAAAGGGTGATTGGTCAAACTCTAAATTAAAAGCCGATATATTTCCACCTCAAGCTGATCGTGTAATAATGGATGGCTTTGAGATGGAGGGAAATCATTCGCCTAATTCTGCCATTAGCTTTGGGGACACACAGCTGGAAACTTTTAATTACCAGCAAGGGATGCTTTTGTTACATTTGGCAGCAACGGCCATGCTGGTTCCATCCCTTGTGGCTTGGGGACAGGTTGTAATGCAATCAATTTATTTTGTCTTCTTCATAATGTGGTAGCTTATGGATTCTATGTTGCATTAGTTGAATTTCTTGATTCACTGATATGTACATTATTTTTATACAGAGGCTTGGGATGGACCAGAGTATTCCATGGTTCCTTGACTCAGCTCTTTCACTTGGCATTGTTCTTCATGCTTTTTGTGCTTCCAAAGCAAACTACAATGTTTTATTATTTCCTTTCCCGCACTTCTGGGTTACTCGTGTAAAGGAGGCTGGCTTGAGCATCGTGTATTGTTTGGCAGGGTTTTACTGTTACTTTTCTGGTTTAGCCTTGGCCCCATACCGTTCTTTCTATGCTATGGCAACAGTTGGTTTAGTTTCGGTATGCTTTAGGATAGCTGAGAAAAGATATAGAGAAAAAGGAGATTTTCACTTGAATAGAAGGCACTCCCACCGGCATTAACAATTATGCGTTAACAATTTTCTACAAGACGGTGCACTTAAATTAGCACCATCGGGTTCATTCTTTTTCCCATTAAATGGTGGCCCAAAGATCTAGATCTGCTCTAGCAGGACTGCCTTTTGTAAAATCAGAATGAAAGAGATCATTATCACAAGTGATGAGGATGGTCAGCAATTTCATGAGTTTCAAATGTGTGATTTAACCAGTTGAAAATAGTTTCATTTAGCATTTTTTTGATTGTACCATTTTTATGAAAGTGATCGTTTTTGTCCTAGTGTGAATTTAAAATATACAGTTTTATTCGAGGTAATAGCGGCCATGAAATTATATTTTAACTTGCATTGTATTTTTATGTCACAACCATAAAACACTGCTTCTATTCAACATACAATTTAGATAATAGCACAGAATGGTATACGGACTTGTCATTGCAGCAGGGTTATATCAAATCTTGATTCCATTATCTGTAAAAGCCCCACAGAGCAGTAAATAAACATGGAAAATTGAATGAATATAGGATCATATCTGAATTACGTGTGGGAAAACACACCAACTTACCATTTAAGTGGAAATGGGTGACATTTTGCAAGAGGGAATTATTTATTTTAACATTGCGTGGGTGACATCTTCTTTGTGGAAGATTCCATGTGGCAGCTTTAATTCTCTTTAATGAAATGCGTTAATCTTGTTTAGTTATTGATTTCCTCTATACCTTGTAAAAGCTTAATCAGTTTATTCTGAAAGATAAGGACTTCACTTACAACGTCGGAGTTGTGCGTGAATTGACTTTCAAGGTTATTTCTATGCGTACAAACTTTACAATTTATAATGTAAGAGATTGCTTTTATGGAATTTAAAGGGCTTGTTGATTCTACTATAAATTCTAAAAAGATACTTGCAAATTAAACTCTTTAAAGATTCAAATCCACTGCTCTGCCTTCATTGTAGCAGCATGTGCTTAATCAAATCATTAAATCCCTTGCTGCTGCAAACGTTTCAGGTGGTATAAATAATAGAAATTATGAAATAATTCAATAATTTGTAAATGCAGCTGCAATCATCCCAAACTTGTAATTTGTAGCAAAAAAAGTTTTTTTCAGTTATTGGAAAATTGATTCAAACTGAGATGGGGGTTTTGATAGAAGTCTTACAATGCAGAAAAAATTCTAGTTCGAATGAATAATTTCAAATAAACACGAGAACTGTAATATCATGTTCCAAATATGCATGATATTAAGAATAATTCCTTGGCTATTCTTGGGAGTAATAAACTTGAAGAAAGTAACAAATTTTATTATATTGTGAGATTTTATCTTTTTGATATTAAAACGAGGCATACATATTAATCAGAAGAGCCTTCAAACCTGGCAATGGCATCCATTGTTCTGTCCAAAACCTTTTTTTATGGGCATTCATTTTGCCCAGGCACTATTGAAATTAAATGACTTTCAGCACAATTAATCAATGTTTCTCAGTTTGGAGAATGCGGAGCAATCATTACGGTCCCAAAGATGCTCATAACATGGTGAAAGATCTGGTTGCTTCAATCCTTTTTCTTGTGTATAAATCTTGGGTGAGGAAAGATTCAAATGAACAACTCTTGCAAAATGTCTATTGACTTGGGATTTCTCTTATAATTAGGACAATGGATATTTCTTAATGCCAACTATGACATAATTATGTATAAAAAGAAAAGGTAAAATAGATATAGTCTATTTTGTATGCACGATTAAGAATCTTTTTAAATTAATTTTTTGAGCAATACACATTTTTAAAATTCAGTTAATAAGTTAAAAAAAATGATTTGTATAGCAATAACATTAATAAACCATAATTGAAAAGATTGTCGCATCAAATAAACGAGCCATATATATAAAAACTTTTAATATGGAAATCATTTCAGCATGATACAATTTCAACAAGATTTATTTTCTACTATTATTCATGTTCAAAATAAGTAGTACAACAAACTCATCTCATATTAGTGATACTACAATTTACATAGCTGAATTACAATAGTGAATCCTTCTTGTCAAACCGTGTATGAAATAATACTCATATAATGTTTGATAATCCTAGCATAAAATGTGATAATAATGTGTAGTTGAACCTATTAGCATAAGTTAGGCTAGGCATACAAACTATTTTACACATTAAACAAATCAACATAAGGTAAATACACATAAACTGTGTAGGTACTAATAGCAAAAGTACGCATTATCATGCTAAAATTGAATAAAAAAATGCAGGACGAGAACATCATGTTTGAGCACTTTTCCACTAGCAATGGAGTTGTATAAGCTCTCTCATATCCCACTCTAAAAGCTGGGCTTCTATCCTTCTCATATTGAGTCACAAAGGCGTACCACCTAGGAAGAAGATAGGATCAAGTGCATGATACGCACTAATTCTCAAAGAGTAACAACTTAATCACATAAAATCTCCTCTTGGCCAAGGTTTGGAAAAGAATCATAAAACCATCTCCAATCTCACAGAGAAACATAATATGGCATATGAAAATGGAGATAGAATATTTGAGTTTGTATTTGCCTCAATGTGCTGCACAAGAATATTAAATTATATGAATTAAGATAATAAATTATACATAATAAAATGCACAAATTCATGTCATTTACATTTCATAGGATACAATCATTTAGCTAGTATATTCTCATTACATGTACTATTTGTGCAAGCTCTATTACATACTATTTCAATATTACATCATATCATTACACCGTTTTGTCAATTTATTCTCATCATGTTTTATTGTATTTTTCCTATAATCTCCACTATTTTATATTACATTCTATGTATAATTCATTTATATTTCTATTATATCATTTTCAAGTATATAGATGTGTCCCTATACCTATTCCTTCATGACCATTGTCTACTAGAGCCACTGCAAAGCATATGAGTGCACCACACTACTACTTTTTGATTCATGCAATGATGCTATTTAATTAAAACCCTTGGTTTCGTTGTGGTTTTTCACCATTGGCCTCTATTAGGCCAACCTTTTAGGTTTCAACCTAATGTAAAAATATCAATAAAACTTTTGGCTTTTCAACTAAATATATTAGGAATTACAAAATTGACCGTGTTCTTCCTAACATCATCCCCCGTATTAAACCATTCTTTGTACTAAGACATGCTAGCTCTATTTTCCAACTCCATGACAAAAGACATGAGAATAAGTTGGTTCCATTTATTAAGTATTTTCTTAGACTCCCTCCATTTGTAAAGCACCCCATAATGCAAGTCAATTTTTTTTTTTTTTTTTCTCCAATAATCTTATGATAATTTTTCAAGGTTAGAGTTTCTTATATGCGCTCCCAAGATGATTGTATGTATTAGCACATTAAATGATAGCTTGTTGAAGGTATTGTACTGATACCCTGAAATGCACATAGCTATTCTAAACAACATTGAAGGAATAAGGCTTATTGATGGATTTCATTTTGATTTTACCTTTAGAAAGAAAATATGCCATCGATGTTAGACTTAGGGAAGCTACAATACATAACTCCTTTGTTTGATATATTATTTATGATATTTTCTCTTGGTGAAATTTGTAGAGGAGATTTTTAATTTTCACATTTTTTCGATCCATCAATAGTGATTCACCACATTGTAGAAGTTTGAAGCTTGAAAAATTTGGGCCTTTAGAGTATCTAATTGAGCTCTTAAGGATTTTGTCGAAGTAGGCCAACTTGACAAATATTGATAGAGGGTGGTGATATTATTGTAAGAGTTTTTGATTAAAGGTAACCCCAAAAGTGATTCACCACATTATAGAAGTTTGAAGCCTAAATGTTTTGGGCCTCTAGAGTATCTAATTGAGCTCTTAAGGGTTTTGTCAAAGTAGGCCAACTCAAAAAATATTGATAAAGGGTGCTAATATTATTGTAACTATTTTTGATTAAAGGTAAACCCAAAACCCTTAGCAAAATGACTAACCACGAACCATACGTCTACAATAGAACAATAGACATATGATTTGAAGGGGTCCTAATACCCTCTCACAACAAGAAAACAACTAAACTGCAACAAAATAAAACCACTAGGCGTCAACACCAATGATGGTGATTCAATAGGGTGGACAATTGAAAGGTTTGGAAGGGCTTCACACCATTGAGTAGAAGACTTCACACTTTTGTGATGAGTATGAACACATTGAAAGGTCAAGATTTTTCATCTCTTATAAGCACAAGCCTTTTGAGCAATTTTTTTTCCCCTATTTTAATATTTCTTGCTTAGTTTCCTTAAGGTTTTCTTCTTCTATTTATGCTTTCTTCTTCTCTCGATCTTCATATTAGAAGGATGAGCTTGTATGGATGCCATTGATGTCACACTTGGTTCTCCAGATGGTTTCTGGTCCAGATATGCTCCTAGTTGTTGTAGTTGTGAATTGGTTTGTAGATTGAGTTTGGTAATTTTGGTGTTGGTTGTGGTATTTTGATTTGGATAGTTATTTTTGTTCTCTATCAGCAAGTGTGCCTGCTAGACTGATCCAAAAAGTCTTCGACAACCTCCAAATGTGTTGCAGATTGTGTTGTGGTTTAGCGGACGTGATTTTATGGCTCACGTAGTATTCTCAATTTGTTTCTCTAGTGGTTTCTTTGTCCGAGTGTGTGGATTGTTGGATTAGTCTTGGAAGGATGCATTGTCATGTGTTTTGGCTCCCTCTTTCTCCTGGAGTAGACCACTTTGAGTATTTTTGGCGCGAATGGCTTATTTTGTGTAATAATTTTTATTTTGTTTTTTGGTCTACCCTAATTTAAATTTTCAATTATCTATCTCATATTTAAGATGTACGGATGTATGGGTTGAGTGTGTGTTGGATGGATTGTGTGTGAATTAATGAGAAGAGTACATGAATGATGTGCAAGAAGATTTGAGATTGCAGTAGTGCAAAAGTCAAATATTTGAAGGTGATATATTTAGTGAAGATATGTGATACATGATAGTGGTCATTATCATAGATGTCTACCATGATGTTGGTCACTTAATCCAATTGTTCAAGGATAATTTCATGTTCAAGAGATCCTTCTCAGTTTCAATTCAACTATTTCCTTCATTGATGATTGATAGTGAGTCCTTTGGCAACAGATTGTATCTTGCCTTGAAGCAATGAGTCTCAGTTGTGCAAGTTGAAGGAACACAATGGGTCACTGAGAGGGGGGGTGGATGAATCAATGAATCTTTAAAATTTTAATCCAATCGTACAAACATTAATGATGCAAATAGATCAAAGACACAAGCACACAAGAGCCAATCACATAACACAAAGATATACGAGGAAAACCCATGGTGGGGTAAAACTTTGGTGAGAAATGTTGCTAGAGACTACTGCTGCAATCCAACCTCACAATGAAAAACAGATTACAACATTTATGGGCACCAACCCTAAGGAGTACCAATCCCTGAAGTTTATGGGCACCTACCCAAAGGAGCACCAACCCCTGATTTTATGAGCACCTACTCAATAGAACACCTACCCCTACTCTGAGCACCCACTCAAAGAAATATAGTGATTCAATAACAATTTCAAATACAATTTAAAAGCCTTGTTATAAATAAATTTTGTAACTCACATATTTGGTCTATTGTGCATGCACTGCTGCTCTTCTATGTTGACTCTTTGAAGTTCCTCCTCTATCTTCTAATTTTTGCAAACCAACACAATCTTCTATTCTCGGTCTTTAATCAATCTTTGACTTCTGCTATGATAACTTCACCTTCCTGGTCTCTGCTCTTCTTTTCTAGTCTCCGTCCACATTGCCTGCAATCACTCACTCTACTTTTTGCCACACACACTAGTATCTTTGACCTTCTCTACTCCTCACTACACATCTCTCACACTTTTCCATCTGTGCTAAATCACACCTTGTTCACTCAGCCAGCTCATCTCAACCACTTCTGTCACATCACCTCAAATCATACTGCATTTGGTCATCTCTGTACACTCAAAATTTTTCCTCCAAGAATGAAATCAAATTTTTAATCTTTGCGAGCTTCTAAGAAAATCTTGTCTGCTAGATGATTGGATCCTCTATACGTTTCTTTCGGACAGATAGACGCCATTCATAAATGCATTCCCTCGTCATTCTTATGTAATCTAAGTATACTTTTGAGTTTATATTAGTTAACTTAGTAATCTTAGGTCTGATATCTCATCCATGGATTTCCTCGAGCCTTGCAACCTATCTTCAACAGATTCGCCATTAAATGCAACTTCGTTCTTCCTCAACCTGCTCCAATTGGATAGAAAACTACCTCATTTATGTTCACCATTTCTACAAGCAAAATCTTTTGCATGTTTGCTTCACCTTTCTACCATCCTGGATGCCACATGTCTCCAAATCTGTCGTCCAAGTCACCCAGCAACATCGGTCAACTGCCACATGGACCTCTGTGTCTATCGAGCTACCATTTGTGTCACTAAATTTCAAACCTACACCCACGAGATGGCGAGATAAAGCACGATTATTCATTTTACTTGCCTTGCGAACTCCTTTTTCAATTTTTCTTCAGGTTGCGGGATGGTGGGGACCCTCACTCATCTCTTCTCCTTCTAACCCCATAGTGCCATCTTCCTTAAGTTTATGTTGGCATGGGATAGTGGGATTCACCTCTTCCTTCAGGGTATGTACACCAGGGATAACTTTAAGAAACCCCCCCCTTGGGTAAAGGTGCAAAATCCTGGCGAATCTTTCAATATTTTGGGGAAAAATATTAATTTTTTTAGCGATTTTTTTTAAAAAAGGGGAAAAATATTAAATTCTGCTGGGGAATTTTTCTCATTTGCGTAAGAATTGTATGAAAATTAAGGCAAAACTTTTATTCTTTTTGGGAAAAAATATTAATTTTATTGGCAAATGTTTTTCATTTGCATGATTTTTTTTGAAAAATTAAGGTGAATATTTCATTATTTTTGGGGAAAAATAATAATTACATTGGCGATTTTGTTCACATTGCATGAAAAAAGTAGAAAAATTAAGGCACATCATTCATTATTTTTTGGGGAAAATAATAATTAAGGCTAATCTTCCATTACTAATTGGAGAAAAAAACTAATATAGCAAACACATCACATCTTAGCTGTAAGTGTCCTGCATATCTGTATGAAATCTTTTAGAAAGCTGCTTTTTGGCACGTATGAAATCTTGATCGAGGATTCTCTGCTATCCTTTTGCATAGAAAAATCAAAACACTGCGTGTGTCAAAGGAAGAAAAATACGGAGGATAACACATTTAATATTCAATGAGAAGCTACCAGTATTAATCTCTGTAGAGGTTTGTGAGTCATGTATAGGTGTTAGGACTATTGGAATGAAAGCTTTCTTATGGAATGGGAGAAAAGTACATCTCACACAGATTAATATAGTATATGAAATAATCGAAAGTATAGACCTGACTGTCAATTGCCGCCAGTTCGCAAATCGAGAAATAGGGTCGTTATTTGCATGCTGCATTTCAGAATGTAGAAGATAAAAGTTATATCATTCGTATGTTGCATTTTAGAATGTAGAAGATAGACATTTTCTAGAGATAAGTTTTTAGGAAGTGTTGTTGTTTTGCTTAAGAGGTTTTAAAATGAAGTGCATAGAAGGTGCAGCTGAATTCTGGCATAAGGAGATATGGCTGAAGGTTTGCAAATGCCATGAAGTAAAGAAAATTAATGAATTACCTTGTAGCCAAAGGGTTATTAAAATAGCCAAAGATAACTAGAGGGTTATTAAAAGGCTTGAGTGCAACTGCAGGCTTCACAATCAAAGTCCAATTAAATGTAGAATAATTAAGGCACATCTTTCACATCAAAATCAAAGTCCAATTAAATGTAGAATATTTAAGGCGCATCTTTCACATTTCTTTTGGCAAATAGCCCATATAGAAAGTGTACTACATATCCATTGGAATTAGAAACTTATGTTTTAGCACGTATGAAATCTTCATCTCGGATTCTAAGCGATCTTTTTGCATAGAAAACACTCCTCCTGTCAGAGGACTTTATGTTTGTCATTTTGATGAAGAGTTGCATGGGTGCGGATGTTAGCTTTTTCTTGAAGAAAATATTGAATTGACAGCTAAATGATTATAATAGACTAATGAGTTTTGATCCTTTCATTAGGTGGCATGAAGAGTTGCATGCTAGCATGAAGGGTTCTGATTCTTTGGAAAGGCAAAAAGGTGAAAAGGAATATTTAGAACTTCTAAATTTAGAGCTTTGAGGTTTTTCATAAATCGGTAGTAGTTGAGTTGATCAAGGAGCATTATAAATATTTCCTTCTACACTTGTTCAAGAACAGTATCAGAAATGTAATGCCCATATGTAGATGTTTCCTATGTGTTCACAAGATATAGGTTTAATGACATTAGGTGGAGAATATTTTAGGAAGGCTGTGTTTATAGCAGCATAATAGATTGCTTTGTAGCTAAAGGGACTTTCAAATTAGAGGAGGTAGCCAAAGTTATTTTCAAAGGCCATCTGCAACTGCAAATGGCCTTTTCTTGGCTGCCTACATTTGCCCCCTCGTCTTTTGAAGCCTAAGAGCGAGAGGGAGTGGGGAGGAGAACAATGAGGACAGGGAACAGTCGGCTCTAGCAAAGAGCCTGTTTAGTTAAAATTGATAACTTAAGTTGGACCCCTGTTCTGATTACAATACCCATCTCTGGAGCTCATCTAGTAGTTTTTGTGGAGCTCATCCATTAGTTTTTATAGCTAGAATATTGCGTCGGTAAAACTACTCCTCTAGTTTTTATAGTTAGAATCTTGCATCCATAAAGTTATCAGCAATGCGATGGTAGCGTGGCTCAAGTAGTTGAATTTCAACAATATTTTATTCTTCACTATGCTCCATGATATTTTCATGATAGTTTTAGTCATATGATTTGATAAGTTATCTAGTTCTATTTTAGGTTTCATATTGGGAATGTATCATTTCCATGCGTATAAAACAAACATATGTCAAATGCGAACATGGCAACTATATACAACCTGAAGCTTGTTGCATTCCTTACTCTTATAAAAGGAATTCCAAGGCTGTAATTAAGAGAATTTATTGGAGGGAATCTTGGTCTCTTTGGAAAAGGGTATAGTAGTAGTGTCTAAGTTAGAATGTGGAGTCTTCCATAGTGAAGAATGTATATACTCCTTCAATAATATTAATTAGTTTATGATCTATCATGACAATTACTACAAATATAGTTTGTAGAATGTACTTCTTGATCTCACATGAATACTACTATCAATGGTTTTGTTATTTGTCTTTGCAAATCTCTTGTGAACATGAAATTTTGTTTGTGGGTTTATGTACTTGTATAAAAAATTAGAAAAAAAGATATATATACTATTAATATATATCGCGCAAGGAAACTTATGGTAAGTGTGCATTTAATGAGACATTTATGTTGAAGCTGATCGAATGTCTTTAAATTGGGAATTAGGGTATTACCATATTTTCACATTACATGTTCAAGTTGGAAACACTAAGGCGGGAGTGATGGACACACCAGTTATGCTTAGGGCAACAAAACCACATACAATATTTGTAGGTGAAGTCATAGATAAACAGTTGGGGGGGGGGTCTTGGTGAGTGGCCACTCGTACATAATGCATATGGTCAAGACAATGCTAGGGTTGGAGTTTTTGATAGCGTATCACAAGCATAGGGTCAGTTCAGACATTCCGACCTTTTTTCTTGCCATGCTGTTATATGTCAAGGTTTCCAAGGAGTGGGTGAAAAAACTCACCTAGATGATATTTGAGCATGCATATTTGCACTACATTGATGCGGTCATCGAAAATGTGGATGAAAGTCTCCTCATTCCCCTCCCACAGAAATATTACATTGGAAGGGTTTTTAAATTTCCGATTGTGCAAACACAAGATGCACAGTTGTTGCAAGCACGAAGGAGTGATATACTATGTAGTATCAATTTCCTCATGTATGTAGCCAAAATCAAGGAACTCGAGGAGGACGATTGGCATTGGAACTACCTGACCACTAAAGGGTTGGTAGATGAAGATGAAATTGATGAGGAGGATGTGACTGAGATTGTAGGGGCGATGGAGCTAGGGAGTGGAGAGGAATGGATTGAGGATGACAGATACAATGTGGAGGAAATTCTAGCAGGTGAAGCTCATGCTAATTGTGCACAGGATTGCCCGCTCATCTTACAAGCCAACAAAGTCAGGGAGGAACGTGAAGCTGTAGAGGCGACAAGGCAGACTAGGAATGTCTCCTAGCCCTAAAGTATGGTGCAAATGCTTCGTTTTGTTTTGATGCTTGAATTCTATATTGTGGGTTGTGGGTTGCTATGGGTGATAATTGGAAATGCTACTGGGAATGTATTTTCAGCTACAAGCCAAATACTATTGTATCTTTTTTTAAAATCTTAATATAATGGGTGCTGGCCCTACCTAACTATTCACTTATAAACAAAAATTGTTCAAATGATTTATTTTGGTGAATCTTTTATTATTTTAGGGGAACCAGAATATATTATAATGGGTGTTGGCCTTGCACAACTATTTACTGTTAGGGTTTATTATATTATCACTTTTTTGGACCTACCACTAGGTAATATGATATTTTATTGATTTAAAGCTTCAAAAAAGATTACAAAAGATTGGAGGCATCAAATAACCTCCATCCAATCCATCTATCTATACCTGCCACCACCGAAGCCAACTCTGAAACAAACCCTAATACCCACCTCCCATCCTCTTCTTGTGAGCTCTCTGCATCTTGTCTTCAACTCATCCTCTTGCCAGTGAACAAAGAGTAGTGGGTCTGCAAGCTCCATCGACCCTTTAGAAATGATGAAACCCACTCCTGGAATAACCTACTCCCAAATTGAATCCATCCCTCCTAGGTATTCTACAACAATTAAAGTTTGCAAGGCCCTCTTCACCTTGTCTGCATCCTCTTCACATTCTAATCCCCATGCTCTGCCATCAATGTGTTGTCTGAGCTTTTTTTAACAATCAATCCGCATGATTCGACATTAATTCCACCTCTATAAGTACGAATGAGGCACTTTTTGATTTTAAATTTATTCATTCCTTGGATTTAAATACTAGAATAATTTATTTACTTGTAATATTAAACTACATTAAATTTTATCTTTAATTTTCTTTTGGCTATCCATACAATGAGCTACAAGTGCTTTTTAACTATAAGTCTGTAATTAATTAATCAATCAACTTAATGACCGTTGGATGATCACAGATCAACGTCATAAGCTCTATTTCGGCCCGAAGTTCTGAAGGACAAAGGTTTCTTAAAAAAGTCCCCAGAATAGAGATAGGTTTGAGCATTGTCTAATTAACTATTATTAACTATATACTTAATTAACGAGGAGGATAGATTGGGCCAAACCTTTCCGATGTGTCCTTTGACCTCCAACATGCATAATCTTATTGGTCCACTTAAGAAGAGCCTGACGTTAGCAGGGCCCATGTGCCATGTGTGCAACAGGGCTGCAGAGTTAAGGTGAAAGAGCATCTTGATCTAAATGTGTAGTTACGTGGAGATCTGGACCGTTGATATCAAAGGAAGTACACAACTGGGTAAAATATGAAAGTCATTAATTTTAATTTTAATTATATTTATATTGTGAGTGTGATTCTTGTAAACACTTAAAAATAATTATTTTAATTATTTTTAATTCTTTAATTATGTTAATTCAAAGTCTCCTCAATATTAATTAATTATAATTAATATTATCAATATAGGATGTGATTGATTGATTTAATAAATCAACCCCTCTTTATTATTCTCAAAAATTAAATCCACACAAATCTTCCTCTTAGCTAATTAATTTCAATTAATTAGTTAACCCACATGATTCCTACAAATCATCTTCCTAATCCATCATTAACCTAATAAATTCTTCTAGAAATTCCCTAAACTCACTTAACCTTATTCTTCTAATTTTTAATTCCCTCCACTCATTCTCTCTCCTTGTCAAATCCTCCTACAAATCCTATCCCACCTATTCTTTCCTCTAATCCCCCTCCTAATGAGTTGCTCGTGGCTAATCATCATGATTAGCCACAAAGTCAACTCCTTGTCCCTTCCATCCAACCACTAGTTTTAAATGCTCTTTTCCTAGGTGAATGTGAGATTTTCAAAATCCCACATTCCTCTAGGCATATCCTCTCCCAAGGAATTTTTAATTCCTTCTTATTCCTCCAATCCCCATAATCATCCCTTTTGGGAGAATTTTAAATTCCTCCTCCCCATTCTTCAAGGAATATCACATCCCTTGCTCTTCTCAAGGCACATTGGGAAGTCTTCCCAATACACCTTGAGGAGTGTGGAGACAAGAAATGCCTTTAAGGCATATCTCTCGGTCTCCACACCCTCTCTTGGGCCTTGTGTGAGCTCACAAGAAATCCTAGCTCTTCATCTTGAATTCATCCTAGCCATCCATTCTTCCTCTCCTCTTCCTATAAATTGAGGACTCCATCCCTTCATTTTTCATCTCCAAGCTTAGTAATCTTATGCTGCCATTTTGAGCCTAGAAAAATCATCTTAGCAACCTTACCATGTCAAAATCATGTCTCATCCATACTTAATCATCTCATCCCTATCATCCCTCAAGATCCATCTCATTTGTGCACAACATTAGAGAGCCATCCACATCAAGAAAGCAAGTTGAGTACATCAAGTGGAGCATCATCCAAGGGTGCCTTCACTTCATCAAGCTCCATCTGAAGGAGAATGTATAAGGTTTGTGAGGTATATGCATCTCATTCTTGTTTTTGTGTGATTCAAATTATGTCTTTCAATTTCATATGTTTCTATGATTGATTTGCATGGTTTGCTAACAAAATCCTCCTCACTAATCTTTTCCCCTCTTCATTTTGGCATGCCCGGTGGGACCCACGTCCCTAAAAACTAACATTTTTTGTGAGTTTTGTGAGTTGTGAGACACAGGTTTTAGAACAACGTGAGAGACTGCAAATCAGTGCGAGTGAATCGGGTTCAACGCGATAGAAATCCTATTTTGGCGCGTGCGCAGGCGCATTAGCGCGAGCGCAAGCGCATCAGCATGAACGCCCCATAACTTTAAAAATTTTTCTCGCTCTTTTAAAATTTTTAAAAAAATTCTACTTTTTGTTTGTCTGTTACCGCGTGCGCAAGTGTTTTGGCGTGATCATAGGCGTTTCAGCGTGAGCGATTTATATTAGCGCGATCGCTTTCATACAATTCCCGCTCTAGTATTTGAATTTGAATTTTCAAAATTTTTGCCTGCTCATCTGCCTGGTGTTTGTTTTCAGGGTTGTAGCGTGAGCGCAGGCATTTCAGAATAGTGCGACTGACAGGTATAAAAAAACATTTCTCTGTTCTGTCTTCCCTATTATTTTCTTTTACTGGTTTATTTAGTTTAGCGCGTACGTAGGCGTTTTGGTGCCTGTGCAGGCGCTTCAGCATGACTGACTACACTTCAACGCATGCACTGTATGTGCAGTACAGTTAGTACTAATTTCCATCTTTTTAGTTTTGTAGTTTAAATCGACCGTCCAAGACTAAAAAAAGTTAGAAAAACTACTAATCTAGTTTTTTTTGCAGGTTGCCTAATAGACTCAACCAAACATTGTGTATTTTTTTTTAAAGTTAGGCACCTAGATGTTAATTAAAAGGGAATGAATCATTGTTTTATGTGCTTTAAGAAAAGCGTGAAGGTATGAGAGTATGCTCTCGTTTAGCTAGACGATCAGAAATCTAGACCCTCCAACCTTTTCTTGTTTGATTGCGTGTTTACCCATAGCGGGCTTGCCCTCCCAACTTGCTCTTTGAGAAGGTAAGAGGGGAACGATGCAAGTGAGTACACCCGGACCTGGGGTTCCCAATTCACTATAATAAATAGGTCATTGACTACGAAAGGGTCAATGGTTGGGGCTATATGAGAGTTCACTCTCACATTGGGTGCTCAGTAGGATCCTAGAGATCTCAATCGTGCTTGCATGACTACTAAGTTCTTGGTGCTTCGTTGGGCTATAGGACTCAATCGCGCTTACGCAACTACGAAGGGTAGCTCCTCACGAGAAGACTTACTAAATACCTTGTTCATAGTGGCCAAAAACCTTCTAGTCATTGGTGCAGGAGGTCAGACGTCTGAAGCTGCCCATATTTTTACGACCCTTAGTAGAGACACAAAGGTCGCCATGAGGAGTTTTCATGGGAATTGATGCTTGGCTGCCCCAGAGAAGTGAGTGCCGTAGAGGGGATCCAGTGGGGTCAAGCATCTAAGTGTCCGCTCTGGGTAAGCGTAGCTAGGAAACCAATTGGGATCTAATGACTATTGTCCTTGCTAGCCTTAAGAGTGTTGTACATGAGCATGAGTGTCTTTGAGATAATATGCATTTGATCATTGTGTTTTCTTTGTTTGGTACATACTTGCCAAGAGTAGACTAAAAACACCTCACTATTCCCAAACACTTTGTAAAAACACTTATCAAGACACAAACAATTATCCAAGTCCTTATCCACAAAGTCCAAAATTGCGTCAAAACTCCGTCCATTCCATGTCTCATAAGCCCAAGTGAGAAACTAAGAGTCCGTGCTCTCCATCAAGGTTTAGATTCATCTTATTAAACACCAATTATCGTCAAAATCAGGGTGGTCATGTCCCTTCACACAACTTGCCATTCGAATTGATCTTCTATTGAGTCATGTTCATGCCAAGAACAACCTAGTCATCAAGTTTCTTCTAAGTCATCACTATCTCACCTCCTCAATCAATCATCCTTGAAGTTTCTTCTAAGTCATCACTATCTCACCTCCTCAATCAATCATCCTTGAATTTTCTAAGGAATTAGCACATCAAATCAATCTCCCACCACTATCAAATCAATTATCAAAATCCAAATCCAATCATCCTTTAATCCAATTAAACCTCACATTAAGGTTGCATACCTTGTAAAGTTCCATTTAGACCTCATCACTAATCAATTGGCTCTCGTGCTTGAAGAAGAATCCTCTCCAAGTATCTTGTGCCTAATCCATTTTGAGTCGATCAAGACTCTTAAGTCACACCTTTACTTTTCTTAGGGTCATTAGTCAATCCTTGGTTGAAGAGAGGCTTTTTAATCATCATTCCAAGGTCTAAATTCTACCCAACTTGGTCATTACCTTGCTTGTGGTTTCATCCACTACCTAACATCCTCATCCAAGGACTAAGGTGTCAATCCTAATCAAATCCGGGCTCTAATCCAAGAACCCCACCAATCAGCAAAATCCCTTGTCATCAAAGACAAAATCCAAAATTCCACAAACATCTTGCAAAGTCCTTTCATCAAAGATTTCCTCCTCCAAGCTTTTATAAGGTTATTCGTGTATGGTCACAACTTGATCCCAAAAGAAAAAGATGGCTGAACAACAATATGGCATGCTGGACATTAGTGTCCTATATGAAGATCCCATGCAAGATCCTACACAAAGTGGGAAACCTAGCAATCAAGATCAAAGCCAAAATCCTAACATGGTTAGGCAAGATGAACTCTCCCCAAAAGTGCAAACTTTCCTAGAAGACTCTTATAACCAAGAGATGATTGAAAAGTTCATCCAACACAATCCTATTGCACTTCTAAAGACTCTCCTTGAAAATGGAGCTCAACTTCCACCTGAATTTGATAAGTCCACTCTTGGCCAACAACCACAAGGAGACCTTGCTCCCACACAAATTGCGACACCTATTATTCAAACTCAATCAATTGCAGCTCCACCAATCATCCAGACTCAATCAATGCTACCCTCGGCACCTCCCACTGTGGTCTCCATCCCACCTCCTTCCTCTTTACCATCTATACCACTATCAAATCCGATCTCATCTATTCTCCAACATGCTTCCATACCACCTCCTTCCATTCAACCAAATAGTTCTATTCCACAAACTTCCCTCCTGTGAACAATGTCGCAAATTTTATCCAAGCCATACTCAATCCCGTCACAATAGTTTGTGGACCACAACCAACTATCACCCAAATCCCTGCGACATCGGTCATCACATCTCACGTTCCCACCTCCTCATCATATCAATACATTGGTGGTAGTGCACCTTGCTTGACTCATCCAATTCTTGGGGCAAATATAATTCATCATTATCAAAATCCACAACAAGACCTCATCAAGGAAATTCAAGACATGAAAAATATCATCAAGGACATGAAAGAAGGGACTAACAAGAGGAAACCTTACTCATTTGAGGAATTTTGTCCTTGTCCTTATGACCTGTCTATATCAGTTGCACCTTACCCTCTAGGATTTGAGATCCCTAAATTCACCAAGTATGAGGGCAAAGGAGACCCCCGCGACCATGTCCGGGAATTTCACATCTTATGTCAAGAAGTCTCCTATAGTGACCTATATCTTCGCAAACTCTTTCCCAAGAGTCTCAAAGGAGACGCCTTGGCATGGTTCTCATCTCTACCATGAGGCTCCATTGTCTCCTTTCCAGACTTGGCAGAGAAATTTGTAGCTCACTATGCTTACAACATGGCTAATGACGTTTCCATGATGGACCTATGTAACACAAAACAAAGGCCCGAAGAGACTTTTACCAACTTCTTACAAAGATGGTGACATCTTATCAAGAAATTCTAGTGGGACATGCCAGAGCAACATCAAATTGAATTATTTCAAAAGAACTTGGTACCCGAACTTTCAAGACCTTTGACGTCCCAATGTATCAAATCGTTCCAAAAATTGACCGATAAGGGCCTCGCTCTCGAACGTGTCTTGTTGGAGGAAGGAACCTTGAAACATTACCAAAAATTGACACAAAGTTCTTCTTCTTATCATAACGACAAGCCAACATTCTGGTCTAAAAATAAAAATGTGGTCAACGATGGTGTAACTGATGCAAAGTGGGTCCAAACCATGGTTTCTCTCCCAAAATCCACCACCAATAATCATCAATTCAACAACCAAAACAATAAAAATCAATCCCAAAAACCTCACAACAATGTCTCAGTCCAAGGACAACCACCCCGATCAAATAATAGAGCTCCAAGAGACTTCACTCCTCTTGCTGAGCCTATTGAAATGGTGTTTCAAAAACTTGTCCAAGCAGGTGCGGTGGTGTTTCCAATCACTCGCCCGTTTGACCCCATCAACCTAAACCAAGATGGTATAATGAAAATGAGTATTGCGAATACCATCGTATCAAGGGGCATGATACACGAAAGTGTATGAAACTTAAAATCTACATACAAGATCTCATTGATAGGGGTGAGATTGAAGTACCAAATGCAAAACCTGGTAATAACAATGACAAACTTAAAATGTACCAGGAACCCTTCTCGAAGCATGATAAAGGAAAAAGATAATCATCTAATGCAGTGGGTTATGACTACACCAATCACATAACTAGCTTTGACTCTTTAGTGGGTCACATCGAGCCCATAGACAACCATGTTAATGTCAATCGTCTAAGGAGTTAATCCTCCCCCTCCCCAAAGCAGACCAAACCCTGCTAGGATAGTCATTCAAGGAGCCATGCCTTCTACCTCCCATCCCCAAAATGACTGTAATGTAACCACACGTTGAGGAAAATTCACCATCCAAGGAGTTCCTCCCCCACCAAACCCCCCACCCATGTCTTCCACCCACCGATATGACCTCCTGGACCAACTTGGGAAGACCCCTCCGTAGATTTCCATTTTGGAACTTCTCAAGACTTCCCATGTACATAAGGAAAATTTGGAACAAACCCTCCTTGAGTCTTGCGTTCCTTATAACATCAATGCTACTAAATTCCAAGCTCTCATTAGAAACCTTGCTGCCCAGCAACACCTTGTATTTACCTCCAAAGATGCTCCTGTAGATGAAGATCACAACAAACCTTTGCACATTGAAGCCCTTATCCAAAAACAAAAGGTTAAAAGTATTTTGATAGATGGTGGATCCAGACTTAATCTATGTACATACAAATTAATAAAACAATTGGGACTTTTTGAGGACTTGGTAGACACATCAAGAAGGATCACCATAAAAGCATATAATGATGTAGAAAGAGTTTCGAAGGGCATGGTCACCTTACCTCTTCAAGTGGGCCTTATCATAGTTGAAACCTGTTGCCAAGTACTAGATCTTGATCTCCCCTATAATATTCTCCTCGAATGGCCATGGATTCACTCCTTGCAGGCCGTGCCCTCCACCTATCACCAATGCATCAAATTCCCCTTTAATGGAAGAGAGATCACTATCAAAGGTGATCTTCAACCTTTTCAATATTGCAAACTCTTAGAGGGGAAGCATCCATATCATTGCCCACTAAATAGACCCTCGCCAATGCCTCCGTCTGACACATCAAATGTTGCCTCCACTTCATCCCAATCAGATACCCAAATCAAAATCTTGGATAATGGCTGTGGAGAGTACAAATTGGAGGTTGTCTTATTAATAGGCAACCTCCCCCTCTCTCCTAAATCATTTGGTAAACCGAAAGAGCTCAAAAAAGACCTGAAACCAGTCATGCAATGCCAAAACACTACCTTCCAGCAATGGGTCCCACTTGATGAGGAGAGCCTCGAAGTAGATGTCTCTTCATGGTTGTACCAGGAAGAAGATGAAGATCTAGCAAAAATATCCAAAAAGATGTACCCAAAAGAATTTGCCATAGTTGAAAAAATGGGTTATAAAGGACACGGCCTGGGATCAGAGGAGAAAGGAAGAAAAGCACCCATAAATCCTATCTACTACAAATACAACAGAGGCTTGGGGTACACCCCGGTGCCTAAGATTACTATCGCTGGTGCCCCTTCTAGTCCTTCTTTGGATATCGAAAGCATCGACGAAGAGGAGTTCCATGAAATGCCTTATGAATATGAAAACGATATCTTCTTTGACACTCACGTAAATGCCATTACCCCCATAGCCCCTTCCACTTCACACGAGCTACATCTTGCCCATCCCGAACTCATAGATTGGGGCCAACGAGACAAACCCACATTAGACACCTACACCGATGATAATGCTTTCATTACTCTCCCGATGGTGCAAAATCTGGAAGATTGTAACAGAGTAGAGGTTATTCAACTTCATGAATAGGGATACTTTGGTATTTAGGTCAATTCCCTTAGCCGCAAAAAAAGATAATGAAAGCAAAAAACATGATTCCCTAGGTGGAAACCTCTCTGAGGCACCTTTGGATGAGCAAAAAATAAAAACAAAGGGCATATCTGAAAGTGAAAACCTGGAAAAGGCACTTGACGATGAGGGACTTGACCTCCCTACCATTGGTTACCTTCCACAGGACATATCAAATTTGCTAATAGAAGAAATAGATAGCATCAACATGGTTACCGGAGCCATCCCACAAAATGTGCTCATTGCTAAGTCCCTCATGGAAAAAGAGAAACAAGATTTCATCTTCCTTACAGAGGTAAAAATCAATTTTGCATGGTCCTATGCCGATATGCTAGGGTTGGATCCTGCCTTGGTGGTTCACAATCTTGTTGTCCACCCAGATGCAAAACCTGTAAAACAAAAATTGCACAAAATGCACCCGCATATTTCTCTCTTGGTCAAGGCGGAACTCCAAAAGATGTTAGATGCAAAATTCATCAAACCCATAGACTATGCTGAATGGGTCTCCAACATTGTACCTGCCGGCTAACCCGCCATGGGCATCCGTATCTGCACAGATTTATGAGATCTAAATAAAGCTTGTTCCAAAGATGATTTCCCGCTCCCCAATATAGATATGATTATGGACCTTACAGTAGGACATGAGATGCTGTCACTTATGGATGGATTTTCTGGATACAACCAAATCAGGATCACAGATGAGGATCAGCATAAAACTGCGTTCACAATGCCAAGGTGTACCTTTTGTTACCAAGTCATGCCGTTTGGCCTTAAAAATGTGGGAGCTACATATTAACGTGCCATGACCATAATTTTTCATGACCTCTTGCGCAAAATTATGGAGGACTATGTCGATGATCTGCTAGGAAAATCTAAGACAAGGCAAGAACACATCCCCATTCTAAAGCAGATCTTTGAAAGATTAGAAAAATACAAATTACACATGAATCCCAAAAGTGTGTGTTTGGAGTCACATCGAGAAAATTATTAGGATTCATTGTTTCTCGTAGAGGCATCGAGGTCGATCCTGCAAAAGTAAAAGTTATCATGAAAATGCACCAAAAACTCTCAGACAACTGCACAATCTCCAAGGGAAACTCCAATCTATTAGATGCTTTATTTCACAACTAGCAGATAAGTGCCATCCATTTGCACACCTCTTGTGCAAGGACACACAATTCAAATGGGACTGCTTATGCCAAAAGGCCTTTGAGAAACTAAAAGAATACCTAGCATCACCTCCAATGTTGATGCCTCCTACTCCTGGAAAACCCCTTATTTTGTATATATGTGTTACTGCAGTGGCACTGGGGGCATTACTGACACAAACAGATGATCAAGGGAAGGAACTTGCCATTTACTACATCAGTCGGACACTAGTGGGGTATGAAGTCAATTATACCCCCATTGAAAGAGCATGCTTGGCATTGGTGTTTAGCACACAGAAGCTCTGACACTATATGCTAAACAACAAAACAAAACTAATTGCTAAGATTGATCCACTTAAATATCTGTTGTCAAAAGATGCTATCACTGGAAGAACCACTAAATGGGTCATGCTCTTAAGCGAGTTTGACATTGAATATGTAGACAAAAAGGCAATCAAGGGACATGTCATCACAGATCAGTTGGCTGAAGTTCCACTTCCAAGTGACCATCTTCTTCTCACAAAATTACCAGATGAGTTCATTATGATGGTTACTACATCCTCCACATGGCGATTGTACTTTGATGGCTCTTGCACCCCAAATGGATCAGGGGCAGGAATATTATTGATCACACCTCAAGGAGATGGTATCCCAAAATCATACAAGATATCCTTTGCATGTACCAACAACATAGTAGAATACGAGGCACTCATCACAGGTCTACGCTTGGATATCCACTAGAAAATAAAGGAGTTACAAGTCTATGGTGATTCCTAGCTCATCATAAAACAAGTCAATGATGAGTACCGGACAAAAGATGATAAACTTCTTCCCTATCATACTATGGTTGAAGATCTTAAGCAACATTTCATGACAATCAAGTTTGATCAAATCCCACGAAAAAACAATAGGGCTACAGATGCAATGGCCACCATTGGCTCCCTCCTCCAAATGCCAACACACAGTCAGAAGTGTGAGTTCTTGGTTGAGCAATTATTTATACCGACATATGACCTACCAGAGTCTGAAATGGTGTCTGTTCTCATTGGTCCCGAGTCCCCTTGGTACTAAGAAACCTTCACTTTCCTCAAAGACAACACCATTCCCCCACATCTCACCAAAACCCAACAACAAACATTCATTCACTGATGTGCTCGTTACACCATCCTTGGAGACACCCTATTCAGAAGGAATTTTGACGGTTCCGTCCTAAGGTGTTTAGATAAACAAGAAGCAGAATGGGCATTATACGAAGTACACAAGGGCATCTGTGGGGCACACTCAAGTGGGTTCACATTGGCTAAAAAACTTTTGAGAACAGGATACTATTGGCCTAAAATGGAAGTAGACGCATATAATTATGTAAAAAAATGCATCCCTTGCTAGCAACATGGCGACAAGATTCATGCACCGTCTCAAGAATTGCAGCCATTCATTACACCATGGCCCTTCTCAGAGTGGGGGCTCGATCTCATTGGGAAAATTCACCCTCCATCTTCCAATGGACATAAATTCATTATCACCGCCACCAAGTATTTCACCAAGTGGGTAGAGGCTATCCCTCTTAATTTTACCACTGGCAAACAAATATCCAAATTCATCATGAACTACCTAATCTACTGATATGGAATCCCAAAAGTTATCATTACATCTTGGCTTTTCCACTCCATATTACCCCCAAGGCAATGGCCAAGCTGAGGCTTCTAATAAAACCCTAATAAAAATCCTCAAAAAGACAGTCAATGAAGCTGGCCGTGATTGGCATCTCCAACTCCATCCCACTTTGTGGGCCTACCGCACCTCCATACACACACCCCCACAGGCGCCACCCCTTATTCCTTGGTCTTTGGCTGCAAAGCCATCCTTCCCCTTGAGATCCCCTCTCTAAGGGTATCGCTGCAAAATATCTTACCAGATGAAGAATACATAATTGCCCGCTTACAAGAGCTAGAATTGTTAGATAAAAGGCACCTCAAGGCCTTGAATCATCTCCGGGTATATCAAAACCATCTACGCATGAGTTATCATAAAAAAGTTAGAACCCGATAATTCCAAATTAGTGATCTTGTCCTCATGGAGAATCAAAAAAATCTACAAGAAAGAGAAAAGAAAGGCAAGTTTGAGCCTATTTGGCTTGGACCATATGTAATCACAACAAAATATGGATCATGAGCTTATTAGTTGGCTACTCCTGAAGGCGATCCTCTGGATGATCCAATGAATATCATGCATCTCAAAAGATTTTATGCCTAGTCCTCAGAAAGTCTTAAATTGTAAAAAAAAATTAAAAAAATGAGAAAAATACAAAAAAATGAGAAAAAGATCCTAAAAAAAAGCGTCACTTTGGTGAAAACTTGGCAAACAAGCACCTTGTGACAAAATAAAAAAATAAAAAAAAAAGAAAGAAAAAACAATTTGTCCATTAGTGAAAACCACTTTGTGGCGCTATGGACAAGTACCTTGGTGAAAACCTTAATGCATGTGCTAAGGTAAATAACTAGATCCATTGTCTATTAGGTCGACACTGCAAATCACCCGCCATCCAGTACTCCCATTCACAACATTCCTTCCCTTCTGCCTCCCAATGAAACACGCGTATGATGATGAGTCTTCGCCTGAGTCATGAACAAGGAATGCCCCATTAAACTGAGCTTTTGTGCCTTTGTGTGAGCTTCAAGAAGTCTTAAGAAATAATCCTAAGTTGGCAAGTAACTCTTCAAAACCCATAAAATCACTTGCCTAAATCCACAAGTCCACTTTGGCCTAGGGATGATTCCTTCCCTCGCTTGGCAACTGAATCCTCCATCCTAGTCCTACTCTTGGCAAGGGGTACTGTAGACACTCAAAATTGTCATGTCTAATTAAATAAATATTTTATTTATTTAATTATCTAAGCCTAATTCTTCTATTAATTAAATAAATCTTTATTTATTTAATTAATTCATTTATCCTCTTCTAGCCTTATTTCTCATTTAAATAAATACATTTATTTATTTAAATTATCCTTTTCCTAAATTAAATAAATATTTATTGATTTAATTATCACATTTCTTCTATTAATTAAATAAATCTTTATTTATTTAATTAATTCATTAACCTTTTCTGCCCATGACACATGTCATTCATCTCTTAATTCATACACTACCTACCTCTTTCATTATTTTATTATTTCTTCTACCTACCCTCTAATCCTAGCCGACCTCCTTTTACACCTCTCAATCTTATCCCTCCATTTCATATAGTGTCTTCTATTTAAGAAGATGCTTTCTTCATTATCAAACCCTAATCAATCATTCTAATCAATCTTTCTAATGACCTAATGAGCTAACGACTTGATCAATTGACTACATTATGATCCTACTTGCAACCACATTCCATTCTTTGTTGAGCTCTTGTGCACGTAAAATCTGAGAGCAAATATATCAAGCAAGATCAATGGAGATAGGAAGAATGGAGATCAAAACCCTATTGGACATGTGATGGTATAATCTTGGTGATTTTGTTTTATTTACATTGTCTTAGGTAATCTTCATATGTTATGGTGGATCTTTGTTGTTGTTAGGCTAGGGTTTGGTGGTTGAATTCATTTAGCCTTTCAATTTTGTTATTATTGTTATCCATTTTCACCATATACATTTTGGCACGCTCGGTGGGACTCTTGTCCCTTTGTATTTAACCTCCTTGTTGCAGATTTTGTATTTTTGAAGTTGCAGATCGGACATTTTTGACAACATTTTTTTGTATTTCCACGTCTCCGTACATTCGGATCGTGTTCTTGATTTTCTGGCGCATCTGCAACAACTTAAATCGCGTCTGTGCTATTGGCAACATTTTGTTTTGTAGGTTTTCAAAAAATCACGTTTATGTCATAAAGTCGCGTCTGTGAAGTTTTTAGCCGCGTTTGTGTTCAAAAATCGCGTCTGCGTTCTGGAGCTGCGTCTGTGTCTTTTAGAACCACGTCTAGGTCATAGAACTGCGTCTATGAAAAGGGTAACCGCGTCTGTGTTCGACAGTTTCAAATTTTGGGATTTTTTTTATTGATTCAATTTTTGGATTTTCCGTTTAGGGTTTCAGATCTGGTTTATTTTGAGCTAACATTTTCAGATCTAGCTAATGAAATTGGTGCAGCTTGTCTTGAAGGCAAAATCGTTTGGTTGAAGGCCCCTATTTCACAAAGTCTTTTGGGTTTTAAAATTTACCTAACTTGTGTGTTTGCAGGAAGGGGTGATTATTTCAAACAACCCAAACTACTAACAACTTTTTGTTGCAGGTCCTTGGCAAGAGTTTTGGATTTTTATTGTGTTCCTTGTTTTCATAGACTAGCAAACACTTCAATTGGTGCACTAAAATTGAATAATTGTCTTTTGTGTCTTGAGCAATAGGCTCTTTTTGTTTAATCTTTAGAGGGCCTGTCTTCCCGTGTGGTGATTAGGACTACTAGTGAGAAGAGAATGACCCAAGTGGTAGCGAGGAAAACCCACCTCTTCCGAACCACTATAAACAAATGTATTCATGGTGAAAACTATGGATAATGTGTGCTGATTAGTTCATACCGACACTATGTCTCCCCATAAACCCGTTTGATCAAATTTATTTGATCATTTGTAGGGCGTAACCCCTACCGGTTGGGAGCCTTCTGTATTTATAGAGCTGAAAGTGCCACATGTATGGCCACACGAGTGGATGCCCTTACTAGCACCTTTTTGTTTTAGAAGCCCAAATCCTTCTAGTTGTTGGGGCAGGAGGTCGGACCTCTGGTAGCGGCCCACACACATATGGTTCTTAGTAGAGATACAAAGTTCGCCACGGGGAGTTTTCGTGGGGACTGATGCTTGGCTGACCCAAGAAGTGAGTGCCAAGGGTGGAGCCAGTGAGGTCAAGCATCTAAGTATCCGCTCTGAATAGCGTAGCCTCGGGGGTAAAACCCTATGTGGGATCAACAACTATTGTCTTGGCCAGCCATAAGAATTGTGCTTGACTTATTTTAAACATTTAAACATTCAAGACCAAACAATAAAACATTGTGTCTTTTGTGTCTTCAAGTGTATGCAAAACAATTTTACATCAAACAACACACTTTTTTGGAGTCATTTTTGAGTCTAGACACTTACAAACATTGGGTCCTCATCAACATTGTGTCCTCTTGTCACGAAAAACAGTCAAACATTCAGATTTGGTCACAATAAAAATGACTTCACAGATTGGAAAAGACTGCACAAATTTTATAGAAACGCGTCTGTGTCTGTTTTAATCGCGTCTATGTTGTCTAAGAGCATCTGTGAAGGGCAGAATTGCATCTATGTGTATAATAGTGTCTGTGTTGAATAGAGACACGTCTGTGTCAGGGAACCGCGTCTGTGAAGTATACAGGAGCGTCTGTATTCAGAATTGCACAAAATTTTACAGCCCAGCAAACAAAAGAAATCAGTTTCAAAATTCTTGAGCTTCCTAGGTCATTTCTCCAGGGTTTCATTTAGCATTCAACCTGTCTTTGGGTCTCACAAAGTCCATCATTGCTTTACACCTTACTCTACATTCACAATTGTCTAAACTTGAGTCAAAAGGTAACTTGCTTGTCCTCATCATACTTTGTCAACACACTACATACAACAATACTTTGCTAAGTGGTCCCTCATCAAGGTTTCCTACCTTTGGGTCTCATTTGGTCCTACTTAGAGTCAAGGTCAACTTACCTCATCAAGAGAAACTATCCTCTCTTTTGAAGTCACACCTACTCTACTACATACATACTTGGTCTTACACTTTGGACATTGCAAGTACACCTCAGATTCATTTACATTCCATCCAACTCTTGGTCTTCCATACTTTTTCCATTTTCATCTAGTCTCACACATCTTGGTCAATACTTAGTTCATGGTTGAAACTCGTCATCAAAAATCTAGGAGAGAAGCTAAAGAGGCTCAAGAGTCCGCAAACATGAGTTCTTATGAGTATGACAATGATATCTTTTTCAATCCTGTGCACACTACATTACCTAACATGGATGTCTATAGAAACATTCCAAATGTTGAGAACATAGGCACTATAAACAACAATGATACACACAATGACAATATGGACAACTTTTCAGTACATTCAACAGATGTGGAAGAATCCATTATGAATCCCCATTTCAATCGGTTGGTTGAGGAAATAATGAGGAGAGATAGAAAATACTTCTTACAAATGATGGCACAAAGTGGAGCCAAGATAACTCATGATTTTGACATGTCTCAAATAATGGAAAATCGACCTTTGCAACAAACTCACTCCAACATGGATCAAAGAAGGCCTAATAGTGGAGGACATAGAGGACCACATATGGTGCCGGAATCACCATCATCTTTGCTTCAAAAACTAGAGGTCCCACACACACATGGTCAAGCATATGATACTCACCTTCGTAGACCATTATGGAAGTCTTATGCGGACAGATATGCTCAATCACATACTCAAGCTACAGATCAACCAAAGCAATTGGATATTCAAAGGCATGCTCAAAATTTGGACACAAGGAAACCCCGTGTCAAATTTGGGGGCAACACATTAGAACATGACATGCCTGTAGAGTATGGTATACATGGACAAAATAGATATTTCATTCCTCAACATGAATCTATACCAAGTGGTCCATATATGCAACATCACTATAGACCTCCTCCATATGAACATGTGTATGATCAATATCATCCATATATGCAACATGCTCCTCCTCCAATTGGTGCCTCAAACATGGGGTATGCTTCAAGAAGTCGATCTCCACCTAAGAGCAATTTGGAGCAACAAATCAGGGATTTACAAAAGAAAATGGAGGACATAAATACACCGAAGCCAACATACACAATGAGAGACATATGTCCTTATCCATTCGACAAGAGCATTCCAATGCCTCCATTTCCTACACACTTTGTGACGCCTAAATTTGACAAGTATAGAGGAAAAGGGGATCCTAAGGCACACATAAGACAATTTTTCACAGCTTGCATTGAAGTAGCTTCAGAAGAGACATATTTGATGAGATTATTCCCACAAAGCTTAAGTGATCAAGCTATGGAATGGTTCTCCTAGCTCCCACCTGGTATTAAGTCATGGGGTGACTTAGCAGAGGCATTTATTCAACATTTCTCCTACAATATAGAGACAGACATATCAGTCACTACTTTATGCAACACCAAGCAAAAAGAGGGAGATTCTTTTGCATCATTTTTACAAAGATGGAGGAATCTAGCTAGCAGATGCTCTTGTGAAATTCCACAAAAACAAATGGTAGAGATATTCACACAAAACATTAACAAAGACGTTGGATATGATCTAAGGAAAGCTTGTTTGTCCACCTTCAGGGACGTTATTGAAAAAGGCTTAGCAACAGAGAAGGTCCTAATTGAGCAAGGAGTCATTAAGATATTCAAGGAAAACAAAGATGACTTTAAAGGAAAAGACAAGCCAAGATTTTGGAATAAAAACAAGAACACAATCAATGATGGTGTTGTTGATGCCAACATAGTGCGACCCAAATTCATCTTTTCAGGATCAAGTTCTACAAACAATCAAGTGAATACTCAAACAAATTCTAGATCACGAAGGAAGTACACTCCATTGGGAGAACCACTTGAGTCAGTCTTCAAAAAGTTAGTGGTAAACAAGGTAATCACAGTTCCAGATTTTCCTCCATATGAACCAAAGGTTAAACCAAATTGGTGGAATGATGATGAGTATTGTGAATTTCATAAGAGCAACGGTCATAAGACAGGAAATTGTCATCGACTAAAAAACATCGTACAAGATCTCATTGATAAAGGTGACATTGAGATAGAGGGACACTCCTTCAATCAAGAACATGAGATGTTTAAGGAACCATTCCCAAAGCATGACAAAGGAAAAGCTAAAGTCACAGATGATCAAACCAACTACACCAGAGCGTCTTACAACTATGATTCAACCATCAATCACATCTCGATGGACAATTATGTCTCTACTATTATCATCAAGGACAAAACTCCTGAGAATCCTACTCAAAGACCCAAGATTGTCCTGAAGGTGTTGGATCTTCTTCTGAACCTACCACTGAATGTCATGTTACAACTCATCGAGGTAAAATTACTTTGCCAGGTGCTCCTAGTAAAAGCACTGCTTCTTCATCAACCAAACCTGAGTATGACCTTGTAGAACAGTTAGGGAAGACACCCGTGCTCATCTCCATCCTTGAGCTCTTACATATATCCCCCGCTCATAAAGCTATTCTTGACAAAATCTTGAGAGACACCGCCGTTCCTACTGATCTGAGTGTGGACCAGTTTCAAGCCATGGTGGGAATATTTTCCATTCCACACTCCCTTACATTCACAGAAGCCGATGATGCCTCCGTGAGTCAGCCACATAATGCACCACTACATGTTGAAGCCTTCATACACAAACATCGAATAAAGCGAGTCCTGATAGATGGAGGAGCTGGTCTAAACATTTGTACATTGAGCACCATTAAACAATTGGGATATTCTGATAAAGCTGTGAATTCTACAAATCAAATCACCATCAAAGCATATGATGATGAAGAGCACTCATCCAAGGGCACGGTCACTTTACCTCTCAGAGTTGGACCAGTCACAAAGGATGTGGTTTGTCAAGTCTTGGATCTAGATCTCACTTATAATATATTGCTAGGATGTCCTTGGATTCATGAAATGAGGGCAGTCCCATTGACATATCACCAATGCATTAAGTTTCCTCACAATGGAGTCGAAGTAATAGTTAACGGTGATCCTAATCCGTTCATATATTGCAATAACCTGAGATCACAAACTGAGACCATCATTCCCAGTAATCGTGAAGCTATTCCTTCTTCGGCATACATTGATTCTGAGTCATTGAAACCTTCGACATCAAAGCAAGGTGAACTTAAAGGCAAATTTCAAGACAAAGGCATGGGAGAATACACTTTGAATCAGACCATGTACTTACGACAAGTCATGAGTTCCCCAAAAGAATATGGAAGACCACATCCTAACAAGCAAGTATCCATTATGGTACTCGAATGGGACCCTACTACCTTTCAAAGATGGGGCGAACTAGACGAGGAAGACTTATAAAAAATGCTCTATAAAGACATTGAAGATGATACACAAGATCACATCAATATACCCTATGAGAAATATGGCAAAGGCTTCAAGATTCTACAAAAATTCGGGTATGATGGAAAAAGCCCTCTTGGGTTACGAAAGGAAGGTATCATTGAATCTTTACAACCTGAATTGACTTTCAAAAAGGAATGCTCGAAGGGACTTGGTTTTCTGACTTCCAAAGTCCACACTAAAAGCACAGAAGAAGCATCACAAATCAAAGCTGCCAAAATCCAACAAGAGGATCGCTATTCCACATACTCCAATGAATGGGAATGGGGTTCAGACAAATCCTCCAGTGACTATGAGCTCACCGAGACATTCAGAGAGCCAGATGAACCCACAGAAGAAGAGGAATTTTATAAAAAGTTCAGAGTTGGTCAAGGAACAACCCATGAGGATTCCACACAGTCCTTGTCTCAAGGTTCTAGGTTGAAATCACATAGGATGAGAACACCTGTCCTAGAATGCGCTACTAGTGATGACAATTTGGATTCACTCGTGATAAAAACTGATGAGGAGAGTGCCATCGATGACCTCGATAATTACCTTGACATACCCGAATATAACTGCATCTTCACTCTTAGCCCCGCTAACTCTGAAGACATTAAAGGCCTTCCCCTTGTTCACCATCAACTCATTGATTGGGATTATGAAGGACCAGCACAATTTGAGACATTCCAAAATGATGAAGCTGTTATTGACTATCTTGGCATACAAGATGATCTTCCCCCCGGGGACCATAAAGCAGGATACACTATAGAACTCAACAACATGGGATATTTTGGTGAGGGTGTCGGACCTTCCAGTTGCAAAAATGTGAAAATAAGAACAAACCAAGGGTTTTATGGCAAAAACCACACTGTGGCACTGTCTGACCCCAAAAAAGTAAAAAGAAAGGATGTATTTGAGGGTGAAAACCTCTCTGAGGCACTCGAAGATGGAAGGCTCAACATTCTCCTAGCATCATATGAGGAAAAGCCATCCATGTTGGTAGAGGAGACTATCAAAACAAACATTGGTACAGAAGAGGTTCCACACAACATATTCCTTGCTCAATCATTGACAGAGTCCGAAAGGTCAAAATTCATAAGTTTCTTCAAAGAACGACAAATCAACTTTGCATAGTCATACGCTGATATGCCTGGACTAGATCCCGATTTGGTAATGCATCATTTGACAGTCAAACCTGGGGTAAAACCAGTAAAACAAAAATTAAGAAAAATGCATCCACAAGTGGCATTACTAGTCAAGGTAGAACTTGAGAAATTATTGGATGTCGGATTCATACGCCCAATTGATTATCCTGAATGGATCTCCAATCTAGTGCCTATCAGTAAACTGGATTGCAGCATCAGAATATCTACAGATTTCAGATACATCAACAAAGCTTGTCCAAAGGATGACTTTCCATTACCAAATATTGACTTGATTGTTGATCTCACAATAGGTCATGAAATGTTATCCCTGATGGATGGATTTTCTGGTTATAATCAAATAAGGATCGCACCTGAGGATCAATACAAAACATCATTCACTTGTCCTTGGGGAACTTTTTGTTGGAATTTCATGCCCTTTGGGCTAAAAAATGTAGGTGCTACATATCAAAGAGCCATGACTACTATCTTTCATGATCTCATGCACGTAACCATGGAAGATTATGTTGATGATCTCTTGAGTAAATCAATAGACAGAGATACGCATTTGGACATACTTTCAGTCATCTTTGATCGGTTGGAAAAGTACAAAGTAAGATTAAACCCTAAGAAATGTGTCTTTGGAGTAACCTCCGAGAAGCTCCTAGGATTCATTGTGTCCAAAAGAGGAATTGAAGCTGATCCAGCAAAAGTCAAGGCCATCTTGGAGATGCCACCACCTAGAAATATCAGTCAACTTTGATCCTTATAGGGAAGACTTCAGTCTATAAGGAGATTCATAGCGCAACTTGCAGATAAGTGTAATCCTTTTCAACACTTGCTACATAAAAATATTAAATTCAAATGGGATGATAACTGTCAACAAGCTTTTTAGACGCTCAAAGATTATCTTTTGAATCTGCCAGTTTTGATGCCACCAATTCCATATCAGCCTTTGTTACTATACATTTCAGCTACTCCAACAACACTGGGGGCACTCTTAGCACAACAAATTGCTGAGGGTAAGGAAAAGGCAGTATATTATATTAGTCACACATTGGTGGGATATGAGCTAAACTACACACCAATTGAGTGTGCATGTCTCACCATGGTCTTTGCTTCACAGAAATTATGACATTACATGCTCACTCATAAGACTAAGTTGATTGCAAGAATCAATCCGTTGAAATACCTTCTCAATAAGGCAACACTTACTGGGCGACTAGCCAAGTGGGTAATGATCCTGAGTGAATTTGACATCGAGTATGTGGATAGAAAAGCAATAAAAGGACAAGCCATCGCAGATCAATTAGCAGATGCTCCCATGATTGATGATGTTCCTCTTAAGTTCAGAATTTCCAGATGAATCCATTTTAGCAATATCACATGCAAAACCATGGCAACTATAATTTGACGGCTCATACACACAACATGGGGCAGGAGCTGGCATCCTCTTTATAACTCCTCAAGGAGACTCTATACCAAAATCATACCGCTTATCATTTCCTTGCACTAACAATATAGCAGAATATGAGGCATTAACAACTGGATTACGGATTGTAGTTCAGTGGAAGATCCAGGAACTTCGTGTTTTTGGGGATTCTCAACTAGTCATCCATCAAGCAACTGATGATTGCCAAACAAAAGATGAAAAATTAATGCCTTACAAACAAATGGTGGATGAATTGAAACAACACTTCACAAAGATAGATTTTGAGCAGATACCAAGAGAGCAGAATCGCGCCGCAGATGCCATGGCTACAATTGCTTCACTGATCGATCTACCTCCAAATGAGACCTGCTATGAGTTCTTGGTGGATAACCTTTTGGTTCCTTCATATGAGATCACTCCTACTGAGATGATATGTGTTGTCGGTCCTGAGTCCCAGTTATATGGTTCCATCTTCACATACCTTCATGACAATACCCTACCTCCTGATCTATCAAATAACCAACGTCGCAGCTTCATTCGCCAATCCTCTCGCTATGTCATTTTAGCTGATATCCTATACCGACGAGGTCTAGATGGCACTCTTCTTAGATGTCTAGAAAGCGACGAAACTCAGATTGCGTTACGTGAAGTACATGAAGGGATATGTGGTCCGCATGCTGGTGGTCCTACCTTGGCCAAGAAACTCATTAGGACTGGATATTATTGGCCCAATATGGAAAAAGATTCATATCAGTTTGTCAAGAAATGTAAGCAATGTCAAATTCATGGAGACCTCATACATGCACCGGCACAAGAACTACAACCACTTGCGTCTCCTTGGCCCTTTTGTCAGTGGGGACTCAATCTCATAGGCAAGATTCACCCTCCTTCTTCTAATGGTCATAAATTCATTATCACTACCACAGAGTATTTCACAAAATGGATTGAAGCCATGCCTCTCACACAAGTCACTGAAAAACAGATTGCTACGTCATCCTTAACTATATTATTTGCTAATATGGTATTCCTGTTTCCATTATCACTGATAACGGGCGTCCCTTCAAAAATCAAGATGTTCATGAACTCTGTGATCGCTTCCATATTTCTCATCATTTCTCCACACCATATTACCCCCAAGGTAATGGCCAAGCTGAGGCGTCTAATAAAACAATTCTTAAAATCCTCAAGAAGACAGTCGATGACACTGGTCGTAATTGGCATTTCCAACTTAACCCTGCACTTTGGGCCTATCGCACAAGTGTTCGCACACCTACAAGAGCTACACCCTATTCACTTGTCTATGGCACTGAAGCAATCTTGCCTATTGAGGTAGAGTTACCTTCTTTACGGGTCTCTTTGCAAAACATCATCAATGATGAAGACTATAGGGTCTCTCGCTTACAAGAACTTGAACTACTGGATGAATGGAGACAAACTGCTTTTAATCATCTCAAGGCATACCAACAACGAATGAGTCATATTTACAATCATAAAGTCAAGCCTCGCACATTTGAGGTAGGTGACTTGGTTCTCAGAGAAAACCCCAAGAATCAACAAGACAGAGAGAAGAAGGGCAAGTTCGAACCAAATTGGCTTGGTCCTTACATCATTACAGTAGTATATGGATCTGGGGCATATCAGCTCTCAACTATAGAAGGTGAACCTTTGGAGGATCCTATCAACAACATGCACCTTCACAGGTTCTACACATAGCTCTTTGGAATATCCTAATTCAAAAATACAAAAAAAAATCAAAAATTAAAAAAATACAAAAAAATCAAAAAATTCAAAAATACAAAAAAAATTATAAAACAAAAAAAAATCGTTACTTGGTGAAAACCTGGCAAACAGGCACCTTGTGAAACAAAAAAACATTGAAAAATTGAAAAAAGTAAGGAGAAATAATTTCGTCCAATGGTGAAAACCACTTCGGTGGCACCCTGGGCAAGTACCATGGTGAAAATTGGGTCACCAGCGCCATGTGTAGAGACATTGCTCCTCCCTCCTTCAGGATTCCATTTCATCCTTTCACTTTGCACACACTCACGACCAATTCATCCATAATAAAATTACCCATTCCCATCATGTCTTGCTATTGATCTACCCAAGATTGGTTAGCCATTCATAATAAATCACCCTTTCCATCCATAATAAATCAAATCCTATCTGTGGCTACGACAAATCCTATGTCTAAGTGATGGGTTTGGAACTAAGAACATCACTTGTTTTCGAGGAGTACAGTTTCTTCTAGCTTCCTTCAGTCTATCCATGCACAATCCGCAATAAAACAACATCTGCATCGCCAGTCCGCAATAAAGTTTCATCTTCTCTGCAATAAAGTATCAGCTTCATGGATTCAGTCAGTTTCAGATGAGACACAACAGCAACAATGGGCTTCAACAAATCAAATCTTTCAACAAACTCAGACAACATTATGGTTTAGTGCTATCTATCCATTTTGTGAAAGTAAACATTGTGACCACAATCAAATAAGACTTATACAAGTGACAAGAGACACTAAACTTGAGGACTATAGTGGATGTTGGTGTTGAGTCTTGGTTTTCTTTTGATTTTTATCTTTTGGTGACATGTCTTTTAGCTTTTCCAGGATGTCTCTGACTAGAGATTCTATCTCCAGGATGTCTTTGACTAGAAAGGTGAGGATGGGGTATCGTCACCTATTTTTCTTTTGCTATCTGTGGATTGTCTTTTAGTAATGCTATGACTTGTCTAAGGATATGAGGACACTGTGAGTCTAGTATGAATTGGGGCATTCCTTGTTTGTGACTATCTTATCTCCATGCAAATAGGTACAATGACTTTCTGGGTCGAACATATGCCTCGATTGTCATAACCTACTTGCCATAATAAAGCTCAATGATGATAATGCACAAGAAGCTCTTTCACGTTCATATCTTCTATCTTTCATCCCCATTTCTTGATTGACTTCCATCATCCTTCTTGAGTCTGTGTAGCCCGCTATCACATGACTGAGTATAATGACACACCAAAAAAAACAAAAAAAACACTTGCATTATCACATATAAGCATTTCATACATACATATAGATATCACAACTGCATCACATCCTGCACACAACACCTGTTAGCACAATTTACATTTGCATTATTATATTCATCTACATTACATACATTTACATTTGCATCATGCATACACATTTAAAACATAAAAGAACAAAAAAATATATATTGCATTGCATCATATACATATTTGCATCCATATCATAAACATACATCATAAGAGCATCTCATCTCATAGGTACACATGCATATAGCTGCTGCAAAGATGAATCATCTCATATATATATATAAAGTGTCATGATACAATGATGTCAAAATCATATGGCTACAATCACCCGCAGGTGTCTACATCATCATACAAAAATGGTACAACACTGATACATAGGGAGCCCTCTAAGGCTATGATGAACTCCCTCCCTCGGAGCTGCCTGGCCTCAACGGAATCTGAGCCCCTGAAGGACCCACCCCAGGATCATCCCTCCTGTCCCCTCTATCTAGTGGTGGTGGAGGACCCATAACCCCACCACTAGATGCCTGTCTCCTCCGGCTCCCTCCCGTATCTATCGCTGTTCACGATGGTCTATGGAAGCTCCTCGCCCATTGATTTACTGGCACTGCACCATAATAGAGGTCCCGCCAGTAGGCAATCTCCTCCCCTGCTCACAGAACATAAGCATATCCTGCCCCTGTGTCCTCTGCTGCTTGTCTCCCAGCCCTCAATGATGTCTCAGCCTCTGTATAGCGCTGAATAGCCTGGTCTCTCTCCCACTTAGAATCTCAGAGCTATCTCTTGAGCCGATCCCTCTCCCTCTCCAGCTCCTGAATCTCATCTACCTAAACCTAGTAGATCTCCCTGAGCTCAATCATCTCATCCTCCTCTGCGTCAGCCCCCTTAGCCTCTGCCTATGGCTCCCCCTGTACAGGTGCCTACCTCTGTGCCTGTCCCTATACTGGTGCTTGTACTAGCACCTGTCCCTATATGTGTCCCTATCCCTATCCCTGTCCCTGTCTCTATACTTGTCTGGGACCCTGTGCTGCTAGCACCTATACCAGCAATCCACCGCGACCTCTCACCACCCGAACCTATCTCTCCTCTGCTCCCTCCCTCCGAGGTACAACCCTCCTCTCTCCAACTACTCCCCTTCACCTCCATCGGCCTCTGCCTCCATCACCTCCACCATCCTCATCATCATCCCCACCCCCCTCTCCATCCAATAGCTCTCCCAGATCTGTCAAGCATGGGAAGGGATACTCTGCCCAGTAAGCTGTATACTCGGCATCCATGTCGGCATCCTCAATCTCTAGCCACATATCCCAGGGTAGCGACACCATCTCTGCCAGCTGTGTCACTGCCTGATCATATGACAATAGGGGTCCAAACTATGCTTGATCTTTGATAGTGCGCGCATACATACCCGAACCTTGTGGCATCCTCTGGATCCTGCCAAGCTGCCTGCACACCCTGTCTACAAGCTGTCTCTCCAACACATAAGGTGTCCGCCCAATCAGATACCTGCTCTAGAAGGTGTAAGGAAGCTCAACTGCATCATCCTCCCACTCCTCGCATCCCAGGTATGGCCTCCATATGACCACATCAATGTCGTCTATCATTCATTGCCAGTGCTCCAACCTGCCAATCCGTGGTTGCGACGTGATCATGTCGTACAAATGAACAAAACTGCATCCATGTCCCCTGCCTCTGAAGTGTATCGGCCTCATCACTGGCAAATGCTCATAAGCCCATACCTGCAGCAATGTCACCCCACAGCCCAATCCTACCGATCCATGATATACGAACTGATGCAGCTCAGAGTATAGGTGTGCCAGCACATAAGGTCCCCAAGCATATCTGGTGTGCTATGTCACTAGTGTCTCCAATGCACCTCCCTAGCCTATAGCCAACCCCCGTGTCACCCTATCTGGACATAAGAACCCACTGATCGCTCCTCCTACCACTGCCGGCAATGCTAGCCCTGTTGTTGTCATCGTGTCCCACGCCACATGTCCTGCTCTCATCTCTAGTCCTGGGTCCTGGAATACTCGTCTCAGGGCCTCTCTGTCTCCATCTCGATCATATGGGATCAGATCCCCATCAATCGGTATCCGTAGAATCCTGTAGACATCCTCAAGGGTGACTGTCATCTCACCCATCGACAAATGAAATGTACACGTCTCTAAGTGCCATCTCTCAGCTAGCGCAGTCAACAATCCTATGTTTGCCCAAAACTCAGGCACATACAGAACATGTCTCAAACCCATCTCCTCAATCGTTGCTCGCTCCTCAAGTGTCAACTCAGGTCACAATCTTTGTGTCGACAGAAATCTCTCCCATGACTCCAGCATCGGCAAATACTCTTGCAGTCAAGCAAATCAATCGTGTCAGTCATAGTGGCATTCCCTATTTATCACAAAATGCTACTTTTTATCTAAATGCATATGGCTATCTATCCCAGTGACACTCATTGTTCATCACAAAGTGTTGCTTCTATTCTAGTGGTACTCCCTATTCATCACAAAGTACTATGTGTTTTGCACTCCCTGTTCATCACAAAGTGCTCCTCACATTTGCACTCCCTGTTCATCACAAAGTGCTGCTCATACTTTAAGTACTCCCTGTTCATCACAAAGTACTCTATCTTGGTACTCACTGTTCATCACAAAGTGCCTTGATCTATCCTAGTCTTCCCTAGAGGACCTGCTTGAGTGTATCCTCTCAGCAGCTTATCCAATCGACAGCGTATGTTCATCACAGAACTGCCGATTTGACCTGGAAGACAAAAATTTGCATTTTTGGACATAAACGCGCTTTCCTAACACAAACGCGGCCGCATTTGACATAAACACATTTCTAAACACAGATGCGACTGGCACAAACGCAAACGCGCCTAGAGGACATAGACATGCCTGGCACCAACACAGACGCGCCTAAGCATTTTTTGACATTTTTGTACCCTATTTTAAAGTGCATTTATTGCTCTATTTATCAAGCATTAATGACAACAATGAATACATCGAAGTACAGGAAGGTTTGGTGGTACTTACTGGCTCTCCTGCCTCTGCTGGCCTCTAAAATCGGCGAACACGGTCGAATTTGTGAATGAAAGCCATCGCTACTGACTGCTGCTACTCTATTTTTGCTTTGCACTATGTTCTCGTGAATGTGTGGATGCCAATGAGGATGTATTTTCCCCCGTGGTCTATCTTATAGCCTACCCTAGCCCTCGCCCTCATTTCCTGAGTCAGTCTTCTTTATCCCGTGACTTTGTCACTTTATCTGATTAGTCCATTCTATTCCATCTTTCTTATCGAGAGATTGTTTGCAATCTTTTCAGATATTTTCATCCAATCTCTTGAGGGGGCATATCATTCCCATCTTGGGGAAACTTTGTATCAGTTCATCTTATCTTCTTTGAAACAACGCGACAAGCCGCATTGTCTCAAAGAGGGGCAAAATGTAGACACTCAAAATTGTCATGTCTAATTAAATAAATATTTTATTTATTTAATTATCTAAGCCTAATTATTCTATTAATTAAATAAATCTTTATTTATTTAATTAATTCATTTATCCTCTTCTAGCCTTATTTCTCATTTAAATAAATATATTTATTTATTTAAATTATCCTTTTCCTAAATTAAATAAATATTTATTTATTTAATTATCCCATTTCTTCTATTAATTAAATAAATCTTTATTTATTTAATTAATTCATTAACCTTTTCTACCCATGACACATGTCATTCATCTCTTAATTCATACACTACCTACCTCTTTCATTATTTAATTATTTCTTCTACCTACCCTCTAATCCTAGCCGACCTCCTTTTACACCTCTCAATCTTATCCCTCCATTTCATATAGTGTCTTCTATTTAAGAAGATGCTTTCTTCATTATCAAACCCTAATCAGTCATTCTAATCAATCTTTCTAATGACCTAATGAGCTAACGACTTGATCAATTGACTACATTATGATCCTACTTGCAACCACATTCCATTCTTTGTTGAGCTCTTGTGCACATAAAATCTGAGAGCAAATATATCAAGCAAGATCAATGGAGATAGGAAGAATGGAGATCAAAACCCTATTGGACATGTGATGGTATAATCTTGGTGATTTTGTTTTATTTACATTGTCTTAGGTAATCTTCATATGTTATGGTGGATCTTTGTTGTTGTTAGGCTAGGGTTTGGTGGTTGAATTCATTTAGCCTTTCAATTTTGTTATTATTGTTATCCATTTTCACCATATACAGGTACCATTTGGTCACAAAGAAGTGACTTGTTAGATTTTGTTGGATCTTTTCATTTAGGCTTGCATCTTTTGCCCTATGATTGCAACTATCTATGACTGCCTGGATTTGCCATATCCAAGTATGTTACAAAAGGCACATACTAGGGCATATTTTCATAGAATAGCGTGTTTTGGATCTCTCTTGTATAAACCAACGACTTGGTATTAGTGTCTCTTAAAACTTGCATAGCTGTGTGTAAGGAATTCCCATTTGTCTAAAAGTCAGTCCACGCCTTGGGTTTCTCATGGCATCCTGATTTCTATAATTAGTGGTGCAAGTCACCCAGGGTAATATCAAACTAGGTTGGCTCTCCACATTTGTTGTGCACAAAATCTCACTATCATTCCATAAAATCCTAAACTCAATAAATCCCATGGAGTTCTCAATTTCCCCCATTTCCCATCTATTCCACATTCTTCTATCTAAGATAATTGTGTTATTATTGGCATATTCCCTCTTTGTATTATTCATTCACATCATATAGATTGCATTACTTATTTCATTTAGATTGCATCATAAATCATTTTTCACATCTACGAATCCATCACACATTTGCATATATACATAAAGCATAAAAATCACTCATCCTGCATCCAAAAACATGTCAGCAACACATCATAAACATACATGTATAAGCATCCACTCTGCATCACAAATAAGTCAGCATAACACATCCATAATTGCATCCATATATGACATCATAAGAAACAATAGATGCTACACATCATCTATCACCAATCAAATCATGTATATATATATATATATATAATGAGGAAAATATGTCTGTCATGATACAATGATCGCCCCGAAGGGTCAAAATATAATACACAAGCAAAACAAGGAGCTAGCTCTCCCCTCCTGTCTCTCCACCCCCCTTTGATGTACCTCCCCCTTGATCCTCCTACTCCCCTTGCTAGTGGCCAAAAACCCATTGATCCCCCTGTCTGCTGCCTCTAAGTCGGTCACTGACTATGGGTCCTGTGAGACCGCACACTCTCAGTGTATGAGGCTGCTCGCTATCCTATAGGCACTACTCCGTGATATAGTCCCCTATAATATTGTGCCTCTCGGGATGACCTCTCTGCCCTCTCTCGCTACTGCATACTATCAAAATTTTTTTGTGCCAATCCTGCAGGAACCAATGCCTGGCGGGCTGCATCCCTCTCCCCCCGCAGTCGTGTTGCATCCGCCTCCACTCTCTACACTCTGGCTTGTAACCCCTCTAACTTGGCATCCCTTTGATGAAGAGAATCCTATAGTCCTGCTATGGTTGTCCCTGTCTAGGCCTCCTCTAGCATCCTCTCTGCCTCTTCCCCCTCCACCCTCAAGGCATCCACCTCTGTCATGGTAGTATGGAGACTCTCTGTTAGATCAACTATCTCCCATCTCAACCGCTCCACCTCTGCTCCCATGCTCTCCCTTTGATCCCTCTCTACCTGTAGCTCATCCTCCATTGAATGAAGCCTTTCTCTATAGGTATCCTAGGGATATCCATAGGAACAACATCCTCTCCCTCACCAACTGTAGCCTCCTCTCTCTCGCCAACTGTGACCTCCACAACCTCTCCCACTAGGGAATCCTCTCCATCTCCCTCCCCCTCCTCTGGATCCCTCCTCCACACCACCTGAAATATCCTCTACTATTCACCCACACCACGCCTTGCATGAACTGCAACTCTCTCTCCTAGTCCATCATCCTCCCCACCCACCACCTGATCAACCCCTGGCTGTAGCTCCTCATCATCCAAAACATCAGGAATGGTAAGCTGCACTGGCAAGTGCCCCTCCCACCATCTCTTGTAACCACCTGTCATGCCTGGATCCTCCCCTGCCCCCATCCACTCATCCCAGACTATGGGAATGCTGCCTAGAAGCTCGTCTGCCCCTCCAAGGGACTTGCTGTGGGCCCCCAATACCTCACCTCTTGTGTAATGTGGGGATACACTGGAATATCCTCGACTATATCCCGTATCTATCCAAGCTGTCAAGCTACCCTGAATGGAGCATAGTACTCCATGATGTAGATTGATCTCCCAAATATCCACATCTCCACTCCTACCAGTCATCCCTCTACCACTCACATCCCAAAAATGGTCTCCATGTGAACTATGTTAGCTCATCCAGGATCCTCCTCCAAAACCACATGGACTCTGTCTGTGTGTAGTGCAGCAGTCCCTTGTACTTATCCATAAATGACTGTCATGGCCACCTATCCTGTACCCCTAGTGGTCGAGTCACTACAATATGCTCCCATGCCCAATTGTGTAAAAGTGTGACTCAAGCAGATAAACTGGCATACTCCCTGTAAACCACTAGATGCATGTCATGATAAAACTGGGCTAGCATCACTGACCCCCATGCATACTACTGACCATCATGCAACATGAAGTACAAACATCTGCTCCATCCAAGAGGAAATCCATGGCCACCCAAATCTAGAATGATCCACCCACTCAAGAATCCACAAATCACCAAAACCAATCGAGGAATATGCTGAACACCCATCGCCTGACTTAAGTGCATCCTACTCCTGTCTAACATAGGTGGTGTCTCGTACTCGCACACCTCTCATAGATAAAAATCAGCTATGTCCAACTGATACTTAGGGATCACGCCATGAATGAGGATCTTCAAGATCCTCCAAACACCTAACAAAGTGATTGTGGCCTCTGCAGTCGACAAACGAAAGATGTTATACTGACTATCCCACCTCTCCACCAATGCTGTCATCATGGCAGTATGTGCTCGTATCCTCGGCCACCTGCCTACATATTGCAACCTTAGCACAGTTAGCACCTCCAGCTCATCACGGGCTAATGCATGATATAGACTCATCGTGGTAGGCCAATTCTCTCTCAAAGCTAGTGGTCCCCTCTCTACCTGCATCATTAGACCAAATCATTACTTTCACATCTCAAAACCCCCTCTGGACCTCTGGAACTAACCATTCCCTTCCCCCCTACTCTAAAATTCTAAGACAAAATTGCATTTTCCCCTATCCCAGGTGCACGCGTTGATTTACCAGGCACTCATGCCAAAACCATGATGCTTGCGCCATTTTGCAGGTGCTTGCACCAACAGAGAAACCCCTCCCCTCTTTTTGCCCCCTCCTGAGCCCGTTAACACGAGTGCCTGCACTTCAGCACGAGCGGCCACATAGTCCTTTGGGCACCCACGCTGAAGCGCAAACGCTCACACTAAAGCATGAGTAGCCACATTGATCCCCCAATTCCCCTCCCAAAACTACCTATCCTAACTAACCCTACATGAGTGCCCGCATTGATCGCCAGTGCTCGCACTAGCCTAGGGGCGCGCACACTGAAACAACTATCAACGCGAGTGCCTTGCCTAATCTTGACCTCTATTTCTAGCCCTAAAACTTACTCAAAATCAAAAATTTCAAAAGAGAGACAATCCTACTCACCGGTGGTCCATAGCGTGTCGGTCAGTCGAATCGTTGGATCCTCTCAGCATGATGATCACTAACTGGAATGCAGTCCATCTCTCCTTCTCCTCTTCTTCTCTCTGAGTGGCTCCAAGGCTTGTGTGTAACAATGACCCCTCATTGGACCCGTTGTGGCTTATATGGGTCCCTGTGAGGGCCCATTTTCCTCCGCGGTCTCGCATCTCCTATTCTTCTTTCCAAATTCTTCATGATTGCTTTAGATTTCGTCCTAGCTTACCTCTCCCATCCAAATTCTTCTTCCTTTATTTTCGAGAATTTTTCGCATTTTTTTTTTCGAAATTTTTTTCAAGGGGGCATACACCTCCCATGCTTTACTATGGGGCATCCTTTTCTTCTTTTGTCTTTTACACATCGCCAAAATTGCCATTGCGTAAAAGAGGGGCAAAATGCAGACACTTAAAAATATTTATTTTAATTATTTTTAATTCCTCACATAATTAATTAATTAATTATGTTAATTCAAAGTCTCCTCAATATTAATTAATTATAATTAATATTGTCACTATAGTATGTGATTGATTTATTCCTCTCTTTATTCTTCTAAAAAAATAAATACTCACAAATCTTCCTCTTAGCTAATTAATTTCAATTAATTAGTTAACCTACATGATTCCTACAAATCATCTTCCTAATCCATCATTAACCTAATAAATTCTTCTAGAAATTCCCTAAAATCAATTAACCTTATTCTTCTAATTTTTAATTCCCTCCACTCATTCTCTCTCCTGGTCAAATCCTCCTACAAATCCTATCCCACCTAATCTTTCCTCTAATCCCCCTCCTAATGAGTTGCTAGTGGCTAATCATCATGATTAGCCACAAAGTCAACTCCTTGTCGCTTCCATCGAACCACTAGCTTCAAATGCTCTTTTCCTAGGTGAATGCAAGATTTTCAAAATCCCACATTCCTCTAGGCATCTCCTCTCCCAAGGAATTTTTAATTCCTTCTTATTCCTCCAATCCCCATAATCATCCCTTTTTGGAGAATTTTAACTTCCTCCTCCCCATTCTTTAAGGAATATCACATCCTTTGCTCTTCTCAAGGCACATTGGGAAGTCTTCCCAATGCACCTTGAGGAGTGTGGAGACAAGAAATGCCTTTAAGGCATATCTCTTGGTCTCCACACCCTCTCTTGGGCCTTGTGTGAGCTCACAAGAAATCCTAGCCCTTCATCTTGAATCCATCCTAGCCATCCATTCTTCCTCTCCTCTTCCTATAAATTGAGGACTCCATCCCTTCATTTTTCATCTCCAAGATTAGTAATCTTATGCTGCCATTTTGAGCCTAGAAAAACCATCTAAGCAACCTTACCATGTCAAAATCATCTCTCATCCATACTTAATCATCTCATCCCTATCATCCCTCAAGATCGATCTCATTTGTGCACAACATTGAAGAGCCATCCACCTCAAGCAAGCAAGAGGAACACATCAAGTGGAGCATCATCCAAGGGCGCCTTCACTTCATCAAGCTCCATCTGAAGGAGAAGGTATAAGGTTTATGAGGTATATGCATCTCATTCTTGTTTTTGTGTGATTCAAATTATGTCTTTCAATTTCATATGTTTCTATGATTGATTTGCATGGTTTGCTAACAAAATCCTGCTCACTAATCTTTTCCCCTCTTCAATTCTCACCATGGTGTTTTGCACACTAGGTTTTCCAGGTAAAAATTATGGTTTCCATGTGTTTATGGTGTTTTTTTGTTTCATCTTGCATTGATGTTTAATTTGTTAATGATAATTGATAAGTACTTGCAATTAAAGAAGTTTAGGATTTGGTTTAGACTAATTCACCCCCCTCTCAATCTTGCGGCGTTTTCAACATAAAGGCTAGGTCATAATCCATAGCATCATATTCACAAGAATATGGATTAAAATAATTACATATAGGCATCATAAATACATCCATAATCATCTATAACATCATAGTATAAAAATGCATATATATGTAACTATCACATAATAGGTACATACATCTATGTATGCTAAATATTGACCTATTTGTAAATCATAAAGATCCAACCACTAACCCTAGATCTACAAACTAATTGAACAATTAACCAATAGAGAACTAAAAATACATCCAAATAAAATGAAATAAACAAAGTATAAATTTATTCTTTACTTATATTTAAATATTAAATTAATCAATCAACTTAATGACCATTGGATGATCACAGATCAACGTCATAAGCTCTATTTCAGTCTAAAGTTCTGAAGGACAAATGTTTCTTCAAAGAGTCACCGAAATAGAGACAGGTCTAAGCATTGTCTAATAATTAATTAACTATTATAAATTGTATACTTAATTAACTCTAAGTCTATACTTAATTAATTTTAATCGACGATATAAGCTCTATTCTAGCACCAAGTTGTGAAGGACACATGTTTCTTCAAAAATTCCCTGGAATAGACTTAGAGACACATGTGACCACTGTTGAGAATGAAAGGTTTTAATAAATGAATAAATGATTTTTTTTAATAAAAGAAAGAAAGAAAAAGAAACCAATTTTAACCATGGTTTTTCCCTTTTAGGAAGCTATTGAAATTAAGGGAGATAGGTGTCATGGAGGGTGGAGATTCATCTTTGCTTCCAAGGTAGGGGATTGGTTAGCATCAACCATCCATAGTTGTTTTCCCTAGAGGATATGCTCTGGTTCAAATTGGAGATATCATTTGGAAATGGGAGGATCATCTGGAGAATAGGATTGGTGGAAGTCAGGCAAAGATGATCGAGTATGCTTAGGAATTGGATAGGGGATTTAGTCAGATAAGGAATATTAGTACCACTGTGGCCTTTGCTATTTTTGACAGTTGTATCACGAAGTTGATTATGGGCAATTTGGAAGGGATGAATCCAGATTCAAGGGTGCAAGAAAGTTGTTTCAAATTCAAATTTTTGGGTAAGTTCATGAGAGAAATATAGAATGAACTCAACAATGCAAACATATAGAGATGAATTCAGAATAATATTATATTACTTCAAAAATATGATCACTTACCTTTAGGTCACTAGCAATTGCCAATGCAGTCAACAACAATGGTTATTCTTGGACTGAAACTTCGGTAGTGATCTGAATCGAGAGCTCAAAACCAACCAAATTATGTAGAGATAAAGTTGATCTTTGACTGTATTTATACCAATCCTTATTTGGCAATTTTAGCAAGAATTTTATATGGTATACAAATATTTGGCAAATCACACTTAACTATAACATGTCTTATGTAATTTTTGAGGCGATTATGGGTCATCCAATTAATTGGTGATTATAATAGAGTTGACAAAAATTGGGGTGAATTGAGACATGCTTTTGCAAAATTCTAGGCGAATTGGTTCCTCCTAGCCAATAAATATTTATATGGCTATTGGCAAATTATGGCCATCTATTAAGACAACCTCAGAAAGTGTAGGCAAAAATATTGAATTTAGCATGGGGAAAATGTAAATTCTATTAGAGAAATATTGATAGAGATACAATTAATTACATAAAACAATGGGCAATTGGGCCATGCATTTGATGG